>NC_090941.1:251453882-251783879 GCF_040938575.1 Ambystoma mexicanum
TGGTGGATGGGGTGCCTGCAGGACATGTGCAGGGTAGGCCCCTGCAGGGGCCGTGGAGGGTGTAGAGGAAACACCTGGGAGGACCCACAGGTTCAATTCACATGTGCTGCTCCCCGCGCACCCCTGTAATACACGTACCCTGATGAGATTGCGTGTGGAACTTCCCGCGCACCCCTGTAATACACGTACCCTGATGGAATTGCGTGTGGAACTTCCTGCGCACCCCTGGAATACACGTACCCTGCTGATGTTGTGTGGGATACTTCCCCTGCACCCCGAAATACATGTACCCTGATGAGATCGCGTGTGTAACTTCTCGCAAACCCCCGAAATACACGTACCCTGATGAGATTGCGTGTGTAACTACCCGCGCACCCCCGAAATACACGTACCCTGATGTGATCGCGTGAGTAACTTCCCGCGCACCCCCGAAATACACGTACCCTGCTCAATCGCGTGTGTAACTTCCCACGCACCCCCAAAATACACGTACCCCGCTCAATCGTGTGTGTAACTTCCCGCGCACCCCCGAAATACACGTACCCCACTCAATCGCGTGTGTAACTTTCTGCGCACCCCCGAAATACACGTACCCTGCTCAATCGCGTGTGTAACTTCCCACGCACCCCCGAAATACACGTACCCCGCTCGATCGCGTGTGTTGCTTCCCGCGCACCCCCACAATACACGTGCCCCGCTCGCACAGGCCCAATTGCTGTATGTTGCCACTTTTGTGATGCGCTGGGACTCTACCGCCTGCCTTCGTGTGGCGGACGTGTTTCAGCTTGTGCGTCTCTTTGGCTGTGCGTGGCTTTGCCCTATTCGATTCCATGAATACGTGTGGTTCGAGTGCATGTGGGCGTTCCGTCTGCTTCCCTGCAGTACATCCCCAGTTACGCCCTTATTTTCGCGCGTTGTTCCCCATTCCGCGCATTACGCCCCGTGTCCCGCCCACTTTCTGGTGTATGCGCCGAGGTTGTGCGCTTTCACTGTGCGCGTCGCGCACGCCTTTCGGGATGTTGCAGTGACTTGTGCGCCATGCACGGGTTTGGCGCACATCCCGAGGTGAACACGCGCAGGGACTTCCATGAATCGCACGCGTGCGCGTGTGCCTGTTTTTTTCCGCTTGCGCCTGCTTGCGCCTGCTTGCGCCTGCTTGCGCAAAGATTTTCGGCGCACGTTTGTTCCATGAATCGGCCCCTTAGTTTCTCACAAAAAGCCAGTAACCAAAACAGCCAACTGTCTCTGATCAGCCACACAATTTTCAAGTCAGCCATGATATCTGCAGTCTTGTTCTGTTTCAAGGAATATCATTCTAGTTTGAATTTTGAGTAGTTTGTATAAGCAGGGTTTGTAGAGAAGCGGCCATGTGTAGAACTTTAATTTCTTAAAATATCTGTAGATGAAAAACCACACAGTTTACATTCGGCAATGCCAATCCAAAATGTAGCATGTGTTGCAAGTGATAATCAACCATTTTCTCAAAATACACAGGAAGATAGTCAAGCATTTGTAATGACTCTCTTTGATGTATTAGTGAAGGAAACTGTTAGTGTAGATAGTTATATAGGAAATAGTTATGATTGGTATCATATGTGTCCACAATATAAGAAACGTTATTCTACTCCAGTTCTTTGGAATCAATTTGTGTATGTGCCTATTCCTGATCAGAAAAGTGTAAATTTGTGTGATCTCGTAACTAAATCATTTGATGACATGTAATGCAGTGATTGTGGCTGTAATTCACAATCAACACTGCAAAATCTAGTTTTTAATAAGCATGTATTGATTGTGTTTTAAAGATACAGCATAGATGGTAGTAAAAGGAACACCTCAATAATTAAATTTAAATGTAGTGGAGTTTCTTTTAGTAAGAACACTTTTAAAATGTTTGCAATTATTTTTCATAAAGGGGCATCCATTGAATGTGGAAATTTCACGGCATGTGTGCGTACAGAAGTAGATTGGCTTGTTTGTAATGACTCTATAGTCACACACCAAACTAGATTGCCAAAGGGTTTAAATAATGCTTACTTAATGTTGTTAGAACCAACGTTTTGACATATATGTGTAATATGCTTTGTGAATATAGACAGGCAAAATACAAGTTTGAAATGGAAGAATAGAGTAGTACATGTTTCATGAAATGTTGGAGATAGAGGGTTACTAGGATGTACTTTAAAAATAGTATGAAATAAATGTAAAGGTAATATACTGAAGAGTGTCTAAACTAAAGGAGAAAATAGCATTTTGCACTATTTTGCTTCTGTTTTATTGTGTACAACACTGTATATTTTAATGTGTACACGTGTTCCCTATAAGTGCTAGGTTACATGAATGGTTCCATGTACATTATTTTGCGTGAGAGGGAGTGTAGAAAGCATGACTTTTTACATATGAAACACATAAACAGTAGTTTGTAGATACAAAATCCATAAGTAAAATGTTTGAAAAATAAATTAAATGTAACTACTGATAAGAGTTTTAGGGAACAATTTAGTTGTACTGTGTTCATTTATTATGTGTGTAGGTCGTGAAAATAGGTATGCACACACTGTTTTCAAAAAAGTATTCTAAATAAAACAGTTAAATACCTTTGCTATGCAGTGTGACATTTTCAGAAAAGTTGTCCAGTTTATTCAGTAATTAAACCGTTAATCATTTTCTATTTTGTATGACAGGTTTAAGAAAATTGCCTTTAGCTTCTAAAGCCAGAAATGTACCCATACAAAATTATGAAAGAAGTTATCAAATGGCAATGTAGATATAACAGTTATAATTTAAAATGCATATTTATATTGTAAAAACAAGTCCTGCATACTTCATACAACTATCAGTGGCAATAGAAGTTTAAATATGAATTTTTAGTATGTAAGAAATTTAAATATGAGGTGTACATTATAAAATGTCATTCTCTACTTCTCATGTGTGTAGGTGGCCAAACAAAGGACAGACATATTTTATCGGAAGTATGGAAATTACATTTCTTAGGGTATTAGTATATATTTTGGTAAGCGTTAATATGCTGATACACACAAGATTTTATTGTCTACCTATTATGTGAAATATAGGTATGACTATACTTTAAAAAGATTACTACTCAAAATAATGTTACACTTTTGGCTTGTCTTCATTCATTTATTTGTAAAACCAAATACATTGGGCCTGATCACGAGTTGGGTGGTATCCTGCCTGGGATACCACCCAACTTAATTAGCATTAGCGCAAACCTCTCAGGCAGTATTACACCCGGATCACAGGTTAAGTGCTAACTGCACTGGAAATGGCAATTTTCACAGCATGTTTACCTCCAGCTCTAAGTTGGGGGTAAACACGCCAGACTTGTGATATTGCCAGAGCCTAAATGCGGAGGTAACACAATTACTGTTCTGTTACATTTAAGGAATAACGCCCAACTCGTGATCAGGCCCATAATGGCCCATAATTGCGTTCTATGTCTTGGTTTCCTAGTTAAGTTTGCATAAATTAATCTGTGATAATGTGTGTAAAGTATTTTAACATATCTTCATTGAAGTGAAATAGCTTTATTGGTGTATTAACTGCTGATGTTGTGGGCACATCTTTTTAGAATTTTCTGATGCACAACCCAGTTCATAGGTACCTAAACGGTTAGTATAGTTGAAGTAATAATACTGCATTTTTGTTCCTTTACTACACCGTAACAGCTCTTAAATTTTGAAAGTGTTATTTTCTGATTTTCTTTTTTATAAAATTATTTTCATTTTTATTTTTCATGTTATTATATACATATACTTGTAGAATGTGAGATAGTGTATAATTTGTACATGTATATATAATTATTGTTAAATAGTTAAACTAACTGAAGAGATGTTTTCTTCTCTCTCCAAAAAGAAGTTTCTTCCCTCTATAGTATGATTGTTGAATACAATATGATATACTGGGAATAAAATCAGTATTCACTTGGTACAATTATGAAAAAGAAAACATACAGTTTGTTATAAAACACATTTAATTTTGTTTCAGAGTTACTAATATGGAAGAATGAAGAGAACATGAATAAAGGTATTTGGTAAGTTATTTGATCAATATGATATATAAACCTATGATGCAGATATGTACAGACACAGAGTTGTACATTTATATTTATATCATTTTTTGTAGCTGCAGCTACAGCATCACCCAATGAATTGCAGAGGTTTGCTTGGACAGCTAAAGCGGGCAATGACTGAGGTGATTTTACTCGTGGCTGAACTGCTTCACGTGTTAGCTGGGTAACCACGACAACAAACAAACAATTGTGACATTTTAATCACTGCAACTGCATAAAATAAATTACAATAGCTAATTTTGCAGTCAGTGTTCAATTTGATCTGTTTTTGTAACAAAAAATGTGGCCCTTAAAAGGGTTGTTTTGAGGGATGGAAAGAGGTGGGTAGAATAGGGGAGGATAAGACATAAGAAGGAAACATATAACAAGGGGAATTAAAATAAAATGCAACATACATTTTTTTTGTATTTTTTATTCATTTATTTAGAAAGAGAGGGGGGAACATTGCCACTTAAAAAAAAAAAAATAAGCATGACAGGTAATCTGATGTTCAGCAATTAACTTTTTCCGTTGTTCAATTGTGACATCTCACTTGACTACCCATTTGAGGCATTGCTTGAAAATGACATGCATAATGGAAAGATCGGTAACAGTCTCTGTAGTTGTCACCGCTGTTGTAGTTGAGGCTTCATTTCCAGTTAGTGATGTTTTTGCACTGGTGGATGAAGGTTCTGCAGGTGGTGCTGATCTTCGTCTATGCAAGGAATGGGACCCATGCATTTTACTTTTATGATGTTTGTGCACTTTTCTATAGTCATCATCAACATCATCTTAGTGGATTTGCACTAGATGGTTAATCATTATAGAAGTTCCTAAGCTTTGAGATGGAAAATTGGAAGGTCCACGGCACAGAGTTGTATTGCAAAATGTGCAAAATACCTCCTCTGCCTCTTTTCTAGAGCAGTGTTGTTTGACTTGGAATGCGTGTCAAGTGTCAGCAGTGGTTTTCGTTCCAGTTGCCTTCATCCTCAGTGGCGATGGATTTGGAACGCGAATGATAACGTCATCATCACTGCTGGTACTGTTGTGGTTGGACATGTTGGAATGTCCATAGAGGGAGGAATATGTATAATAATAAAAATGACAACACTGAAGTGGGAGAATGGAAGAACAGGCTCCCGCCCTTCCCCTCTCGCGCTTGGCCTAGAGGATCACGGCCTAGACACCCGCCACGAGAGGAGTTTGCCTATCTACCAGACGACCAAATACCCTGGTACAGGAAAATACGGATGTGCCCACCTACCTGCCCAGCAGCCCGCCCTGCCCATGCCGACACCTGCGGCATGGATCAACTCGACTAAACCTACACGTCGTTAGAGATGCCATGACGACCTAGCCAACGATCAGCACACCTGTGCAAACATGCACACCGGACACTCCCACACCAATCCACACGAAGAACATACTCAGTGCTATGACGTAGGCGACAGACATACCCACGGACGTGCATCTTTATTATTTTTCCACATAGGCTCTCAAAAGGCAGAAACGCAAGACGCATAATGAACTCATCTAAAAAGGCTTGCTCACGCATCTTCTAAGAACCATGTACCATAATGAAGAATATAACGGAGACACGATACTGAGGATAGAGCAATATGATACCGTAACCTAAAGCGCTCTGCATCAAACGGTTCCACCTATGCACCAGGCTCAAGTAGGCCGCAAGCAAAAGCTTCCATGAACATTGAATGAGCAAGAGCTCGGTTGCTGACCCTGCAGAATGAGCCCGGCGAAAGCACACCGCCAAGGGCACGATGTTGCAATCTTGCACGCCGCAAGCCGACGCCAAGGTCGCACCTGCAAGATAAACCAGGCACACAGTGGGAAAAAACAATATTAATTGTGCTGAATTTTGCCTCAAACACGGTCCCACCTCACGTGACAAAGCCAAACCTGACAGGATGCCAAGCCCAGGAGGAAGGAGATGCCTGAATCCCACGTTTCAAGACACAGGCAGATACAATTAAAAGGCTCATTGGACATCTGCAGCAGTGGGAGTAGTCGACCTCCCAACATATGAATACATCCTCACATTGTTTACACCTACCCATAGTAAAACATTGTTGCAAATGACAGGTGCACCGCGAGCTGGGAACAGCGATAGTCCCAGACTGGGAGGCTCGCGAGCGGACCAATCAGAACATGGGGCTCTTATCACTGACGCCATTAACATTGACCAATCCTCAGAGGTCTTCATGTAACAATTTTCATGTATCAAATTGAAGGGACAGCCCAAGTATATCACCTGACTAACCCTCAACCACTAACACCGTTCTCTATATGTATGCTATACTAACCCTACCACTCGAGTAACCAATCCAGAGTGGAAATAGTTTTTTTGCTAAACTTTCTAAGGTGACACAAGTAGCGCGTCATACTAAGGTAAAAAGGGCCTGCGAGCCCCACGATTGTGTGTGTGTCAGGACGGACGCGTACGATCCTTGACCCATCCCTGCCGTTTTGTCTAATAAACAGCAGAGTCACCTTGCTTCTTGCGTGTGTCTCATACTCTATCTCTTTTGGGATATACGGGAGGAGTTGGGGCCTCCCTGCCCAGAGGTCTACGGACGGCCCGGCCGACCCTGGCAGAATTTCCCCCCGACAAGTTGGAGGCACTGCTGAGATCTGTTTAAGATCTGCTTTTTTATTTTTATTTTTTTTTTCCAGGTACTGCCGTTGCGAGGAGGCCCGGCGGCGCGGCCCCCTCTGCCGTTGCCCCCTTCTGAGGACTACAGGACCATCGCGGAACTGCGAGAAGACCGGACAGCGCAATCCGGATATTGGCCTTCGGGAGCCGGTTGAGAAGTATCCCGCCCGCAGTTGGCGAGTGTCCAGACGTGGTCCAGACGAGGGGAGATGGCGAGCCGCTTGGAGGGGTGCACGCAGTCGAGCGGCCCCGCATCAAGAGAACTTGGTGAGCATGCCACGCACAACAAGCAATGTGAAATTGTGAGGGAGGGGGGAGGAATTAAATACGGGAGGTGGGTGGTGTTGCACAGGTGCGCGGCGAAGGTTTGACAATTTAGTGTTGGCAATGAAATGAATGGTAGCCGAACGAGTGCGAGAGCAGTCGGCTACGTTACGCGAGAGAGGGAGGTGGAGCACCAAAACATCACGTGCGGCCGCTCGTAGACACTGATTGGCCTAGGTCGCGACTATGTGTAAGGGTGTGTGTGTGTGGTTTCCTACAATTTGGCATTTATTGATCAATGAGTAGATGAGGATCCCTATTGTTCGAGCAAAAAACTCGATAGGTAGGTGACGTTTCCCTGTAGGCGGTAGCTAGTTAGTTGTCCAATACGGAAGATAATTGGCTGTTAAGCCCTCCTGTCGAGGGGCGTATCACACGTGAGGCAACGCAGAGTGCGCAGTCCGATTTTATTATTGATTACCTTGTTCCAGGAGTGACAGGAAGACAGCTGTGAGGTTAACGGGGGTAGATTGCAAGTGTATTTTGGACTTAAAGAATATATGAAGAACTTACCAGTAGCTCGAAGAGATCGGTGACGTCACCAGTAGGGCTTTCATAGGATATCCCGAGCACAAGGCATCTTTCTTTCTGAGAGTGGTGGGGAAGAGAACTGTGGTAAGGGAGTGGAAACGGAGATAAACGGTAATGAGTTGATCGGGGAAAGGCGAAACGGGGACGTGGCTGCGCACGGAGAACGCCGGCCACGGCAAGTGTAGAAGAAGGAGGAGGAGCAAATGAAAATAGGACGACTGTATAAGAACGTCACAAGGGGTACGCAGCCGCAGGGGGCTACGTGCGCCTCAGCCGCAGGGGGCCGTAAGGGTGTTGTGTAAAGGAAGAAAGAAAGAAGAAAATATATAAATGTAAATACTATATTTTAATAATTTTCCTTAGCAGACTATCGCAAGTCCCCAAATTTACGGGGCCAGGTAAAGGTATAAGGCTGTGTATTGTAAGTATTAGTAAGATAATAGCTGCCAAATAGGGGAAGGATAACAAGTGAAGCGCTACTATGTCATACGGGACAGGATCGGGAGGGTGGGGGAACACCCTCACTACCCCACTACAACACATATGTACAACACTGTCACCCCATAGGGAGAAACTGATCAAGTATAGCATAGAATGGACACAGGGGACGGACAACAAAATGATAACACCATGGCCCCTAATGGTAGCTTCGATCCATATACCCAACATTCACTATTAAACCATCTGCATTATACATACAAAGGGAAGAAGTTGACACACCACGTGGAGGTGTTTAACTTATGGAGGATGTTCCAAGGGTCCCGACCAGGACCAAATGGAATGTTCACTGTGGGGGAAATACCGGAAGAAAAAGAGATTAAGGCGGAAGGAGAGAATGGGAAAAAGGGGAGTGAAGACCCAAAGAACACGGGGAACGGACAAGAGGGAGGAGAAAAGAATAATAACTCAAAAGAAAATGAAATAAAAAAGGAACAGAGCAACGATATACCCCTAGCAAAGGTAGTGAAAACAGAGGGAGGGGGGTTATACCCTTTAAGAGAATTAGGAGAAATAGAAAGAGGACAGTTAAGGGCGGCTGAGGGGTACTCGAACCCGGCATACAGCCCGCCATCATATGTGGCTCATAGGAAGATGCCAGCAGGGGAGGGGAGGACTGGAGAAGAACAAACTGTGGAAATAGGACATGATGAGTGGGTAGCTGCGCAGATACTATTAAAATTACGAGGTTCATTAACAGGAGAAGAGAAGGAGGTAGTAAGGAAAATAGACGAGGATAATACCAGGGAGAGTGGAATGAGAGGGGAAGAGCTGTTACGACAAAAGGAAGAGATTTTGGAGGAACGACTAGCAGAGTTAAGGGATGAGCAGAATGAACTGATCAAACAGCTCGAGAGGGAGGAAAGAGAGAGAGCGAGGGGAAGGAAAGAAGGTAAGAACTAATTGGAAAAATAAGGGAACGAACTGAGGAGCAAAGGAGAGAAGCTGAAAGGTTAAAAGCAGCAGCAGAAAGGGTATCAAGAGCAGTGCTACGAGAGAGGAAAAGGGAAGAAGAAGAGAAAGAAAAAGAAATGGCAATGTGGAAGAAGAGATTACTATCAGAAACGACTAAGAAATACGAAGAAGGGAGGCTGATAGAGAGTATATTAGAAAGGGAGAGGGTGAGATGGGAAAGGAAGAAAGAGGATGAAAGGATATTGGAAAAGGTGAGTAGTGAAGTAATGGAGGAATTAAAAAGGAAGAGGGAGGAAATTGGTAGAGAGATGGAGGAGAGAAATGAAGGGGAAAGAGAAGATAGGAGAAGGGAGAGTGAAGTAAGGGGGTATGTGTATAGAGACACAGAAGTAGCAACAACATCAGCGCAAAGGGGAGCGGTTGGTAACGGAGAAAAGGGAGAACCGCACCTAATAGACTTAAAAACAGTAACAATCAAGGGGAAAAAGACAGAGTGGGGGCTGCCGTTTGTGAATGACTTTTGTAGTGAGGAAGAAGAAGGAATGGAGAAGGAAGGAAGAAACAGTGAAAGGGAAAGTCTAGATAAACTATACACCACCCGGACCAATACAGACTCACCATGGATCTGTAGGAGAAAGGATGAACTGGAGAGAAGTGAGGAGGAAGAGCAAAGGATAGCGGAAAGACAGACACATGAAGCCACACCGTCACCATCACACCCTCTCCCATCCCACCCTAAATGCTCAACCACCTCACGCTCATTACGTACAATCAAACTTGCGCCCTTCACAAACGAACTGACACCCTATGCAGGTCGGCTTAGAGACCTCCCTAGACGCAGGCAGGAAGGACGAATACACACGCCCACATTAAATACAGGAAATGATGGAAGAAGGGGAAAAGATGGAGAAGAAAGAGTTACGAGCAGGGGAAATACAGACGAAATTGACGATGTAGGAGAGAGGGAAGAAGAGGAGGGGTGTGAGGACTCGATTTTATGGAACCCAAGGGGTAAAACGAGATACAACTTAATGCCACTTCTGGAGAGGGGAGGGGTTAGACCACAGTACGTCCCTTGGAAGCATACAGACAAAGAAAATATATAGTGCATGCTCCCGTCATTAAGTGGAGGTTCGGGTAAATGGATATATGAAATGGAAAAACACACCGCAGGACAGAAACTGGCAGTGGGAGATGTAAAGGGCCTTTTAATATCGATATTAGGGGATGCAGCGGATGACATTTGGAAGAGAGCGGGATTCCCTGGGGTAACAATAGCAAACACATCGCACGATGGGGCACCATTCGCAAACTGCAGACATGCACTATGGCAGGCACTGAGGGTACAGTACCCAGACACATCAGACATAGGAGCAATTACCTCACGCAAGATGCGTGAGAACGAAGATCCTGTTGATTATATCCAGGAAATCCAAGAGAAGTGGCGCATGGAAACTAGAGAACAATGGGACAAAACACCAGCAATATTTTATCATATACTAGTACAAGGGCTCCCAGAAGGAGTTCAGAAACAACTAAAGAAAGTAGTGGGAATGGAAGCAAAAGCATGGCCAGAAATACAACTGACAATAGTGCATCATTGCAGGACATGGAAAGGAAAAATGAAACAAAAGGAAGAGGACAGGAAAATGGAAGAGGCTAAACTAGTACAGAAAAAACTTACTAAATACACAATGGAAGGGGCACTAATAACTACACCTACAACAATGACCCAAAGCCCCACACAAGTAGTGGCTGCACAAGATCCCTCCCAAATACCACCCTCACAGACTATAACACAACAGGTGCCGCCACTCCAACCATACACAACCAACATGGGAGGAGGATACTCAATGCCAGGAGCTGGGTATTATAATTACAACAGGGGAAGAGGAGGAATTATGAGAGGGAGAGGATACGGATATAACACACAACAGCAGGTGGGAGGACTTAGAAATTCCTACCCCACCGGGCAACCAGTATACCAGGACAACACAGGAAGCTTTCCATGGCAGAGTAGGGAACCACCGGTGTGTTGGAGTTGTGGATTAGTAGGGCACATGTCACGCACGTGTAGAGTAACACCAGGAACACCATCATGGAGCGAACAGGGACAACCAAGGCCCACACAGGAACAGCAGGGCATACAGCAACAGCAGACGTTGCAACAGGGAAATGAACAGCAACAACTAATAACACAACAACAGCCACGGACATATTCACTGCCACAACAACAGGTAGCGATAACACAACAACCCCAAGCACAACAAACACAACTGGGTAGGGTGACGGCCCTGGGACACAACCCTTACACAGGAAATGGTCAATCGTTGTACCCTCAATAGGACAGCCCACAGACGGCCTTGGTGTGTCCCATCCTGTCGGTAACACCTAATAGTGCGGAGGAACCACGCATAGAGGTAACGATAGGTGACAAAAAATTATCATTCCTCGTTGACACCGGGGCGACCCGGTCTTGCATAAGGGAAGGTAAATTTAAGATGTCGGGCGAAGCCATGAACACCCAAGGATTCTCTGGGGCTAGAGGGTTGGTTCCTTTTACTGATAACATTCCCTTATCTATAGGAGATTATGACATGTCAGTCCCACTTTTATATTATAGTGCCTCACCAGTAAATATACTGGGGAGAGACATCATGAACAGGTTGAATATGACGATCTCCTTTACGGAGGACGGCATAATTTGCTCTACTCCAGGAATTAACATGCTCACAGCACGACAGATTATGCAAGCATACTGCGGACAGACAGCGATTAGGGCTGAGCCAGTAGATGGCGAACTCTTCCAGTACGGGACAGACATGACATTTGCATGGATGCCAGGGATAGAGGGAAAGATTTGGAGGAGGCCAGCAGCCTATTTGTTCAGACCAGAAACACCAGTCAATGAACCAGAAGGAAAGGTGGTGTCAGATGAGGAGCTGTTCTCAGAAGAAAAGGAGGAAGGTGAAATGGTGTTTATGATGAGTGTGGAAATATGGCTAAGAGTGGCGTACAAACAAGTGGCACAGAAAATTGCAATGGCACTTGAGGCACCCACATCCACCCCAGTTCCCTTCTTTGAGGAGGATATGACAAAAGTACCCACATCATTATGGACTACTAGCCCCTATGACGTGGGGTGCATAAAAGGTATAGGGGGAGTAAGGATAAAATTGAAAAAAAGGTGCAATACTCCCCAGAGTGAAACAGTACCCACTATCAAAAGAGGCAGATGAGGGCATATATGAAACCATAACGGCTCTTATAGATAATGGCATATTGGTCCCCTCAGAATCACCATGTAACACGGCTGTATACCCAGTGCGCAAGGCTAGAGGGGGGTCTTGGCGCTTCATACAGGATCTCAGGCCCTTGAACATCATAGTAGAAGCAGAATACCCCATAGCCGCAAACGCGGCCACAATATTGTGTGGCATTCCAGCAGAAGAATCACGATTTACAGTGATCGACCTTAAAAATGCTTTTTTCTCAATACCATTGCACCCAGACTCACAAGATCTGACAAGCTTCACTTACAGAAACACAAAGTGGAAACACACGAGATTGCCACAAGGGTACTGCAAATCACCCTTAATCTTCAACAGAGTAATACAGATGGATTTGGGTAACATTGAAGTGGAAAGCACAGTGTTGCAGTATGTCACGACATAATAATTTGCAGTACAAACGAAAGAACATGCAGAGAGGACTCATTAAAGATGCTGACAATATTGGCTGAAAAAGGTTACAAGGTAGACATGGAAAAGTTACAGTACTGTCTAGAACAGGTACTTTACATTGGTCAGCTCATATCCCAACATGGAAGAAAGATTGCACCACAAAGAGCACAGGCCATTTCAAAAACGCCAGTGCCACAAACAGTGAGGGAACTGCAGCAGTTCCTGGGTCTGTGCAACTACTGTAGAGCATGGGTATTTGATTACAGCTCATACATAGGACCCCTGCTTGAGGCGTTAAAGGAAGCTAATAAAGGGGAGAAAAAGTTGGGGTGGACAATGGAAATGAAAGAGGCTTTTGATGAACTGAAAGATGCGATATCAACTGCTCCGGTACTGACAACCCCAGACTATGAGCGACAATTCTTTATATTTTCACATTGCGACTCAGCAGTAATGAAAGCAGTGTTGGCTCAAAAAACAAGCATGGGCTACAAACCAGTAGCATTTTACAGCGGCCACTTAGATCCTGTGATGTTAGGTCATTTCCCTTGCGAACAAGGTCTCGCCGCAGCTGCTTTTGCGGTAGAGAAAGCATCAGCAATCACCATGGGGTGCCCAACTACACTGTTTGTGGAACATGCACTATTTGCAATATTGAATAAACCTAAGTCCACCCTAACCACGCAAAGGGCATCAGGTTATGAGATCATCTTATCCAGAGCTGAACTATCAATTGTTAGATGTAGCACGGTCAACCCTGCAAGGTTCCTAGCAGAAGTAATTGAGGAAGGAGATTATGCCCACGATTGTACGCAAATAACTGAAATGTACTCATGTACTAGAAAGATTGAAGAGAACGCACTAGAGGGAGGTGAGCTCCTGTTCATTGATGGGTCATCAACTATCGACCAAAGGGATGGTATAAGGAGGACTGGGGCAGCAGTGGTAAAAATGATGGAGGTACCAGTGTGTGTGGCAATGAAATGTGTACAACTACCACAGCATTATTCCGCTCAAGCAGCAGAATTAATTGCACTAATCTTGGCGTTGAAGGAAAGCTTTGACAAACGAGTGACCATATATTCCGACAGCGCATATGTTACGTCCACTGTCCACTCAGAGCTGTCGAAATGGAGAAGAAGAGGGTTTAGGAGAGCTGATGGCACTCCAGTGCAACATGCCCTCCTATTGGCTGAACTAATTGAAGCAATAAATGACCCCCAAGAATTAGCTTTGGTCAAATGCACCGCACACACCAATGGTGAAGACCACATTTCAAAAGGGAATGCAGCAGCAGACGCACATGCGAAGTATGCTGCATATTTTGGTGAGATATGGAACCCCCCAGAGTCAAAGAGAGGGAGAGGGAGGGGAATGGCTAAGGAGATGTTGATAAGAGAAGGGTACACCCATCTCCCAGCCACACAGATAATGGAGCTACAAGCGGCTGCACCAATGGCAGAAAAAGAAATATGGGTAAAAAGAGGATGCACAATGTCACCAACTGACGCACTATGGCGCCAGGGTGACACTGGAAAGATTGTAATACCACTGGCACTATTGAACACCGCCCTGAGCCAACTACACCACCCAGCCCACGCAGGCAAGGAAGTAATTGCAGCACGAATTAGGGAAGACTGGTTCTGCCCCGAGTTAAATTCTCATGTGTCAAATTTTATCAGCAATTGTCTCACATGTCAACAGTTTACGGCCGGTCACACTCTGAAGGTGATAAGAGGTACTATACCCCGGCCAGAGGGGCCCTTCCGACATCTCCATATTGACTTTGTTGATATGATCAACGTATGTCAAGGAAATAGGTATATGATTGTAGTAGTATGCCCATTCTCGAGGTGGATTGAAGCAGGGCCCTGTTCACACCCAGATGCATTCAGAGCAGCTAAATTCCTAGTGAGGGAGGTCTTCCCCAGGTGGGGAGTGTGCGAGGTACTGCGGTAGATAATGGCCCACATTTCGCAAACGAAATGTTCCAGCACATCACATCCTTACTGAACATCAAGCATAAATTTGCATGTGCATACCACCCACAGACCAACGGTGTATGTGAACGCCTGAATGGCCTATTAAAGGAGGCAATTGCAAAAATACAGCAAACAACAAAGAAGAGTTGGTTGTATTGCCTTCCACTAGCCCTATTTGAGCTAAGGAATAGACCAGGTTCCGACCACCACCTCACCCCTCACGAGGTGGTTACCGGAAGTCAAATGCGCCTTCCCCTAACGCCAACATCAAGAGCATTTACCGATCACGAGAGTACTGCAAATGTCCTTGGTGATGAAATGTACCAATATGTGTCTTCTTTGATTACTAGTGTAGTGTTTGTGTCTCAGCAGCTCGAGCGCACGCGGGGCGGGTCTAACAGCGATCAACAAGAAGACGCGGATAAAGAATTGGAAAAGGAAAGACTGTGCAAAGTTGCTAAAGGTGACCACGTACTACTTCGCAATTTCAACAGAAAGTGGAACAGCCCACGCTTCACTGGCCCCCATCTGGTAGAGGAGGTATCAACGAGAGCAGTAAAGCTACAGGACAAACGTGCCTGGAACCACCTACATGACGTAAAGATCTACAATCTCCAGACCCGCCCCAGCGCCACCGACAGGGCCACTGGAAGAACAACAACAGCGTCACCAACGGAGGAAGAGACTTCTACCACAACTAACGGCCTAAGTGTCCCCATACCCTGCCACCCCTCAGATTCTCCAGAGACAACTACTAGAAAAGAAAGGGGTGATCCCCATACCGCCCACCCCATGGTTACACGATTAAAGAGTAAAGAGACTTCTGCCAGTTGAGCCCCAAATCCTCTACCCATTGACCCCCTACCCACTGTAGTAATAACTGAACTGAAGGACATTGTCTTGCACATATACACATGTAAACACCTGAATGTTCTCTTTCTTTTCTCTCGCACATGCAGGTACAGCGTATTATTGTACTACTAAGAAAGTAGATAACTAACTAATTCACTGACTAGGAGTAGATGGTACCCTCAGACGATAATTACCTGGAAGAATTGTCACACCAATTTGTATATGAAATAAAAAGGCCAACGTACCTGAAAAGAAGGAGGGTACGTGACTACTATACAGCATTCCTCTTGGCCATAGAACATTCAATGCCCCACCTCCAACCATACTTGCCTGCCCTAAGAGATAGATCGCTTAGATTGGCGTGGGAACAGCTCTTCGCCTGGGCACTGAATGACTACTTGATAGGGAGAGCTTAAAAACGACAACTAACACTAATAACAAGCATATTAAAAATTTTCAGGCGGGCAACTGTAACGTCACAAGAATAAGCTGCCGGACTGCAGCAAGGTAAGAGCAAAATGCCGGTGAAATTAGCATCTGTAATAAAATTGATAGGGATTTTAATGATCACCGGATTCTTGGCTGCCTCTGTATGGCAGTACAGCTATGCTATCAATATTATTGCTGTACCCAAACCTAATACACCCCCACCCCCAGCTGCAACAGGTGTTACGTCAGGTGGTACTAGTAAAATCCCACACAAGGAAAATAGAGTTAAACGCAGCACATACTCAGATAATAAAGGTATTGACAACTACATACAAGATTCAGCACACATCTCAAACAACATATGGTACCAGCACATGACCCACATAGGTAAGCAGACAACAGAAGACAGCTGCTACGTTTGCTCATTAATCCCAAACGCCATGAGCGCTTCTCGAACATTTGTTGCCACGTAGATGGATGAAAAAATAGCACGATGTATAATATACCTGGCACTGTTCCAGACGAAAGGAAGATTTCAAGGGACAGTGGTGCAACTGGTGTGGAAAACACGAGATACATATCCATATGAAAACAACTTCCTCAAGACTTATTTGAGTTACCACAAGAGCAGTTTACATGCTGAAGGATTCAGATACATAACAAGTGGTCCTGAAAAAGGAGAAACAAAGAAAGTAACACTACAGTACCTACCATGTGATTGGTACGCCACTGAAGTCCCTGGTAAAAACGGATGTTGGGAAAGACCACTGGTGATAATAACAGGGAAGGTGTACATGAACAACAAATGGGACATAGGAGTGGTTGGCAGCAACATGGTAACAAGAGAAAATATTTCAACTATTGATGGACACAACCATAGATGTTGGACGACTTGGGTCAAGTACGTACCCATGCTCACGTGGATGGAGAAGGATGAAGACCCAATAACAATACTGCCGCTAACTGCGCCTAAGGTATGCTACCAACATAAAGGGGAGGTGGACGTAGGATACAACACCAACTGTGAAAGTGTGATGGAGTTACCTGAGGGGGGAGCAGGAACAGCGGTAGTAATGGACCATTACTGGGCCTGTGGAGAAAAAGCATACCACACACTGCCCCCTCTGTGGAATGGTATATGCACAATGGTGCACGTTAATGTACCATCACTAGTGGTACCCCAGAAACATGTCAAGATGGTGAACTTCCCCAAAATGGATGAAGGGAACAAGAGGAAGAAGAGATCTGTACAACCTCAGAAGGGGCCAGAGAGCAAAACCGACGGCAATAATACTGTCCTGAATAGAAAGAAAAGACAAGGAGAACCTCTGACCGGAAATTACCTATGGGGAAGGTCGGAAACAGCACTCACTTCAATCCCACCAGAACACAGACTATTCAGCAGAGCAGCAATGTTCTTCTCCTCGATAATACATCCAGGACTACAGGCTTCCGCAAACGCAAAATGGCTCCAGATAACTCGATGGGAACTAATGATGACTATTAATTCTACGGTAAATGGATTCAACGCAATAAAAGAGGAACTGCGAGCTGTGAGGATGGTAGTACTTCAGAACAGATATGTACTGGACCTCCTCACAGCAATGGAAGGAGGAGTTTGCGCTAAGATAGGACAATCATGCTGCACATTCATCCCTGCCAACGATGCTGACAATGGTACACTGACAGAAGCAGTTTTACAATTGGCCCAGATGCACTCAAAAATGATGGATGAAAGTAAAGGTGTGAAAAAGGATGAGAGCTGGTTTTCAATATTATGGTCATGGATGCCATCTTGGCTGTCAGATGGACTGAAGATTATAGTTGGATGTACTATTTTGGCTGGAGCTACACTGATCATAATAAGATTTTGGAAGGCCCGGAGGCACGTACCACAGACGAGATGATCGAAATGGTTGGTATGCACCTCTTGATGCCAACAGATGACGGCCACCACACAGGCACAATCATAAAAGAGAGAGAGAAGTTGCGCAACCAGATCATCACCAACCACCTGGACCCACCATCTGTGAAGCTCGAAAACCCAAGAAACCCAAGGAGCTACATAGGGAAATGGGTATACTGCACTCCTGGAGGAACCTGTGCATATATGTATTGGTCATTTGAAGACCATGTTAACCACTATGGACATTTGGGAGGAATAACTAAAATATGGAGAGTAAGAGGAGATAAAGAAAAGGATATGTTTGTGGTCGACAAGTCGACCAGAGGGGGGACTGAAGTGGGAGAATGGAAGAACAGGCTCCCGCCCTTCCCCTCTCGTGCTTGGCCTAGAGGATCACGGCCTAGACACCCGCCACGAGAGGAGTTTGCCTATCTACTAGACAACCAAATACCCTGGTACAGGAACATACGGATGTGCCCACCTACCTGCCCAGCATTCGCCCTGCCCATGCCGACACCTGCGGCATGGATCAACTCGACTAAACCTACACGTCGTTAGAGATGCCATGATGACCTAGCCAACGATCAGCACACCTGTGCAAACATGCACACCGGACACTCCCACACCAATCCACACGAAGAACATACTCAGTGCTATGAAATAGGCGACAGACATACCCACGGACGTGCATCTTTATTATTTTTCCACATAGGCTCTCAAAATGCAGAAACGCAAGACGCATAATGAACTCATCTAAAAAGGCTTGCTCACGCTTCTTCTAAGAACCATGTACCATAACGAAGACTATAACGGAGACACGATACTGAGGATAGAGCAATATGATACCGTAACCTAAAGCGCTCTGCATCAAACGGTTCCACCTATGCACCAGGCTCAAGTAGGCCGCAAGCAAAAGCTTCCATGAACATTGAATGAGCAAGAGCTCGGTTGCTGACCCTGCAGAATGAGCCTGGCGAAAGCACACCGCCAAGGGCACAATGTTGCAATCTCGCACGCCGCAAGCCGACACCAAGGTCGCACCTGCAAGATAAACCAGGCACACAGTGGGAAAAAACAATATTAATTGTGCTGAATTTTGCCTCAAACACGGTCCCACCTCACGTGACAAAGCCAAACCTGACAGGATGCCAAGCCCAGGAGGAAGGAGACGCCTGAATCCCACGTTTCAAGACACAGGCAAATACAATTAAAAGGCTCATTGGACATCTGCAGCAGTGGGAGTAGTCGACCTCCCAACATATGAATAAATCCTCACATTGTTTACACCTACCCATAGTAAAACATTGTTGCAAATGACAGGTGCACTGCGAGCTGGGAACAGCGATAGTCCCAGACTGGGAGGCTCGCGAGCGGACCAATCAGAACATGGGGCTCTTATTACTGACGCCATGAACATTGACCAATCCTCAGAGGTCTTCATGTAACAATTTTCATGTATCAAATTGAAGGGACAGCGCAAGTATATCACCTGACTAACCCTCAACCACTAACACCGTTCTCTATATGTATGCTATACTAACCCTACCACTCGAGTAACCAATCCAGAGTGGAAATAGGTTTTTTTCTAAACTTTCTAAGGTGACGCAAGTAGCATGTCATACTAAGGTAAAAAGGGCCTGCGAGCCCCACGATTGTGTGTGTGTCAGGACGGACGCGTACGATCCTTGACCCATCCCTGCCGTTTTGTCTAATAAACAGCAGAGTCACCTTGCTTCTTGCGTGTGTCTCATACTCTATATCTTTTGGGATATACGGGAAGAGTTGGGGCCTCCCTGCCCGGAGGTCTACGGACGGCCCGGCCGACCCCGGCAGAACTTCCCCCCGACAACTCGAAAAAGACAATTGCCCTTATTCACAGAGCGTTTTCCAATGGGGTTTTGTCATTATGAAATGCTTCTGTGAATTAGGCCCTATGCCACAAAAAAATGAAACAAAGTTTTAAAAAAAAGACAATAAGTTAAATAAAACATAGACAAACTGAACAAATCACAGGACAATGGAAAATAGGATTAGGGGAAACATTGTGCCCTAAGTGCTTGCAGTTACTCAGAAACCCTTTCACTAGAAAGTACAGAAAGCAATGAATAATGCAAACTTCTTTCCTGTGGGTGTGGTCATTATTCACGTCCACTGCCGCACTGGCTGATTTGACAGTCTTGAATGTGCGGATGTCATCAAACAGTGTGGGCGTACCCGCGTGAATACTTCGCAACGAGGGATTGAATAGTTTGTCCATGCGCATACAAGTCACATGTAGGCCCTGTAGGGAAGGCATGGTATCACAAGCATTGACACTGACACAATGGACACAATTTGTGAAACATTTATTGTAAATGTTGGGTATGGAGAGACTCCTATTTTGTCCAATAACTAAGATGGGAGTAGTCTTGACCATCAAACGATTAAAAAAACAGTCCTAGTGAAGTCTGCCAAATGAAAATGGCCTATGCTGACAACACCTAATGCCTGCCCTAAGAAATGTAAGCAAAAGGAAAAATCAATGTTCAATTGATAATGTGTCTGAATCAGCTCTCTGCCCACATTAGGCCTCATGGGGTAAGGTGATCCTTGTAGGCAGGATGACACACTTTGGCTTGCTTTCCAACACAGTACACAGTTCAAATCCATGGATCGAGGCTCACCTGTCCTTCCACGTTAAGGTCTCTTTCTCTGACTTCAAAATGTATGTTTCAACCAAAGCATTCACAAAGGTCCCCCTTTGCCAGG
Source organism: Ambystoma mexicanum (assembly GCF_040938575.1). NCBI lineage: Eukaryota > Metazoa > Chordata > Amphibia > Caudata > Ambystomatidae > Ambystoma > Ambystoma mexicanum. The sequence continues at coordinate 251,474,491 of NC_090941.1, forward strand.
TTCAGACCTCTCACGATAAAGTTTAATACAAAGTTGTAAGGGGGCTCCCTTCCCCAAGCTTAGTATACTTTGGGTCTCCCTCAATCATGCTCGGACCCCTTTGGGATGTTGAAGTATTTCGAATCTGTGTTGTTTTCTTACAGACAACTGCAGAACCACTTCAAATTGACGTTCACTATTTTACTTTCACTCTTGCTGTTTATTCCCCTTTTAGCTTCAATGTACCTTTCACAGAGACTTGAGAATGGGCTACTTCCTTTCACCGGACCACTCCATTACTTAGCATCATTGATTTCACCACTGCATTTTACTTTAAAGTTAATTCACAGGTCTGCCTTTCTTCGTGTCCCATCCACATGTGTGCAGCCTTCACTTGTAAAATGATGTTGCTACTTCATTCACTTTAACACACACAGGTCTCTCAGTCACTTGCCAACTCGCCGGCTGTGCACGCTTCTTTCTTGTTTTGCGGTTTCCAATTTTCATGTGAATGTTAGTACCACAGGCTTGGCTTTGCCTCCCCAATGCTGTCATTCACCTGGTAGGGTCGTTGGCATCCTTGAAACACAATGCAATCTTCACTTGTGGAATGTGGCCTTCTCCATGTGTCTTTCATGTTCTGTCAGAGGCAACAACTCCAATAGTGAAGTCTTGGTGTTTTCGGCATGCTGCTCTCGTCTCTTGGTCTGTTGCTCTGCTCTGCTCTGGTAGGTGTGCCTTCATCCCGGATGTTCTCTCATTCTCATGTTCCGCCTTGCTCAGAGTATATCTTTAGGTGTTGCCTTTTATTTGTGTGAGGAGAGCTAACTTGTATCACGTGTATGCACTTAGGGTAAAGTGTGTGACGTTGCTTGACCCGATTAATTGAACATGTCCAGTACGATGTGAAAGCGTTAGTCTGGCTACTCTTAGCCACCCTCTTCCTCGGCCTAGTGTTTGTGTAAGAAGGGGGGGAGTTGGAACTTTGGTAAACCTAAAAAATAGTATGGGGTAGATGACCAAAAGAGGGGAGAATACCACCTCTCACCATAGGCTATCTCACCCCCAAAGAACCCTCATCCAGGTGAACCTCCTGCACTGGTGCACCCCCAGGGTCTGGACCCAAAGGCAATGGCCTTGCCCAGGCCACCTGAGAGAGAGATCCCATGGGGACTAGCGGGTGATACACACTCTGGTTTCTCACAGCGCAGAGCCGTAGCACGTGATTCCATTGGCTGGTGCACCATGTGTGAAGTTGCATAGCCGTGTTAAAGGAGGTCAACATCCTATTGGCTCATTTTGAATGTGAGGGTAATGTCAAACAGCATAGGCATACATGCTTCAATACATTGCAACGTGTGATGGGATCATTGGTTGCATAAAAGTCATTTGTAGGCACGGAGCCACAGCACATGATATGATTGGCGGGTGGATTAGGCATGAAGATGTGTAGCCGGGTTGAAGGATGTCAACGTCCTATTGGCTCATTTCATGCATCTTTGGTAGGCATGGCTATAAAACCTTTATAAAAATATATATATTCACGGAAAAAGCTTTAGTTTCAGGGATTCTGAGGTGAGAACTTAACCCAACAAAACCCATGTATTCAGCTAAAGCAACCTTTACTTTGCACCCCCTGTTGCACAGCCTATGACCACTATGATACCACCTTCATGCACCACCACACTAAATCCAGCCACCATGATGCTCTCAGAAAGGCTATTACATTTTTAGGAAGTGGGCTGTATTCCTCTGCCTCATCTTCCTCAAACAATACTTCAACCACACAGCATACTTCTGTGGGACACGCAATCCAACCAGCTAACTTGCAAGTGATAAAAGAGGCTGTTGGTCAATATCCTTTGAAAACAACAGTACTCTGTATATACTGTGACACACCACTCTGCAGGGGGGAGCAATTTCAAAATGGTTTTGAAGCTGTAATCAAGAGCTTGAGAAGCTCTCCTGCAAACATAAATAAATAATTAAATTATAAAATAAAAAAGGTTTCTTTAGGAACCACTTTTCACAGTTAAAAATAGCACTAAAAAATAAGATTATAGAATCCATCCACTTTACATTTTTCAGTGAAGTATTTAGATTCAATATGATTATCCATCATTCCCATTAGCATTTTATATTATGCTAATGGAACTAATGGACAAATGTAAACTAGAGAAAAAGTAAAAATCACAGAAACAATTTTCTGTCCAAAATTGCTCTCTCTAGTATAAAATAAACACCATAATCCGTTGCCCTTTATTACTATCCACAGTCTCTGCATTCATCTGTCTAGCCCATGCCTTATTAGAAAACCCAGATTGCACACGCACACCATCACACGAGGCAGCTCTTCTACTTTTGTTTACTGTTATGTTTGTAACACTCCCTCATTGACTGCTTTAAGTCATCCACACAAATATCCACCAATTATCTGCATTTCTCATACTTATACCAAAATAATTATTCATAGTGTTCTTATAAATGCACACATGTATTGTGCAGTGAGAGAACTCCAAACATATTCTTTGGAATGCTTACTTATGTGTATTATTATCAGCAGTGCATGCTGGGGATGCAAGTCATTGTTCAATTGCCTTTGGCCTGTGGCATGACCCTCGACAATGACCCCAACCCCACCAAGCCACCCCTGTTATCCACTGCACCTACCCCGCATCTTACTTCCGTTTCCAATATACCCTCATAATGTAACCAATGCCCAGTGCTCATTGTTTGCATTGCCATTGTTCACAATCATTGGGGCATGGGCTTTGGCCATTCCGCATACCCACATAGGCAAATCAGAATAGACATTTGTCCTTGCCGAGGGCCGGGCCCACTGCCCACACCAGAAAAGTTATATCACTATTTTTTGCACTTAACGTTTTTGATACTCTCAAAAAAATAAAACACAGGACAGATTTGCAAAGCATCCTTTCAGGTCATTGCTAGTGCTCCTTGCACAAGTTTGCTGCAATCCCATCAAGCATTCTGGGCAGCAGCCGCAATCAGAATTTATTTTCCCATTTAAACCTAGAGCTACAGCTATGCTGCATGCCCCAATAATTAAATCAGAGTAGGCATTTGTCCTTGTCGAGGGCCAGGCCCATTGGCCATGCACCAAATTTATATCACAATGTTGTGTACCACTGCGCTTTGCAGAAAAGTGATATCATAATTTTTTGTACTTATGTTTAAACACGTTAAAAAAAAAACCTGGACAGATTGGCAAAAGCATCCTTCTAGGTCCTTGCGTGATGCTCCTCACGCAAGTTTTCTGCAATCCCGTCCAGCATTCTTGGCTACAGCCGCAAGCAGAATTTTCTTCCCATTTAAAACTACAGATTTGGGTATGCCCATGCTCCAATAAGAAATTAGAGTAGGCATTCATGCTTGACGAGGGCTAGGCACATTGCCCATGCACCAAACATATATATCACTATTTTTTCTGCTTACATTTGGACACTTTGGATAAATAAAACACAAAACCGATTTGCAAAACATGCCTTCAGGTCCTTACTGATGCTGCTTGTGCAGGTTTGTTGTAATTCAGTACAGCACTTCAGGCTATAGCCGCAAGCAAAATATTTGTTCCCATTCGAACAGAGGGATTTGGCCATGCTACATGCCCCAATAATCTAATCAGAGTTTACGATTATCAAGTTATTGCAGGGTGGTAGAATGGGTATATCACTGCATTTCGTGTGATATTTTAAACAGATTACTCTGCTGTTAGTGATAGGGTTCTTTTGTGAAGGTGCCATTCCTTCTTCAAGTGTTAGGTTTCAAATGGGAGAATGAGCCCTGTTCACCTTAGTGCTTGGTTGTTCAATAAGTAACTATTGTCGTACTAAAGCAGTCTTGAAAACAATTATCGGTGCTATATTTATTGTTAGAAGTCAGCCGACACATGTTTTGACTCTCTAGAGTCTTTCTCAATGCTTGTGGATTGTGGGCCAGTCAGTGGAAATCCTTACCACAAAGACATTCCCTGATGGCCATGCCCACTTAAACCCCATTGCCAGTCCCTCGTGGTCTTGGCCAGTAGCCAGATTGTCTGAGTCATGGCCTTTGCCCATGACTCTAAAAATCTGGCGACTGCCCTTGGCTACAGTCCATGACTCGTAAAATCTGGCCACAGGCTACACCTCAGTCACCAAAAGTATATCACTATTTTCTGTACCTACATTATGACACTTTTCAAAAAATTAAACATGGACACATTTGTAAAACCATGCTTTCAGGTCCTTGCCAATCCTCCTTGCACAACTTTGCTGCAAATCCGTCCATGTTTTATTTTTTAAAAAGTGTTACATAAAATAGTCCTATAACTGAGCTCCAACCTGACAAAATCCTTTAAGACTTTGCACACATATTGAAGGTTGGGTGTATAATCGTTCTAAATTCTTTTGTTTACATTTGTCAAACAGCAACAAAGTTATAAACCATCAAACCCCCGCTCTAATTTTGCCCCCTCTTCATACAATCCCAGAAAACCTTGCAAAAACATTCAAATCTGGTTCTTAAATCTTTATGCAAACTTTTGGGCAGATTTGTGAAATGGCACTTAATTTATAAGCCTTTCAAATATTTTGGAATATTTTGGAATGCTCCCTCAAATTTTGTTCCCTCTCGGAAAAAAAGCACCAAACTTTGACAGGTCGGATATAGAATGATATCACAAAATTCCAAGCAGTTTCATTCAGTGGCTCCAAAGTTATAAGCCATCCAAAAACTGCTTTTCATCATCGCTGTAATGCAAAAATATGTGTGGATGCTCTTGAAAATCTCAGATGTTAGGGAACATTACTGGGCTGCCCCAAACTATTTGCAAACTTTGAAGGTGGAAAACCACTGTTTTTCTGGCTTTTCATGTCCATATCCCATCCCATCCTCATTGCCCCTCACCTCTCCAGAGATTGTTTCATTAGTTTGACAAGTGCAATGTTGTGTTTGTTTATATGTTTTTACCACAATGTTCACGGACAACGTGCACTATTTGCAAATCCAACATGGCCAGTGTTTCAAAATATCTGACGCAGCTCATGTTTTTCACCATTCAATCAGTGGGCTTGTCCGATGTCCGCTGACACCACACCAGACCACGATTGGTCAAGGGGGGGGGTGTCTGCAGACCGAATAGGGAAGTGAGCCTGCGGACCGGACCTAGTTATGACACATTTTTTTAACCTACTTTTTGGCCTTTTTTTAAAAAAATTACTCGACAGATGTATACCAAATTTACAAAAGCTTTTGGGACCAAGCCACTAATCCTGACGCAAATTTGGTGAAAAAACGTCCAGCGGTTTGGGCTGTAGGCATGAGCAAAATAATGTTTCCTTTGCGTCAATGAGTAAAGCCACACATTTTAGGATCCCCTATAAATGTGCCCCCCTGAAAAAAAAATCACCAGACTTTGGAGAATCAATCGGGGGAGGGGGAGCATATGCTTTTTCCACAAAGTTTGTTGAAGATTCATCGAGGGGGAGCAAAGATATAAGCCACCCAAAAAGTGTTCTTCCTATGGATTGAGCAATTTAAACATAACTAAATGGCCTCTTCCATCGAGTGTGTGTATATATATATTCAGTGAAAAAAACGTTGTTAAAGGGACATTTTGGTTAAGTTGCACTAATAAAAACCTATGAAACTTAGTGAAAAAACAGTGTTAAAGGGTGTAAACAAACACCTTTTTTTTGTATTTTTTGGGGGGCTTTTCTATTCTTTTCCTTCTTACTGCCTCACATGAACCTCTGCACACATCTGCAGTAAAATAGTTCACAGTAAGAGCATCAATGTTCTGATTGTGAAAGGAGAACATCTCTGCAGTAAGCAAAAATGCAAACATGCCTCTATTTACAAGGCACCTTCCAGCATTTTGCTGAGGACAGAGTATCTTTGGGTTGTTCCATACTGTTCTAGGTTGTATCTCCGAAAAAAATATGTTTGCACTGGGAAAAACGAGCATTTGTGCCTTCACCAAGTGCTTCAGTCCACTGAGCAAACTTGGAGCACTGATGTATCCCAAATGCAGTGCATCACAATGCAGTACTACAGCATCAGGAGTACTGAAAGTAGCCATTTATTTGCAAAGTGCAAGCACTCCTTGCAAATTGTGGCCAGGCACATCACACCACAAAGCCTCCACTCCTTCAAAGCCAAGATTGCCACAAATGCCTCTTCCCTCTGCATACCTCTGAAGATCACCCACAATGGAATATCCAACAATCAACACTCTGACTCTCTTCATCTCAGCCATCTCCACTACACATACCAATGAAAACAAGTATTACCCTCTATTCATAAAAAGCACACCCTCAAAACCTGATTGGCTTATCCACACAGTCCCAGTTCCATGCCAGGCATGCTGAGAAGCCCCGGATATGGCACGCCCAGTCTGCAGACTACCGCAGTGTTCCCTGACCCGGTAACAAAGGGGCAGCCCTTGTTCCCTTTCCACTTCACTCTTTGCAGCACTCCCTCATTGGCTACTGTTAAGCACTGACACACCCATCCACCAACCACAGCCAATAACTCTACATCTAACTATGTCATCTCAGTTCAACACCAAAGATGCACTGTTCAACACTCAAAGTGCAAGTCTCCTGTGATTCCCAAGCACCTGCATCAAAAAAGTACTCGAAAGCTCTCCAAGATTTCTCATTCCAGATCCATCCAAATCTACATCCATTAACACAAACTACAGGTATGCATTTATTTTGTAGAGTACATTTGCAACTATTTTACAAATGCATGAGAACAGGGTGCCTGCCACATACCTTGCATAATCTACTCAGTAATCATACTCTCAATTGTCCCATCTCCTGACATCAAGTGGCAGGCACTTAAAATGCCTTGTGCTTTCAAAGTTGTACTTTAATGCCCACTTGCATAACAGTTGCAAACCACATACTTCAATTTTAGCAGCAATTTCTGTGATCTTTGTTTGTAAAAAACATTAAAAAAAACACATTGGGAACATTTGCACAGCATGTTCAAGTGCCAGATCCTATGTGAAACTTCAATGTATTCCCACAACATGCATGCTTGCCCATACCACCCATGATAATGTGCAAACTGTTATTTCCTTCCTTCCTTCTGTCACTTTTAGAACCACTTCTCCCACTAACACACCTGCTGTAAAATGGACAGAATGCACACAGAACAGAAAACTGCATGTATTTTAGCAAACCATAGCAGGTACAACATTAACTAATTGCACTGTGATTACAACTACTCATTTCATCACCATTTGAAGGAAACCAAATAAATGCATGTGTACATTGGCAACAGTGCTATCTGTAAATTTTAATATGTAAATGAAAGGAGCAGGAAAGAATGTCTGCAACATACTGCAATAGCACTCAAGTAGCAAGCATATATGTGTGGGAAAGTCAATAAAACTGCACACACACTAACATTCTTCTTTCTAATCTGTACATCTTTATGGGCTTCTGCCTTTTTCTCAGCCTACTAAGACTTGCACTACTCCATTTCCAATGCAAATAGTGCACCAACAATTCACACAATTGGAAAGCTAAAGCCCTGTCGGGCATACTTATCACAACACCACTGGCCCCCATACCAACGATTCTGATGCTCCCAAGTTCCTATTCCTATACAGTGCTATACAATTGAACACACATACAGACTAACATTTTCCAACACCTGACTCTCCAGGCCAAAATGGACTGTAATATCCTAGTGACACTTCAAAGATTGCTGCCAAACAAGTATTAAGAATCTAGTGGCAACCTGTGTGCATCAACAGCAGTGTTACAACTGTACTCATAATCATGTGCAACGTTACTAACTCTTCTTCCCAAGAAATCCTCCTACAATGTAAAATAATGTGTTCTCCCACTACAATTATTGTGCCATTAACACACATACCCACTAACTTCCTTCTCTTGAAATTGCAGTGATGAACATCCTCCTGAAAGACAGAGGTGTCTCTACTGCAAGATAAAAAAACAGAAGAAACCCACTCTTCACATCAAACAAAGTAAGTGCAGTACTTTGGAAGTATTCTTCTTGTTACTCATACACTGCATTGTTGTTCTTTAGTAGCCTACAAAATTCTATCCAGCCCAACAGCATTTTCTTTTCTCTTGCTCACTGCATCTCAGCAGGTCCAGTCCTTGTATTCTCACCTGAACACCAGTATCACAACACCCACTAGTTTTGTGAAGACATTGTAATGTCCTTACTTAGTCATGAACACTACACTGTCATACACACTGAGGCACACCTTTCACACATCAACACACACAGTGACCAGTAGAACCTTCCCAACCAGAAGTAACAGTCCATTGCACAATGCCTACCGAGATATTCAGACACTCATGTACAGTGCACACTAATACATTACAGAACTTTTAAAGCCACACTTTCTTTTTTCTCCAACAGACAAAAGAGAATACCTACCAAAAAGCAACTGCATAGAAAACAACCCAAAAATAGAGCAGATAAAACTAAAAGCATGCTAAATAGTAATCCACCTTTAGCAGAGTTTGTCTGAAATGTTCAAACAAAACAGCTAATGTAGGCACTGAACAAACCTGAACCAGAAATGTATTAAAAATAATACAACTGCCAATAGTGCTAGCAATGCATCTACCAATATTAATGTAGCCACAGGTATGAATTCCCAAAAATACATTTGACCAAATATGTTCCACGGTAGAGTCCTTCAGAAACATATAAAAACAGCAGAGAAATTACACTCAACCCTTAAAACTTACAGTATAAAACTGATTCTGGAAGCTCTGACTGAGAGTGCAATGCACCTAAAAAGAATGAAACCACTAACTAAATGAATTAGTAATCTACAAAAAGTATTTTGCAACATGCGTAACATAACATAGTTACCTTTGTAAACTTCTGTGTTGTTGAATGGATTCACACAACCAACACAGAACCATATTTCAGTGAGGAGGCATACAAACAAGAGCAGACAAACCCAATTGCCATACATAGCAGAGGCTGAGGTTATTAAATGGTCGACAACACCAGTACGGAAGAAGAAACACTAATTGAAATAATGTCTCCAACAAACTTACAATCAACTCTCCATTCAACCAAACCCCTTTGTCCTATCTACAAATGGCCCTGCACCTCAATATGTAATTTATGAAAACAATCCATCAAATCTTTGCAGCAATTCCTCAATCACTATTTAAAAGCAAGAAAGAAAATAAGAATGAAAATGAAGACAAAAAAAGAATGAACATGTTGCAAACCATGGACTCCTCTCAAGTACGCAAATACACAGGACTGCGAGGACATTCATTAGCCTGCATTCCTCGGCCTGCTTGCAGAAGCATCTCCCACCACATGAAAATGTTAGCGACACACCATTCTACTATACGTAATCTTGTGCAGAGACTGTGCTTTGCAAAAAGTCCTTCTTTGGAACTGGAGCATTTAAATCACATTCTCCTACATGGCACAGCCAAATAACACCTGGCTGGAACAAATAGACCACATGCAAAGCAAATGAAGTGAAGAGCACTTACAAAATCCAGTAACTTTAGAAAAGAGTAGCAACAAATCACAGATGCTAACCATCTAATATACACATACAGAAAAGAAACAGCAAAGTTTAAAAGCACATTTGCTGAAGTACCAAATGAAGTATGCATGTGTTGTTGCAGAATGTTTTATATAAAGAGCACCAAAACTGCAGACATAGCGTACAAAATAGAAGACAATGAGGAATCCCAATGGTTCTAATTAGCTCTCTAACCTATAGCAGAAAACAAATACAAAATTACTAACCCCTCCTTACTTTGCACGTACTGCACTACAGAGCTTGATAATCACCAAATGCCATCACAGGCAATTAGTAATAACTTGGAAATATTCCCACTTCCAAAACCACTGCAACAGCTTAATTTGTATGAGAGCATTTTAATCCAAATGGTACACCCTTAGCAAGCTATAATACGCCTTCAAACTAAAACAGCCAAGTTGCCTCCTTCTGAATTAGTAAAAGGCATGTGTGGCAAAGTAGTGTATTTGCCATTAAATCTTAAAGTAAATGTGACACTCTGGAAGGGAAAGGGCCAATAGATCAATTGTTGGTTATCCTAGTGAATGGTGTACCTAGAAAGACAAAAGCTTTGGCAATAACTAGTAGACTTAAAACAAGTTAGAGAAGCACCACAATATCTTAAAGAGAACAATGAGTACTACAAAGAAATCAAACATTGAAGAAAACCTAAGGGAAACCACCAACATAATTCAACATTCCTCATCAACTGGGTCAATTTGAACCAGTAGATCCTAATACAGCATCCAATATTTTAGACCACTATACAATTCACCCACTGCACTCCGAAGACAGCATAGATGATGCAGTACAAACATATCAAATGCGGCAAGCCAAAGGATCTCCAATTAGCATATGGGAAAAAAGTGTAGAAGCACAAGCTTTCCTCTGATCTTTCCTACCGGGAAAGGGGGAAGGTATCTATAAAGATGCACACAAATAATAGCATCAGCCACTCTTTACAAGTGTATTCTGAAGAGCCCAGATTCAGACAAAACGTTGAACAGATTTTCCCCCTCCTATTTGAAAATGAACTGGCAACTCTATGTTACGGAGTTGCACACACATTGAAAACAGGTTCCAATTTTTTAAACCTATCTGCTAGGCAACTACTTCAAAAGGTACAAGACAAAGATTACATTTGCAGTCAGGATCACAAATGTCTTTGCAAACATGGGTGGTACAAAAGAATACTGGTTTCAACGTAACGCAGATGTACGGTGTATGCTACGGAACCTTGGTTCACCCACATGTTTTGTCACTTTGAGTTGTGCAGAATATGCATGGCAAGACTTGTACGACTTCCTGGATATAGCAAACCAAAACAAAGAAGGGATCGACATAAAAACACCAGGAGAATTCTGTTCTTTTCACCCTGTAAATGTATAAAGGTACTTTCACCACCACTTTATTGCTGCACTTCATCTGTAATAAAACAATTCCTCCACTCAGAGAAGTGTAACACTTCTTTTGGAGAAAATAAAATCAATCCAGAGGAGCACCACACATCCACATACTTTTGTGGATAAAGGATGCTCCTACTTTTGGTCAGGGCAGTGATGCCACTGTTTTGCAGTTCATTCACAAATATGTAACTTGCAACATCCCTTCAGCAGGCACACATGGTGAGCTGCATACACACATTTTATGGTTCCAAAGACATTAATATGGCAAATATTGTCGCTGCAAATACTGCACCAAATTCCACTTTGGTTTCCCCAGACCATTTTCAGAAAAAGGAGCAGTAAACAGCTTCATGTCTTCTGCTAGACATAGTAGGCCTCATTATGACCTTGGCGGTACAGAGTGAACAGCGCCGTAAAAGGTGCCGGCGCCGTTCACTCCGTACCGCCACATTACGAGTTCCCCTCGCGGGACACGGTAAGCACACCTGGGAAAACCAGGCGTGCTTACCGGGTCCCGCGAGGGGAAGAGGGAGCAAACAACGGGCCATCTCGTAATGGCCCGTTGTTTGCTCCCTCTCCCATTCCCATTAAGCCCTATGGGGGCTGAAATGGGAATGAGGAAGGACCGTGTCCGGGTCCTTGGAGGGAGGAATTACCAGGCCTTCCGAACTTGGAATGGCCCGGTAAGTCCTCATTCCGAGGACCCAGACCCGGAGCTATTTCGGCGGCAGCCATGCCGCCAATAGAGGCATGGTTACCGCCAAACTCGTAATGAGGGCCAGTGTGAAAGGCAAATCACCTAAGAACACATACTGCATTAAAAGAAGTGATGGTTCAATGTACATCAATGATTAAAATGCAATAATTGCCCTCTTGTGGAATACAAACATAGATATACAGTACATTGCAGAAAATTCCACTGCTGTTGCATGATATGTCGCAGACTACCTAACCAAAGCAGAGAAAACATAATTAAAAGACTTCTAGGATAACATATCATCTGACAAACCACTGTCACAAATATTATACAGCTTTGGCATAAAAACACTCTCTCATAGAGAATGTGGTTGCTACAAAGTTGCAGACCGTTTAACAGGCACAACTTTATATGGAAAATCTGAAAACACAGTCTGCCTTGGTTCTGCTGCCTCCATAAAAAGAGTGTTCAAATCATACCAAGTCATAGAAACAATAGCCAAAAGGAGTACTGCTTTGAAAACAGTGCCCATCACCTCTGGCCATGTACTCAAGTGTCTAGGGGCTGGCCACAACCACCAGAGCATAATACACCCTTGCACCCAAGAATCTGGCCAGTTAACACAACCCACACACAACAATTAACCCTTACCTTCCCAATAGTAACCATCTGCACATATTAAACGAGCCCGCCAACCCTATTTTCCCCAATGTCAATATCGCCATATCATCCAGACTCAACTCCCCTACTGCAAGAATCCCTCATGCCGTCAACAAATAAGCACAAACATGTTTCTGCAACTGCCCACCAAACACTAGCTACTGCAATAGTTGTGGGCAAAGTCTTGGTAGCATGCCTGTAGGATAGTGCAGTCATTCTGCCAGTGCCTACATTCTTGGATGTATGGCCTATTTTTAACCCATCCAAACTTCCTCCTATTATCTACATTCCACTCATCTAACCTAATAAAGCCTGCCTATAGTCACCAAATAAGCTGTCCACCCAGAGCCCTGGTCTATGCCCTACTGTACACATATTATTGTAATGTGTTTTTCCAAAAACCAAATTCCACGTCTGTACACATGCTATTATAGTACTTGCAGCCACAGCATAATATGGTCATGCACCCAAGAATCTGGCCACTGTCCACAACCAACACAAAACAATTTACCCTTTTCCACCAATGCCAATATCACCATATCATCTAGATTGCACTCCTCTACCCTAACAAGCCATCATGCAATCACCAAATAACCCCAAATATGTTTGCCAGAGCCTACATATTTGGGTGCATGGCCTATTTTTAACCTACACAAACATTGTCATATCATCTACATTCCACTCCCATACCCTAACGAAGCCTGCCTTCATTCACCACATGAGCCAGCCAACCGAGGCCCTGTCCATGGACTACCGCTGTGTCCGCGGAATGCCACGCTCCGCACGGTCCTCTTAGACCTAAACAAATACATAATTTAAACCTTCATTCACTCCCTCACCCTTCCCTAGCCCCTCTTCACAACACCAAATGCACCAAAACATGTTTCCCAGTCCTGTTCCCCACCGCAATAGCTGGGGATAGCCGTGGGTATCCTCAAATAGAACATGGCAGGCATTAAGAAAAATATCACGCACATCACGTTTTTCACCAGCCAATCAGCAGACACGTTAGGTGTCTGTGGACATCATGCTGGACCAATCAGAGTCCTGTCCACGGAGCGAACAGGGAAGTTCTAAAGCAGGCAAAATGCAGGTACCATTTTTTGGTACCTGCATTTTGCCTGCTTTAGAGAAAACTACTGGACAGATTTACACAAAATTGCCAAAAACACACTTTGGGACCAAGCTGCCACTCCCGCTGCAAATTTGGTGAAAATCCTTCCAGCGGTTTGTGCTGCAGGCGTGAGAAAATTATTTCATTCCCATTACCTCTATGGAAACAAATGTGGGACACCCTATAACTTTGCCCCCTTTGAAAAAACCTCATTAAACTTGCCAAAACAATTCAGAGCTGGCCACATACTTGTTTTTTCAAAGTTTGTTATGGATTCGCCCAGAAGGAGCAAAGTTATAAGCCACCCAAAAAGTGGTCTGCCTATGAGTTGAGCAAACTAAACCATAACTGCACAGCCGCTACCGCTGGCTCTGTAATGTATAAAGGTGGTAAAAAAAGACTTTTGAAAATTAAAGCATACCTGTAGAAGATATTCTTAGATGTAGATCTTCTTGAATCTGTGAAAGGGTGAACAGTAGTTTGAGATAGGGAGGCTGTGAATCACAGGAGAAATGCACTGAGAGTTGAAAGGTACATCTGATCAGGCAAAGTTGGAGGGTTACATGTAGAGTATTCCAACCTCAGCGGAACCAAGTATCTCATTTAAACCTTCATATGAGTGGCATTTTCTCTCTCTGCAACAGAGTAATTTCAATGTCCTGCATTACAGTTCAATCAGTGCATTCATTACTTTCCCTACAAGATGAAGTTACATTCTCTTTTTCATCACAGGGTTGTGAGAATGTAACCTTATTCTAACATTCAACTTTAGTGTTCAGCCAAGCTTCAATCGCACCCTGTTTCTTGCCTTTCTTGGTATTTTTACTTTGAGTAATTCAGTATACATATTTTGAGTTTTATCTTCTATACATTGAAAGTGTTGGGTAGTTTCAACAAATACGACTCTTTCAATATTTCAGCTAGTAATATGGGTGCTTTATTTTGGGTTGTTTTCTTAACGATTGAATCATTTGAATGTTTGCTTTTGCATCGTGTCTGAGTTATTTTGACCAATTGTTGTTTGTCAACCATTCTGATTGAGGTAGATCCAGTCCCCCCATTAAAAATCATCAATGTGTCTTTGTGTACAGTGAGAATTGAGTCATCTGCATTCAGGCTAGTTATAAGTGGTTCCTTTGCTATTAGTGCTCTCCACTTGATTGGAATCCTTTTGCTAAAATGTTACACTTTATATTTTTTTATTTTTTTATTTAATGAATTTAGTTGAATTTAATCAACTTTTTTCAATTTAAAACAAGAATTTATCAAAAAAATGTACATATAAAACACAGTGAATTATAAAGCATACAATCATAAAACCCCACAAATCATCCCAAATGTCACACCATCACTTCCAAGGCTAATAATTACATTTGGGTTTGGCATTCTTAAACGATTGATACGCAATGAACAGGTATGACAATCATTGTTCCATATAGCAGCTATTGTTAAAAATCGGGCTATTTTAGTAGATTTAAGGCTCGCAGAAAGTGAATTGTAGCCAGCCTTATACTCATGCAGGTGGTAGTGGAAATAGCAAGCCATCTATGCTCATGTCTCATCTGGCTAAAATAAGGCAAATGTTTACTAAAGTGACTGTGTCTTAGGTTCATAAGTTCAGGGCAATCCACAATAACATGCTCCAAAGTTTCAATAGTTGTTGCGTTGTTGCAAAAACGACATCCTGATTATTCCCGCGGGATTTCTTTTCTACGGGCTTGAATTTCACGGGTAGGACATAAATTAAAACGCATGCGTAACAAAGCATTCCTAACAGCAGGAGAAGGAGATTTGCATAAATAGAAGGCCATGTCTATATAACACTTTGCTGAGAAAACAGCTGGATCAAAGTCTTTATACTTCAAACACAGATCTCTAGTGTCAATCCAATCCATCATGTAGAGTTTTTTCTTAGCTCTATCAGGATCGGTGACAAGAGTTTCAATGGAGATATCTGCGTTTAATAGTATGGAAAGAATGTTTTTAGACCATGTTTTCGGAAACAGATGAGAGGAAGACATCAGATAGCTGGCAACTGTGGCTAAAGTTGATTTATCAAGAGCAGATAATAGACATTTTCTAAACAAACTGCATAAGCGCCAGTTATACATTGCCAAAAGTGAGGTCAAACCTACTTCATATCGAATGATCGAGCCTGGAATGCATTGTGGCAGATTTAGAATAGCACGCCAATATTTTGCTTCCAAAGCATGTAGGAATGCTGGATCACTTGTACTATATGTCTCTAGACCATATAAGATGGTAGGGATGACATTCTGAATCCAGAAGATCAGAGCAGGTTTAATGGAGAATTTCCCAAATTTATGCATGATTAGACGAGTCTGGCGGATTGCTGCAAGAATTTTAACTTCAATTATCATTAACTGAGAATGAGCGTTCAACGATCCGTCAAACAGCATACCCAAGTATGTATAATTGGGAACCACCTCTAAATTTATGTGCTCTATCTTCCAGGTCATACGATGACTGCGCTTGCCTTTCGGCGTGTAGACTACGATTTGGGTTGTCTTGTCATTTACTACCAACTCATTCACTCGAAAATATTGACATAATGCTGTTAAAAGATTTTGCAGGCCGATGGGAGTTTTAGATATTAGTACCAAATCATCTGCGTACCATAACGCTTTCACCTCGATATTATTCAATTTTGGTGCATCTGCACGTACTTCTTCAAGTGCTCTTCTAACATCATTAATGAAAGAATTGAACAACGCCGAGGCGAGAATGCACCCCTGGCAATGGGGCGATAGCATTTTGGGTCTTTACGCTCACCTTTCTTGTAGATGGGAACTATAAGAGAGGTACTCCAAGATTTTGGAATTATTTTAGTGGATAAGATGTGACGAAAGGAATTAAACAAGATAGTAGCCCATTCTTCTGTGTTCTGTTTGAGCATATAATTCGTAAGACCTTCCGGCCCAGCTGCTCGTGAGGAGGATGATTTATTAATGAAATCCCTCACAGATTCCAACGAGCATTCCAGGGACCAAATAGCAGAAGATCTCTGTATATATTCATATTTGGACATCTTATGGTCAGCATATAGGTGGGTAAAATGTTCTATCCATTGCGATTCTGCAACATCATTTATTTGGGATTCCAGTTGGGAAGAGGTATTGCACTTGTTCAATAATTGCCACACTTGAGCTGAGTTTTTCGAAGAGCAAGCAGACAGGAAATTCTCACTGTCAACTTGAAATAAACGCGCTTTTCTAGCACACGTCCAGTTGCGATATGAACATTTCGCTGTTTTGATTACTTGGAACTGTTCTTTTAGTGGCAGGATTTGAGAATAACGTATCTCTTTTCTTAATTGAGCATTACGATGGTGTAAAGTTAAATCAAAGCCGTGAGTGTGGGAGCGAGAGGGTCTAATATGTAAAAATTCACCATTTCTAAATGTGTCAAGTACCTCAACATAAAATGATAGAGAATTTGTGCTTTGGTGTCGTAAAATAGCTGTGTTTAATGATTGCAACAACACTGGGGACCAATGAAAACGATTCTTACCATTGTTAAGAATCAGCGATTGTTTACACCAATGTTTAGTAGGGGAGACAGTCTGACAGGGGGTCAACCATTGCAGGGACAATATGTGATGATCACTATGTGTTTGCCTTATGATTTCGAACTTAATGGCGTTAGCATGTATGCTTTCACTTGCATAAATGTAGTCTATGATGGAACTAGAGTTTCCCCTTTCCCACGTATTTTGTGGCGGGATGTCGCCCGTAATTGAACCATTCATCACCTTCAGATTGAGATCTTTGATAAAGGTGCTCCATCTCAGACTTGCATTGCATAACCCCTTATTAGGGGCAGGGAAACATGCAAAGTTTAGATCTCCCACTACTATTAAAACAGAAATCGACTGTAGAGCAATATTTTCAAAAACTGATGATAGGGCAAGATAAAAAGCATCATCGGTGATGCCTGCGGGATTACGATAGAGGTTTATGAGAGCAAAAACTTGCGGTCCATGAGTGATTTTGACCACCTGAATGAATCTATTCGGCGACAACCGTTCCCCAATTTGGAAATTTTTGCTGGATTTAACGGCCACCAATAGGCCCCCAGTTGGTCTACCTTTATCGGAAGACACTGCCGGGAGAGAACAAATAATATGATCATCCCATGTGGGGGCAGATACCAGCCACGTCTCTTGCAAGGCTATGATGTCGTAACTGTTTAATTGAGCATTCGCAGACCACTGAAGATGTGAGTGCCCTCTAGTATTCCAGCTAGCAAGAGAGATGGTTTCCCTCTTCTCAACTATTGATGGTTATAACATATTTTTTGATGTCAATCTGGTCTGTGGACAGTTAACCTCCGTGCAAAAGGTGCAAGAGCATTCTGTGGTCGGCGCCTGTACTGGTATCTCATTTCGAACTGTATTTTCTTGTGTCGATGGACGGGCAGGGTCTAATGCGAGCAAAAAGCCCAGAATTGAAGTCCATTTTTGAATTCCATAGAGCGTTCCGTACCAATCCCGATTTGATCCATAATCTTACAATTGATAGATTATTTTCGCAAATAAATTCAATCTGGTCAAAATCACTCGAGGACAAGACCTCCAGGGACTGAATGTCTCCAAAGATGTTCAAAACACTAGAGCGACACAAATCATATTTTGAAAAGGGGCCCTCACGACATTTTAAGATTAAGGTGTGGAAAGAATTAAAACGCTGTGTTTTGATGTGTTTTTGAGTATGAGCTCGAATTTTGGACTTCATACCAGGATTCTCGTTTAGATCTCTCATGTTTGGGCAAGAGAAGGAGGGATTAGATTGGGCCCTAGATCCTGGGACGTTACTTGGGCGAGCCAGAGACAGATCATGACGGTGGCACTCCTCTTGAGGTTTGGCAAAATTGGATGAGATTGGAACGGATAGAATTCCAGCTGCTCGATTTAGCTCTGGGAGTGCCTCAGACAGTCTCTTGCCAAGATAAGCATCTACTGCCGTTTTCAGGGCGGATAGACGATCTTCAAAGCCAGCAGATGGTATAGGAAGTATTTGAGGACCAGAACAGCCCCTATCAGTACCGGTCGGGATGGAGTGAGTCGTGCTGCCTTGAATAAAAGGCTTAGGGGGTAAGGTAGAAGAAGCCTCGCGTTCAAACAGGTCTACCAGTTCATTCAAAGGCGCATAGTCACCCTGGGGGACTTGCGAGACAGAACTGGATACGACCTCGGAGGCGACCGTTACCGCTAAGGGGGTAACAAGATCTATAACACCTCCCAAGTCTTGAGGGGGATGCGCTATAGGCGCTAAAGCGCCAATCACCAGGCTAGTTGGTGGACATGTGACCTGTGAATTTTGATTAGGTTCTTTAGTGGCCTTATACATTGTTGTTACTTTGGTTGTCAATTTAGACCGTTTTGAGATTGTGGTTTTCCTTTTGTTTTTCTGAGAAAGGGACTGACCTTCGTTGGTATTACTGATTTTAACCGCATTAGTGCTTGGAAGAGACTGAGGGGAATCAACACTAATCCAAGAATCATTTTGTTGGATGGTTAAGGCAGCTATGGACTCCACTGGACGAATAACTTTTTCAAATGTTGGAACCACTGTTAACACGGATCTAGTGCACCGTAGGTTAGAATTATTGTTCAATTCCGGACCTGACGAACTCTGCAGAGTGGTAGGCTTGAGAGGGGCAGTGGCCAGCAGGCTCGAGGTGGTCAGTTTTTCTAAGGTGGTAAGTCTCTCCATGATAAGATTTAAAGTCGGGGTGGAGGATGGATTTTGCGAGCATCGTTGCATCCACTCCCCAATTTGATCAATTTTAGTTGTTTGGAGCGCTATTTTTCGATCCAACTCTTCAAAAAGTTTGAAGAGACTTAATATTGTTGTGTTCACGGCCCCTAAGGTAATCTGTAAGAAGGCCGGATTTACAGATGAGTCACTAGGGGTTTTTGCAGACAAGCAGCGTCTCGGGGTTGGTTGTATAAAGGATTCTTCAATTGCATGCCTTGTAGAGTCCATAGAGCCAGGAAGATTGTAGTCTGTGATGACAGACAATCTCAAACTTTCTAGATCAATATTACACTGACGCGAGGGTGTATTGATTGTTACAGATTCTTTAGCATTCACATCAATAATCTCAAACACATCCACACAAGCTGTGTCATCTACTGTTGGGTGGGAGGTTTGGGGTTGCAAAATTGTACCAGGCTCGATAATAGATTGTGTTTGAAATGTGGCACTAACAAGTTCGACCGAGTCGTCCAGGTTTCCTTCCTCGACTACAGTTACCATTTGATTAACCTGAAAAATTTTAATGGGAGTTTGAGGTAGGGTGAGTAAGGTTTGATCAGAAATGATCACATTAGGGATTGGTTCAATTAGGGCTGAAGATGGGATGTTGTTGAATTCGCGTGGCTGTTTGTTCATTGCCGGCAGCGCGCTTTCCATCGGGCCTTGAGTATGGATCCCTACTGCAGGAACATTTATTTTATCATATAAATGCCTAATGTCTTGATTTAAGGAAGGTGTTTTAACAACAGGAGTTAGAATAATAGATTTCTTGGAAATTCGCGAGGAACTCTTTTTTTCCTCACTCAATTTGAAGTTATTACCATTTACTGGAGTTTTGAGCATTACCTTAGAGGCCACAGTCTCAGATGTAGCTTTATTAATCAACACTTCACCCGAAGTGTTAGTTGTGTGAGTTACTGCGGCTACCTCTGGCATATCCGTTTTTAGCGTATACAGCATGCGCGACATAGGTAGCCTTTTAGTTTGGCTACTTCTTGGAGTGTATAACAGGCGACTAGTACCACAATAGACTGCGCAAGTGAAAGTAGAAAGAAGGGAAATGCACTTCGAAACACTGATTGAAAAGCGCTGCAAGAATTACTATGCAATAAAGAGCGCTTAATAAGTTTAGACGTCTTTGGAACTGAGGCAAAGTACACCCTTATAATAAAAAAGCCATGTAATGTGTAAAATGCACTAAACCCAGAGATTAGTAAAAATACATACAATAACACCACAAAAACAGTTTGAAACACGATGCTAAATTACAGTAGATCTGGGTCTCTTTCCAAGAGTATGGGTTAAAAGTCAAAGCTGGATAAGGGAGCAAGTATAAGCACTGATAAGTCTGTTTAAAAAAAAAAAACAAACAAAAAAAAAAACGGAGACAAACAGCGATGATCCTAAAAAACTCTCAGTGAATAGGGTAAGGAACGCCCGACAGCTCAGGGAGCGGCCAGAGTCTGACTCTCCCCCCTTACCCTAGTTGCAAATTGAAATTGAGTTGATGGTAGAAAGTGTGAGCTTAGACAGATGTACTCACACGGATGCAGGACGAGGACAAGTCACAACCAAACAGCTAAACAGCGTCTCCAGCCCTTACTGCCTCCAGGGCTTAATGCCGCAAGGGTGCTTGTGGCGTAGCTATGAGGGCCTTCAAAGTCACGTGATGCGTCACGTGACCGCAGTCGGGTCCGCCTCTTTCCAGGAAGAAAATACACTTCAGCAAGAGCAGCGCTCGCAGTGCTGAAACTGTTGAAATAATGTAAAATACTCTGCAGCCAAGAGCACGTTAAAGCAGCCAAGCGTTCTTTTCAACAAATGCACAACACCCCGCTCGGGCGCTTGTGTCGTAGCTATGAGGGCCTTCAAAGTCACGTGATGCGTCACGTGACTGCAGTTGGGTCCGCCTCTTTCCAGGAAGAAAATACACTTCAGCAAGAGCAGCGCTCGCAGTGCTGAAACTGTTGAAATAAGGTAAAATACTCTGCAGCCAAGAGCACGTTAAAGCAGCCAAGCATTCTTTTCAACAAATGCACATTACACTTTCCATGTTTCCATCTATAGTAAGCAGTATAATGCCCATTAAATTAGTCAAGCCATCTTTGATGTTTTGTCGTTTTTTCTGGATTGAGCTATATAGTGTGAACAGTGGTTTCAATTGTTTGGAGTTATGGGGATCGGGACTCTCTATCTGCTGCGCACCTCCTATTAGTTGTTTTGTTTCAGCCTGCAGCCTGTATCATGGTTCGTCTGGAGACCAACTCCAAGGTTCCCAATTGATTGGATGCTTTTTGGGAAGACAAACCTTTGATTGCGTGTTGGCGCTTGCTGGATTAGTTTGTCCAAAATTTGGCAGTTAAAACTTTTGTTATAAATAAAGGTCCAGTCTTAGAATTGTTGGTGATTGAAATCAACCGGCTAACTCCGCCATAACCCGTCACTAGACTAGGCTACCCAGCCCAACCTGGCACCCAGACTTGGGAGGACCAACAACCAGCTCTACTTAGAGTTCACCATCCTACTCACATCAGCCTTGAAAAAGACTCAGGTCGAAACGCGTGTCGGCTCTTTGCACTCACCAATGTTGACCAACTGGCAGTAATTGCCACACTGATGATTGTTTGGTTTTGGTATACCAATATGAATAAAAAACCACGTGCACCAACAATTCTAAGACTGGACCTTGACTTATAACAAAAGGCTTAACTGCCAGAATTTTGGAAAAACGAATCCAGCCAGCGCCAACACGCAATCAAAGGTTTGTCTTCCCAAATAGTGTGAACAGTGCGTTCAATATTTTCATAGATTCCGGCTCACAAATCTCTTCCTCTTCAGAGGACTCAGAAGAAGAAACTGAGTCATCTTCAATAGGAGAGGAAGTGTATGCCTTTGCTGCAATTTTATTTAGGTCTGGAGTTCCTTCTATATTAGTCTATTGTACATCCTCATCTAGAAGGGCATTATTAGATACAATTGGGGCATTCACTATCTTTTCATTAGTTGCGTTCTTTAGATTAAGGCACATATTTAACAAGCAATTGTTATATATAGTATCAAGGTCCGAGATTTCCACAGTTTTGCATTCTTCTCCAGGGTGATGCATCCCAACCACTATAGATTGTGGTGACTGCTTATTCAAAGGTTTCAAATATGCTGTGATTGTATCCAATACTTTGTTAGGTTCACTACGTTTTTCCCACACAGCATCAATAACAGATAATGTCACACCCTCGCTGTGAATTTTCTTATGGTGCTTTTTTTCCGCAGTCCATTTCTTCCCTTCATTATTACTTTAAGAGCGCTTATAAGCAATGTTTGCATTGCTCCTAGGTTTATATCTCTTAAGGGCAGCATATTTCAAAGATTGCCAGAACCCAGTATTTCTGAGACTCAACAATTATGTTTCACAGTAAAACAATATATTAGTAACTTGCATCAAATAATAAAGAGGCTCACTAGAGGGTTCTTCTATAATAGGCAATAGTACATAACCAGCATGTGCTCACTTTTTTTTAAAAAAAAGTTTTTTTATTGGTTTACATACAAACCTTTAAAATAAACATTTCTTTACAGCTCATTACCTCACTTTGCAATTTTTCTCTTTACCAAGTCCAACTCTCTCCCATGTGCTCACTTTGTCCAGCCTTTGATATAACCATGTCAAATGTATCAATTGGAAAAGCTTGTTAGGTGGGCACAGATCAATTTGTGTATTCACCACTGTACCCTTGATTAATATTACCCCTGAATCACGCTATAACCAATGTAATCATAGAAAATATGTACCAAACTTGGTTTTAAGTATCCCGTGTCCAAGCAACACTGTCTGACAGGAGAACACAACAAAATCACAATACGTGAAGTAATTGTATTACCATAGTCACAGCCGCCATCCGCCCAACAGCCGAACAGCACTCTGAGGGGCACTCTGTGGTGTACACACCCAACAGTTTTTCAAGTCTTTCTGCAGTTTGGGGGCATGGCCAAGTAACTGATTTGGGCAGTATCTATACAAAAAGATAAGAAAAATGAATATAAGGAATCAGTATAGCAGTAAAATACTCTGTCCAGTTATCAATCCCAAGTTAAAGAAACAAGTGTTCTTCTCCTCTGTACCAGGCATATATCAGGAAAAGGCTTAAAAAGGTGCCTCAAACAGTATGTGGCAGCCTAACAGCACTGTGAGGTGCACTCTGTGATCGTGCTAGTGTTGGATTTGTGTTGTTTTCAGTGATAGGTTCCTTACTACAGCCCTCTTTTTGTGCCATCGATTTTGGAAAGTGAAATAGACACCATTTTCTAGAATGTTGTCATTGGCTGATGTGAAAGTGTCTGTAAATATTTACATATGAAAATGCTTATTTCCAGTGTGTCTGTGTGTAAGCTTTATGAAGTGATTGTTTTTTTCTGTTGCTGAAGATTCCAAATTAGATTTTTAATCAAGAATATATGCTTTATTATCTGGTTATTATTTTTCAAGGCATAACAGTTGGGTGCCAGTAAAATAACAGCAGATGGGTGTTGTGCTCCATTTTAAGAATGTGTGCCTTGAGTGTTGGTGGCTGGCACTGATGTTCAAGGAACTGTGGTAGAAGTGGTAAATGGAGATGATGATGAAGGAGGTTTAGCAGAAGCAGGTGCAGCTAAAGAAGGAAGCTGAGGTAGTGAAAGAGCCCCATGCATTTTCACTTTGTGGCTTTTCTGAGTTGTCATCTATTTCATGCCGATTTATGCACACTAGATAGCTAAATAATATAGAGTTGCCCAAGCTCTGTAATGTGATGGTTGATGGTCCACGTTGCAGAAGGTGTTTGCAAAAGGTGCACTGCACTTCCTTTACCTCTTTTAGAGTATGGTGTTGCTTTAAAGGAAAGAAACAACTCTCTGAAGTTTGTGTTATGGCACAGAGCGTCGTATGGGATCCTCGTGGCCTTTTCAAGATGGCTACCTTCTTCTTCATTCACAGCAGCCAGACTCCCAAAGCCTCACTGTGACCTGCCTTCTTTTTCCTGATTGGTCAGGGGAGCATTCATCAGGGCAATTGGAACTCCTGCAGGTGGTATCCTCTACTAAGGTCCCTGTCTGAGCCTGTCTGGGTTGAGGAGGGCCAGGATGTCATGCACCTTTTGTCCCCCCCTCCTCAAACTATGATTCGGCCTCCAGACTTATATACTGCTACCCCTTGACCTTGGACCCCTGGATCTCTGGTCCTCGGTCCCTGCAGATCTACCAGTGAGTGATGGCTAAACTCTCCTATTGCCTCCTCACATAACTTTCTGAACCAATTACTGTGCCTATGTACTGCTTTTACATTTCTGCATACTATTTGCATTGCCTTTGTGCCACTTTTTTAATTCAAATTTAGATGTGTGTGCTCTTACACCTTTGCCCCTCTTTTGCATTGCATTTTGGCCACTGTTTTTGAAATTCAATCGTAGGTGTGTGTGTTCCTACATCTCTGAACACTTTTTGCATTGGATTTGTGCCACTATTTTTGATATTCAAATTTTGATGCATGTGCCTTTACATCTCTGCTCTCTCTTTGCATTGCATTTGTGCCACTATTTGTGATGTTCAAATTTAGGTGTGTATGCTTTTACATCCCTGACCCTCTTTGCATTACATGTGTGCCACTATTTTTGAAATTCAAATTTCCTTTTTGGACTTTATTTTTGCCCTCTATAACTACTAGGCCACCTGGTTAGTTTAGCTAGATCTGTGCTGTGCAACCTCTCTTCTTTCATTCCTCTACTAATCATTACCACACCTATGGCTCTCACTATCTGACTCATCTTATCTAACTGCTACACTATAAAGTATCCTCCCACACTGATGAAGTCTGGAAGGAAAAAAATGCAAACAAGACGTCCTGTCCACGAACCCAGGCCTACCCATGGCAGACACCTACGTCAGTGAATCTTCCAGACAGGTCTTCACTTATATCTTCTTCTCTATCCCTTCTCTAGATCTATGGACTCCTAATCTCATCTCCACTCTCCTCCCTTCCAGAGCCCCTCCCATTAATCGTGGCATCAAGTGGGAAGTCCTCTTGGCCGGCTTCTCATCATCACGCTGCTTCATTAATGTCTACGACACAGGCACTATCTTGGTTCAGGGCCCTCAACCCAACCTCCTCCTCTTTGACAGATGCTGGCATCTCTCATTAACTTACTTCACCCGCCTCTCCCCCTACAACTCACTCTGCCCCTCCTCCCCTGACTGGTGTACCACATCCCTGTACTCCACCTCAGAAAACCTTCATAGGCAGAGACCTCCTTCACCTGGCTACCCTTAATGCCTGCTCAGCCAACAAACACTGTGCTGACATCTGCCTCCTTCTTGAAGACATTATCCTCGACATTCTCGCTCTTACCAAGACATGGTTAAATGGGTTCCATGTGTTAATATCTCTGTCAAAATATCGCCATACAAAAATATTGCCAAATTTTGCAGCAATATTAAGCCATGGAACCTGCGGGGGACACCCCCTCAACCCCCATAATTTACACTCCCACTACACCCGGTCCCAATAACACCTTGAATTATCCCCACTAACAATATCACCCATGGCTCTACCTCACAACCATATATATGGTGATATTATTGGTGGGGATAATATTACCTGATATTGTTCAAGGCCAGCTCAGTAACTACTTTTGACTCCCTATTCCCGGAAGGCTTCAAGATCATCTCCAAACCACAACCTCACCGCACTGGCATTGTCTTAATCTTCCCTGAGTGGGTTCCTTCTTCTGTCATACCCACCCATCTCTACTCTTCCTTTGAGAGCCTGGTCTGCAAGCTGCTCATCTCTCTTCCTCCTCTCTGACCATTATTACCATCAATAAGCCTCCTGGTGCTACAACACTGTTCCTCTCTGAATGGGCTGATTTCTGTTCCTCCCTACTCTCAACCACCTCTAATCTTCACCTCATAGGTGATTTTTTGAACATCCAATTTGATTCCCTGTCACACCATCCACTCTCTTCCATGACCTTTGCACATCACTATCCATCTCTATTCCTTCTCTATGCTCCCTTTCGCCCAACCTACTCGGCTGGACACACTCTGGACAACTTCATCCATTCTGACATCTCTCTATCTCCCCTTCTGGTCACTTCATTCTCTTGGTCAGGCCATTCTCTCCTCTCCTCTCCTTGCACCTGGGTGCCTTCAGCCCTTTGACTGCCCCTCCAAAAGCCCTGCCAAACTCATTCATGAACATCCATCCAACGAAATGAGTATCAGCTGCTGCCATTGCATCCACTTTTTCCCCCTTACCCGCACCACAGACTCTACCAGTGACTCTGCTCTGCTCTGAGCAACCTCCATTTGGCTATTACCAACACCCTTGACATTCTTGCCCCAGTCATGAGGAACTGCCTGAAACCGCCTCCAAATGTAACACCTGGTATGATCCTGAACTTGCAGCTGTCAAACGCAAGTGCAGAGCTGAGGAACGGAAGTTGCAAACCTCAGGCTCACCCTCTGACAAACTGTCCTGCTGCCTGATTCAAAGGCTATACAGACACTCCATCCGTATCAAGAAAAGGGCCCACAGTCAGGCATGGGTATCGAGTTCATCCAACAACACGGCTGAACCCTTTAAAGTCTGCAGGGCTCTAGCCAACCCTTCAACAGTCTCCTCCTCCCCTCTTCTGTTCCAGGGCCTCTGCAACACACTGGCCACACACTTCACCACTAAAACTCTGGATATCCTTAGCACCCTTGCTGCCCCCCCTGCAAGACCTTCCCTCACTCCCTTCCCTCCCATGGCTTCTCACCCTCCTTCTTCCTCTTTCTCCTCCTTATCCCATGTCACACCTGCAGAAGTCACCAGAGTTGTCTGCTCCATAAAGATCTCTTCCAAACAGGTTTCCTCGAGAACCTGCAGAGCCATCAAGGACAAACATTGTCTCTCTTTTCCCTGTGCTCGCTGATCTCTGCAACCACTCCTTTGCCACTGGATCTCTTCCATACTCTCTTAAGCACTCCCTTGTGTGCTCCCTCCTGAAAAAAAAACTTCAGTTGACTGTCTGCCAACTACCGCCCTATTTCTATGACACCTTTCCTTGGGAAACTGCTGGAGAAGCTGACCTTTCCTCAACTTACCTCACACACTGAACATCTTGGTGATCCCCATGACCATCAATCTGGATTCCGAGAATCCACAGGCACAGAAACTGCTCTTCTGAGCACATGTGAAGAACGGCTTGCTTCTCTGGACACTAACTCTCCTCAGTCTTTGATACGGTTAACCATTCCATTCTCATTATTCGTATCCATGATACTCTTGGTATCTCTGAGTGGGCAATGGATTGGTTTACCTCCTTCTTAACTGAACTGACCCTTCATCCAAGTCTTTTTAGGCACCTTCTCCGCCTGTTGTGTCCCCAAGGCATAGCCTCTCCCCCTGGCTCTTCAACACTTACCTTGCTCTGCTAGCACTCATCATTTCCTACTTCTCTGCCACATTCCAGTGCTAGGCAGATGACTCACAACTCTTTTTCAAACTTCCTGTTGACTCTTTTGCATCTTACATCATCCCTGGCTGCCTATCTGCCATCCAGTCCTGTGTACTTCCAACAATATCTGCCTCAATGCCAGCAAGACTGAGATCATTCCCATTTATGACCCTTGCTCCCTCTTTTTCCCCCTCACTCTGGCCATACTCCATGGGCTTTCCCCTGCTCCTTCTTCTAAAGACATAAACCTTACAGTCATCTTTGACTCCTCTCTCTCCGTCCTACGTCACACTCAGGACATTGCCAAGAAGTCCCACTTAAAAATCTTCCTCCTCAAAGTAATTGTCCATTTTCTCACTTCACTCCGAAGCTCATTGTCACCCAAGCCCTGGTTCTCTGTAGGCGTGGTTACTGCAATAGCCTTCTTCTGAGTCTACCTTCTTCCACTTTATGGCCCCTCTTGCTAATCCAGAATAGGGCAGCAAGACTTATCCTTGGCCATAAGCCCAGTGAGCGTATCTCTCCTGCCCTTAAAACTCTTCACTGGCTCCCGGTTGTGGCACAGGTTAAATACAGATGCCTCTGCATCATCCAACTGGCTTTCCGGGCCTGGGAACATGCCATCTACAACATTCAAAACAAAAGGGGGGTCTGGGAGTTTAAATGCCAGCACAAACATGGCCCATTGACCTGTTATTGGGTGGATGGCCCCTGGAAGAATCTCAACCAAGTCTTTAGCTCACTGTCCCTTTCACAGAGAAGAAATATCCCTGCACATCCATTTTTGTCCTGCCCAGGGACAGTCCAGCACCGAAATGCTAGGCAACTGTCCTCTGAACAAGAGTACCAAAAGCAATGCCAGACACATGTTTTGGCCTAGTCGGGCCCCATCAGTGAGGTGGAGCTGTGCCTCTCTAAGAACAGTGAGCAAGGGGTCCACGTCTGGATTCCCCTGGGCAGGACAAAGACTGATGTGCAGGGATATTTCTTCTCTGTGAAGGGGACAGTGAGCTAAAGACTTGGTTGAGACTCTCCCTGGGACCATCCACCCAAGAACAGGTCAATGGGACTTGTTCATGCTGGTAGAGAGACTCCCAGACCCCCCTTTGTTTTGCATATTAAGTAACTTTGGGTCTCACTCTAAGTTACCAGGGGAACCCAGTTGTGGACTCATTGCTCACTGTTCTTAGAGAGGCAAAGCTCTACCTCACTGATGAGGCCCGACTAGGCTGAAACACACGTCTGGGGTTGCTGTTGGTACTCTTGTCCAGAGAAGAATTGCCTAGCATCTCGGTGCTGGACTGCCCCAGGGCAGGACAAAGACTGATATGCAGGGATATTTCTCATCTGTGAAAGGGACAGTGAGCTAAAGACTTGGATGAGACTCTCCCATGGGCCATACACCCAAGAACAGGTCAATGGGCTGTGTTCATGCTGGTAGGGATACTCCCAGACCCCCTTTGTTTTGCATATTAAGTAACTTTGGGTCTCACCCTAAGTTGCCAGGGAAATCCAGACGTGGACCCTTTGCTCACTGTTCTTAGAGAGGCACAGCTCCACCTTACTGATGAGGCCCAACTAGACCAAAACATGAGTGTGGGGTTGCTGTTGCTACTCTTGTTCAGAGAAGAATTGCCTAGCATTTGGGTGCTGGACTGCCCCTGGGCAGGCCAAAGACTGATATGCAGGAATATTTCTCCTCTGAGAAAGGGACAGTGAGCTAAAGACTTGGTTGAGACTCTACCAGGGGCCATCCACCCAAGAGCAGGTCAATGGGTTGTGTTTGCGCTGGTAGAGAGACTCCCAGACCCCCCTTTGTTTTGCATCTACAACATTCTCTTACTTAATACTCTCTATCTAGATCTCTGCGGTCCCTCTTATATAACATCCTCCTACTTCATCTTCGCCTTGAGCAAAACTTCCTCTATGTCTGGAGCTCCTGAAGACTTTCCTCTTCACCTCCTCCTTCTCTTTGTCCCTCCTCTGCTAATATCACAGTCACTGTCATTGGTGGCCAGGGCCCTTATGTATCGCTCGGTGACCTGGCCTCCCATATCAATTCATCCCACCCCCCTGCCTACCTCTCAGCACTTTCTTCGGCACCCACCGGCCTCAATCATGTAGGCTTGCAATTTCTACCCAATGCGGCTCCAGGCCGCGTAGCACTTACCATACAATGCATGTCATCTGCTGCTCACCCACAAGCACAAACAGTCCAGCACTTACCCCCACCCCCCACTTCCCCTTTTCTTGCTGCATTTGCACGTTATGAATACTCACAAGGGACAGTAGGTTTGTCGTTTATCTTCCACTGTATTCATTATGTTGCAAACCCATTTTCCCTCCCTGCTGCCTGGTGGGCGCTTTGAAACAGAATTGACTTTCTGTATAAGCGCCTAACAAATGCACAATAATTCAAGTCAAATAAATCAGTTCTACGGTCAAAGGTGTATTTGCTTGCACTTTTCCTACATTTTCTCTGGAATTGTTAGGTTGAGACATGGCTAGTTCCCAATCAGCACTACACCTCCTGAGCCTTCTTCTTGGAACCATGCTCCTTCAGAAGAAAGTGCCTCCAGCTATTAGTACTTCTGTTTGTACAGAACACAGTGTGTGGCATACAGTGCAAGTAGTTTTTAGCACAGAAAAATCAGGTGCTGGCAAGATGGCAGCAGGTGGGTTTGGTGCTCCACTGGAAGAAGTTGTGGCTTCAAGTGTGATGGGTGGTGTTGATGGAGGAGCTACAGATGCACGCCAACAAAGGGAATGAGACTCATGCGTTCCTCACCTTAGGGTGTTCATGCACTTTCCTGTAGCCATCATCAATGTCACCAAGTGCAAACAAACTAGGCAATTTAGTAGCACAGATGTGCCCAAGCTCTGGGAGTTTGTCAATTGTCAAATTATTACTGTGGCCATGGCTAGTGTCTCTACCTCTGTGCATCCACTGTATCCCCTCTTCTCTACATCCATCAAACATAACCCCACCCTCTCTACCCCAACCATCCACGAAACTCCCCACTCATTACCTTTATGCATGTTACCTGTCCCGGACTATCCCCACAAACTGATTTGTCTACAACCTTTGTACCGCTACTGTCTCTTCCTGCATCCACAGTGCTTACCAACAATCTCTCTACCTCTACCCAGACTACCCCAACCTCTTGACCACTACCCACCCTCCCTTCTACTATTGAATCTATTTGGCCCTCTTTTGGGAATGGTGGACCTTCACAAGGAGCTCTCAGAAACTGTAAATGTATACCATGGATTTTCTTGTATGGGTTTTTTTCAATCCATTTTGGATTTTTCACCAATGGCCCAATGATTATTTTATGTAAGAGAACAACAGTCTACTATGCACACATGTTGTACCAAAGATAGTGCATACAGTGTACTACTTTTCAGGGTACAAACATTAAATGTACTGTAACTAATTGTTTTTCATAAAGTATGTTATCTAACTAATTATAGTTTTTTTTTACAAATAGAAAAACACAAACTATGATTATAATCACTGTGCAGATATTACTTTGAGAAAAGATGTGCGTAGAGGTGCACTCTCAGTTGTTTAGTTTCAAAATATAGTTCAAAAGTAATTACTAATTATGGTTAAGGATGTTTAGGTGCTCCCGGTCTGATATTGGCTGCAAGATCAAAACTAAGGTACAAAAAGGGGGTCCCTCGAGTGATTCAGGTGGCATGACCTGGGCACACCAAGATAAATTGCCTGAATACATTTCATCACATTGCACACATATTAAATAGTGTGAAATAATTTACTAGAAAAAAAAAGTTGATACAGAAATTGAACAATAATTGTGGCAATTCAATTTGTTATGGAATAAAGAAATTAACAAAACATTCCAAAAGGAAAAAAAAAACTTTTAAATGTAAACACAACAATTTGCACTACTTGTGCGAACTATCTGTGTGTTAGCCAGTTAGATACATTGATTTAAATACACAGAGTAATATACCATAGTCACATTCACAATTGTAGAATTCATGGGGACAGATATCACAGTGGGGAAGAGTTCTAGGCTGAGGTGAGGTGGTATGTCTTGGCATGTCTCCTTCTATTTGCTATGACACGTTATATCAGGTAAGTTATATCTGTGATTCTATGTGTCTCCTGTAGATTAAAGTAATAATGTATACGTAATGATATTCATACAAGAGGAAAGTTAGTCTTTGTCCTGTGTTCATGGTTAACTGTCCTGCAAGTTTTCAATGAGACCGAGTAAATCTTCACTACCAGGGTGGACCTTTGCTGTATCCAGTGACAAAGGATTAACTGCATTTAGATGAATGGCAATGATTAATAGAGGCCAGTAAAACATGGGACCATTCACCAATAAATAGTGCTGGTTCCCATGTTGTGCCTGCATTGTGAAGCTCTAACGTATTCCATTATGTGGTATACAGGGAGTTATACTCACCTTAGATTGCAGGGGATCTGCTAACCGGTAAAATACATGTGTATCGAGAACTCGATCCTATGCGACAAAAAAGCCATTTGAAAATCAGGGGATTAGGGATGCAAATGGTTAAAAGTAACCCGGGAACTGTCAGGCTGTTGCCGCTCACTCAGAGTCATGGTGGTGCTTAGATTATGCAAGTTGCATTAGTAAATGCTTAGGCTTACTGATCAGGAATGGAAGAAGATGCAAGTGCGCTCGGGCAGAGTCGGTGTCTGTTCACGTACCACGACGAGTCTGGCTGCTTTGCAACCTGAGCACATGCTCTTGTATTAAGAAATAGTCCTTGGAACTATAATGTCAGTCGTGGCAGCACACCATCTTGAAAGTTTGTGTTGTCATGTAAAATAGTGTACACCCTAAAGATCAAACCAACGACTGCATAAGTCTTGAGTGCAGTTGTAAAGTGAGATGTTTGAAGCTGTTTGAATCGTGTAATAGGGCAATCCCATGCGTCTGAGTGTGATTCTAACATGGTTGCATGTACTTGACATGGGCAGACTGAAAACTACGGGAGATTGTCGTTATACTGGTCAGAATCTAAAGGATAGATTACAAAACAGGAATCAGACTTTCTTTGCAAATAGAGAGAAAATTGCTAAAGTCCCAATGAGGGAATCACAAGTTAGTTGTGGTATTACAAAAAACAACTTAAGTCCCAATCTAAATTCATCCCTCGTGGGGAAATCGAGTCAAGCCGATCAATCCAGTAGATCTCCCTTTGCTGCATTAGTCTGTTTAAATTGCCACGTCTTCTCGATAGGCATACATGTTCTAGAATTATGAACTGTGTGTGATCTTGTGTCTTGACTGGTTGAAGTGCTGTGCCACTGGTGATCTTTCAGGTGCTTGTCTGATGTTAGATCTATGTTCTACCCAGTGCATTTGACCTTTTCTGATGGTCATTCCTATGCAATACAATCCCCAGGGGCATTTGATGCCACAGATTAGGTTCTTTGTGTTACATGTGGAGGTATGGTCAAGAGCAATGTTATAACCTTTACTGGGATGTGTAATTGAGTTACCTTTAATGACATTGTGACAGTTGTTGCAATTGTTGTAAGGTAAAGAGACTTTGAAGTCTTGATTTTTCACCAATTTGGACGTGAAGTCTGCTTTGATGAGGTAATCACGTAAAGATTTGCTTTTGCTGTGGGAAAATCATAGTGGATTAGGGAACAATCTTGCTAGAGCCGGTTCAAGTGATAATGTACTCCAATTCTTTCTGATGATTTTTTTTGATCCGGGCACTTGGTTGCGAATATGTATTAATATAAACAATGTCACTGTTAATTGAACGCTCTTTGGGTTGCATAACTTCTGATCTTGATATATTCTTAAACTTTGCCGCACATGCTCTTACAGAGTCCAAATTGTAGCCTTGTTTCTAAAATAAATCTCAACTGACTCTTACCTCTGAGCCAGATTGCTAACGGTGTCCTCCTCCAACTTGCAATGGTTACTTGTTGTACTTCTCTTTTACCTGCTCTTGCTGCCTACTTGCCCTTGTAATGCTGCACTGGCACTCTTTTCCTAAATCAAATTTAGGTGTGCTTGTTAAATTGTTGCAACTTCCAGTCTTATACTTTTTAGTGCTTGTGTCCAAAGTAAACTCTAGGGGTGCTTGTTAAAATGTCGCAAACCTCCACTTTTGTGCTATTTTAGTGCTTGTGTGCAAAGTCAAATCCCTGGCTTCTAGGCTTCCTGGTGAGCTGTCTCGCGCCTATGCAATATCTACTCCTGTCCCACTCCCCTCTCTACATCCCTCAATGGCTCCCTCCATCTCTCCTTTCTACTCTAACTGCTATGCTATCAGCTATCCCCCCTCTATCACTATGTCTAGAAGGAAAACATTCAAAATAGATCACCTTTCCTGTAATCCTGGATTACCTATCACAGACACCTTTGTCAGTGTCACGTCCAGACAAATTGTCACTGACATCCTCTTTTCTGTCCACTCTCCTGACCAATGGACTCCACACCTTATTTCCATAGTCTCCCCTTACTCTTCCTCGCATGTTAATGGTGACACCAGAGGGAAGGTATCTTGGCTGGCATCTCATGCTTGAGTTGTTTTTTTAATGTCTATCACAATGGCACTATCATGGCCAAGGATTCTCAACCCAATCTCCTCCTCTTTGACCAGCACATGCTGTCTCTCATCCACTTTCTTCCTGCTCCTGCTGATACTCCTTCCTCTCTCTCAGCACCACCATCACCAGCTCCAGTAGGTGTACCACCCCCCTCTATCCTTCTTTGGAAAACCTTAAAGAGTGGTGACCAGCTTTACTTATCCACACTTAATGTTAATTCTTCTATCAAGCATTCTTCCAACATCTGCCCCCTCCTTGAAGACTTTGATCTCGACATCCTCGCTCTCACCGAGACAGTGTTCAATGCCAGCTCAGTCCTTGCTTTTGACTGCCTTCTGCCTGATGGCTACAAGAACATCTCAAAGCCTCGTCCCAACCGCACTGGCAGTGATGTATCTTTGATCACCCTTGAGTGGGTCCTTTCTTCCTTCATACCCAGCCAGCCCTACTCCTCCTTTGAAATCCTGGTCTGCAAGCTTGGCATCTCTCCCACTTCCTATTTTACCATTGCTACTATCTACAGGCCCGCAGGCCATATATCCTCTTTTCTTTCAGAATGGGCCTATTTCGCCTCTGCTCTCCTAACTTCCACCTCCAATCTCCTCCTTCTGCGTGACTTCATCATCCACTTAGACTCCTCACTCACAGCCTCCACTCGCTTCTGTGACCTCTGCACCTCTCTCTCCGTCTCTATTCTCTCCTCCAGCCCTACCTATTTAGCTGGACATATTTTTGATGCCTTCATCCATTCTGATCTCTTGCTCTCTAACCCACTCTCCATCCCGCTACCCTGGTCTGACCACACTCTCCTTTCCTCCCCCCTGGGACCTCTTGGCCCTCTGACAGAACTTCCCTCAGCTCTGCAAGCCTCATTTGCAGACATCCATCCAATGAAGCGAGGGTCAGTTGCTGGTTTCGGTTCCACCTTCAACCCCCTCTTCCAACTTCTAACTCAACTATTGACTCTGCTCTCAACAGTCTAGCTCGCTATCACTGACACTCTCGATATTCTTGCCCCTGTCATGAGGATCCTCCTGAAACGTGCCTCCAAGTGTAAGACTTGGTAGCCTCTAACAACACGGCTGAACTCTTTAAAATCTGCAAGGAACTAGCCAATCTATCATCAGTCTCTATCTCGCAATTGCCTTCCCAGGCCTTCTGCACTGCATTGGCCACCCATCTCATTGCTAAAACCCAGGACATGCTGAGTTCTCTCTCATCCTCCCCTCTCCCCTGACCGAGCGTACTGAGCTTGTTGGTTACATGCGCGACCATCAATCTGGATTCTGAGCATCCCAAGGCATAGAAACTGATCTCCTGAATACACGTGAAGAATTGCTTACATCTCTTGACTCCGACTCACCTGCTGTTCTCATTCCACTCGATATTTCCTCTGCTTTTGCCATGGTTAACCACTCCAGCCTCCTAAAATGGCTCCATGATACCTTTGTTATCTCGGAGCGGGCACTGGACTGGCTAACTTCCTTCCTCACTGGCCGTCCCTCTCAGGTTATCCAGGGTTCCTTCTCCTCACCCACCTCTATCTCCATCTGTTGAGTTCCCTAGCCCTATATACTTTTAAGATGGCTCTTTAACATCTAACTCGCTCTTTGTGCTCACCTTATCTCCACTTTTTCACCACATTTCCAGTGTTATGCAGTTAACACCCAACTCTTCTTCAGACTACCCTTTGCATCTCTTCTGACCTCCTCTGTCATTCCTGACTGCCTACCTGCTATCCAGTCCTGATGTACATCCAATGACATCTGTCTCAATGCCAGCAAGAATGAGATATCTTCCTATCAGGACTCCAGGACCATCTTTTACCCATTCACTCTGGCCACCGACAATGGCCTCTCCCCCCTTCCTTCCTCTGAGACCAGACACCTGGGCGGTATCTTCAACTTCTCTTTCTCTTTCATTCCTCATATATTGGACCTTGCCAGGAAGGCCAAATTTGAACTATATCTCCTCAGGGGCATCCTCCCTTTCCTCACTTTCCACCAGAAGCTCAATGTCACCAGAGCTCTGGTACTCTCCAGGATGGGCTACTACAACAGCCTCTTCTGTAATCTACCTTATTCTTCCATCCGCCCCCTCCAGCAGATGCAAAATAGGGCTGCAAGACATATCCTTGGCCTTAAGACCAGGGACCGTATCTCTCCCACCCTAAATACTCTCCACTGGCTTCTAATGCTGCAAGAATCAGATTTACATCCCTCTGCATCATCCATAAGGCTGCCTGGGACCAGGGAGCACGCTATCTGCAACTTGCTCTCAGCAAATATCTCCTTCCAGATCCCTCCACTCCTACGAATCCAACTCTCTGCTTGTCAAGCACTTCTCTAAGCAGAGAGTGGTTGGCCATTCCCTTTCCTCAACTGGCTCACTCCTTTGGAACAGCCTCCCACTCTCTCTCTCTGTCTTGAACCAGATCTCCTCAAGTTCTGCAAACACCTCAACACTATCCTCTTTTTCCTCCTCCTTCCCTCTCCCCCTCCCATGCTAAACCCCACAGTATCCCGATTGGTGGCCTGGGCCCTTAAGTGTCCTTCTGGGTCCTGGCCTTCTGTCCGATTGCCGGCAGTATCCGCCTTTCCCTTGCACTTGCCAATGGCCTGGACTGCTTCACAGGCCTGCACTTATTGGATTGGGTGTTGACCCTTCTTCCATCTAGAGGCCACTGCCTGGAACTTACATATTGCCTTTGCGGTTCATCAGACAAAATAAAGCATCACTCTGAGAGGACGTCTTGATGGGCAAGGAGATTGAAGGTTCCCCAACTCTTTCAGGAACAGAAATATTGTTCTGAATGTTAGCACTCTTTTGAAAACAAAATCTAGAAAGAGAATTACAGAGAACCTGAGAAGAGGAGACAGATGCAGATACTAAGCTAGGCATGATTAACTCCCTGACCATATGACGCATGCGCAATGACAACCAACTTTTTCACAGACAAAAATACAAACTAAGGTAAAAATACATTACAACCATACACTCAGCAACCATGCAACCCATATGCACAGCAGCTATAGCCACACACAAAGTATGCATTCACCACAGTGTCTACAGTTTACAAGAATACACTCAAGCAAATAACTGCACAATTCAATCAACAATATGCAACCAACATTATTATGACAACACACTCACTCATGCACATTGTGTACACATTACAAACTTACACTCATGCAAGTAAATACATAATTCAAGCAACAATATACAGCCAACAATGTCATAACAACACACAACATATGCACTCACTCCTACTGCCTACACATTACAGCATAAACATGGTTTATGGCCTTTTCATCGCAAAAAATGCATCAAAAAGACAATCCATCGATTGAAATGCATCGAAAAAAGATTGCATAAAAACTCTATCTTTTACATTAAAAGTATATATCCATCGAAACGTATCCATCGAATATAGGAATGGGCAAGTTTCAATGGATATGTACTTTTAAATGTAAAAATAAGTGTTTTTCCATGCCTTTATTTTTGACGATAAAATGTTACATGATGCTGTCCAGTGCTGACATTTCAGCACTGGCCAGGTCCTTGTAACGTTTTACTGTTTATTGTATATTGGGGGGTTCACATCCCCAAGCCCTGCACCCCCGCACACACCCCCTTAGCCTAACCCATTCCTAACCCTAACCCGAACTCCAACCCTAACTCTAACTCTAACTCTAACTCTAACTCTAACTCTAACTCTAACTCTAACCCTAACCCTAATCCTAAACCAACCCTAACCCTAAATCTAACCATTAATCTAATCCTTAATCTAACCCCTAATCTAACCCTTAATTTAACCCTTAATCTAACCCTAACCCTAACCCTAGCCATAACCCTACATCCAACCCTATCACTAACCCCAACCCTAAACCAACCCTAACCCTAAATCTAACCTTTAATCTAACCCTTAATCTAACCCCTAATCTAACCCATAATGTAACCCTTCATCTAACTCTAAATCTAATCTTAACCCTAGCCCTAACCCTAACTCCAGCCCTAACTCTAACCCTAACCCTAAACCATCCTTAACACTAAATCTAACCCTTAATCTAATCCTTAATCTGACCCCTAGATTAAGTAAGTGTTTTCATTGATATAATGTTGGCGACTGTTATCTTCAATTATATGAAACACATATTAACACATGCATGTGGATGTAACCTAAGCTACAGTAAAATACCCAGTTACTGCTAATAAATTCAGTGACATATTTAACTTTCATTACTGTTTATTTTAAAACACAATGGCATAGTGAAAGCGCAATGCCCTTTTTTAGTCACTTTGGAAAACAATATGTCATCTAAATATCTCAGTGATATGTTTTACTTCAAATAGGTGTTTGTTTAGAATGCTATGATATACCTATAAGTTGAATGATATTTGTTACTTGGTAATATTATTGTTTCTCATATGTTGCATGAACATAATGAATAAACTCACCAAATCCAGAATGTCTTGCGCTTTCTTAAACCTGCTTCTCTTCAGCATATTCTTTCCTTATTTACTCCTCTCTGGAATAATTTTCTTCTAGCCATATCTTGTATTTGTCCATTATAGGGTGAGAGTAAAAAACAATGGGCTTCATTACGTCTGTGGCGGTAAGGCAACAACGGCGCCGGTAGTGCTACCAGCACCGTTGTTACCACGCAGCCACATTACGAGATCTGCTCGTGGGTGCCGCTCTGGACCCGTGGTCAGGCAAGGCATGCAGAGCGGCACCCATGAGCAGAACAGGATGGTAGCAACGGTACCGTTATGAACGGTACCACTGCTACCATCCACCCCATTCCCATTGAGCCATATGGTGGCGCAAATGGGAATGGGGATGTACCGGCTCTGGGTCCCGCGAAAAGGGAAATTACCGGGCCCTCCAAGGTCAGAATGGTCCGGCAATTCCCCTTTTGCAGGACCCGGAGCCAGACCCGAGTTTGGGGGTACCCATAAGGGCATGGCTTCCTCCAACCTCGTAATGAGGCCCAATGTCTGTCCTCCACTTGTTAGATTGAACAATGGAAAAACTACACTTGATGAAAGAAGGTGGGATTCTCTGAATTTACTTTCTGATTGGTTCTTTAATGTTTCTATACTGTGCAGTTGCCAATTCGACGTCAAGTACCTCTGCTGCAGTTCAGTCAATTAGACAATGTCATTTGGGGGTCATAACGAGGTTGGAGGTAATGGAAAAATGATGCCGGTAAGGGATTACTGGCACTGCATACCGCTCCGGGCTATTACGACTCAACAACCCGGTATTAGCGGCACCACTGATACCGTGCTCCCCCGTACCGGCATGCGCGCGGGCACACAGACCTTCGGTCCGGCAATACCGGGATGGCGCTAACAGGAGGACATCAAAAGTAATGTGGACATTCAAATACCAGCATCGTATCACGAACCACCCGCAAACAGCAATGTGCAGTGTTCCCAGCTGCCAAAGGTGCACACAATCAGCACAGGTGGAGGCAATGGAGTCTGGCCCAGCACAAAAGGAGCACACCCACACACCACACCCATTTCCACACCAAAATGATTCCACTTGTAGTAGCAATATTGGGGCTGGAGGACATGCTTGCATTGCTACACCAGCAACAACAACAGGCACCACAGAAGAGCCGCAGGAGTAGAAGGATGGTGAGACAGGCCCAGCAAGCCCCACCAGTGCAGCCATTGGTACCACCCAGGCAACCCCCAATCCCTCGCATCAGAGCCAGTCCATTCAACCTAACCCCTGAGCAGATCCACACCCTAAACATGACAACCAATCCCCATAGCAATGATGAAAGCTGCACACCAACTACAACATGCCTAACTTACACCCAGGCAACATCCCACAACACGTCCATCACCCATCATCAGACCTCACCCTCCGAAACACAAACCAGCAACATGCTGTGATTATGCACAATGTAAATGTCCGCAGTAATTCACAACACAGGACAACCATCCATGAGAGTGCACAAATCAATCCCACCAAGGGAATACACTGCATGTCACAGGGCCACCACCACCACAGTAGTGCAGCATCTCACCATGGGAATAATATGTGCTGAATGACAAATAATGCTGAGACTACTGGCAATGTTGCCAGTAATTAAATCACAGTGCTCAGTACACATTACCCAATTAAAACAAATACAGTGTTATGTGTCCACAGTGCATGAGCAACTGCAAGGGAGTGTACACCCTGTATCATCTTGAAGACGCAACCCACACCATATGACCATGGCACAGCACATATTGTGGCAAGGTAAAAATTGTGCATACAACCAGGACATGTGCTTGTGAACAACAAATAGCTGCAGGCATGTGTGATTAGTACAGGTGTCCATCAGGAATTGACTAACACATACCTTATTTTGCACCCATGCAGGTGACAGTGGCTATCCCTTGAAGACATGGCTCATCACCCCTGTCCAGAACCCGCAGAACTGGCACAAAGAGGACTACAATCGTTCCCATACCCGTACCCGTGTGGTCATCAAGCAGACCTGGCCGTTTGAAGGCACGTTTTTGCTGTCTTAGTCAGTCAGGTGGGGCACTCCTATACAGGCGTGAGAAGGTGGCCAAGATCATCATGGCATGTGTCATGCTGCACAACATGTGCATCCGACGGAACGTGCCTCTGCCCCCTGACATTTAATAGCAACCACCAGATGATGATGAAGAAGATGAAGAAGATGTGGTTGCACATCAATGCTGTGGCGATGCACTGGAGGGACGTGCTATGCGCCAGTCAGTGATTAGCCAATACTTCTAAGAGACATGGGTGCTGAGGGTGCCATGAATGTGGGACTGAGGGCACTGGGTGTGGGAGTACATGGACACTAGGCACTGTAAGCCAATAAATAACACATACACAATAAGGAATGGCCATGCCAGTATTTTTTCAAGTACACAAAGGGTGTATTTAACAGTAAGAAGTAAAAAGTGCTCATACCCTCCACCTCACGCACACCCCCTCCTTAAATCCCCCTCCCCCTACAACTCCCCCACACACACCTCTCCCCTCCCTCTCCCCCCACAACTCCCCCACACAACCCCCTCCCCTCACAACTCCCCCACACACCCCCTCCCCCCACAACTCCCCCACACACTCCCTCCCCCCTCTCCCCACAACTCCCCCACACATGGCATGCAATTTTATGGCACTCGAGTCTCCATAGTTGTGCACATGCAGGCTGAGCCTCCAACTAATGGCCTGTGTCTGACTCCGCGGGTGGCATGCTGGGGGGCGCATGGTGTGCACAGACCTGCGCAGGGGGCTTGTCTGTGTTGAGCTCGAGGAAGACCCTGTGGGCGCATGCTCAACTGTCGGGGCAGGTCGCAGATCCTCCATGGCATCTGCAATCCTGCCAAGGATCTGCCGCACAGCCGACAGCTCCTCACATATCATCTGTGTGCTTGCATCTATGGCCCCTTTCATTGCCGCAGTGTTGTTCCTCGCCTCCCTCCTCATCACATCACCATCTGTGACCTATTGTTTGACTAGGCCAGTCAGCTCCTGCTAGTGCGCCTCAATCTGTGTCATCCTGAACTCCCCATCCCGGACCCCTGTGGAGGTGGATGGCAGGTGTGGCAATGGTCCCAATTCTGGTGTGTCCTGTGTAAGGCTCCAGCCCTCTGCTACGGCCTCTCCTTCCGACTGGACATGAGAGGTGCCATCGGGTGAGGTGATGAGTGAGTACTGGTGTTCCTGTGAGGGGCTTGGTGTGCCAAGAAATTCCATGGAGTGGGAGTCCTCCTCAGGGACACAGACCTCACATTGTGAAAGGACCTCATCACCACTCTGTGGAGCAGTGGCAGCTGCCTCACCAACAGAACTGGTAGCTGCAGACAGGGTCCCATCAGCCACCTTCTCTACATCTGCGGATTCCACAGGTTTTGGGACTTGTGTAGTTGTAGAAGACCCATGACGGCCCTGTACCTTGGCATCCAAGGGTGTCTTTGTCCTCGAATGCAGATCTGCCTTGCCAGTGCCCTTGGAGGTGAAAGGTCTGTTGGTTTCTTCCCTGGACTTGGCCCTCTTGGTAGGTGTGGTGGCTTGTGCTGCAGAGTCCTCTGCATTGCTGTCCGTATCTCGGCCTGTGGGGGCCATAAGAGGGACAGCATCAGTTTTGGTTCTACATGCATCATGCATAAAATGGTATTATTGAAGTTGTACACATTTGATGACTTGCTGTCCTACTCTTGTGGCATACAGGTCATCTGCCAATTGGTAGGGTTGCTCAGGCATATGTTAGCACAGACATATGTGAGGTGGTGTCTGCTGTTAGACATGCCTTTGTGTTGTGGACTGCGTGCAGTGTGACACATGCCGTTTCCCTGTCTGTGGTGTGTGTCAGGTATGGCATAGGCATGCTGCATGCATGTGGATGTGTAAGTGCTGGGGATGGCATCTAGGCAGGGAAGTTTCGATGTGTGTGTAATGGGCCATGCATTGCCTTATGGAACAGTCACATTGGTGGACTATCATCATACTTTGCTATCACACAGTGTTCCCTTTCGACACTCAGCTCCATCTGCCGATGATGTTTCTCCATGTTCCATGCCTCCCACACCTTCTATTGATTCCATCCCGATTGTGCTAGCACAGGTTTTCTCCCAGTGGCTAAGTTTGATTGGGGAGTTAGAGCCACCGCCATTAGCCAGGCCCTGGCTCCGTTTGGCCAACAAGATATTGCACACTCTGAGACGCAGTTCGTCCCAATGTTTTCGAACGTGCTGTACTTTGCAGCGGGTGTTACCTACCGCACTACTTTCTGGGCCACTTGCTCCCAGATCTCCTTTCTTTTTTTTTTTTTTAGCTGTGCTGCTCTTTTCAGGTCTGTGGCAAAGACCGCATCAGCATTTTCAGCCAGAGTGTCTGCAAGCATGTTCACTTCATCCTCGGAGATCCGCCTCCTGTACTGCCGGGATGCCCCTTTCTTAATCGCCTTTGGCATGCTGCTGGTGGTGTGATAGATCTTCTGGTGTTGATTTTAGGCTCCAGGTCCTGTGTATCGAGGATGGCAATGGATTGTGTTTTTCAAGATGGCCGCCGCGCCATTTCCTGTTCCGGCACAATGACGTTAATTCCGGTTCCGGTATTAGCGGGCTCACTATTAGTGGGCTCGGTATTAGCAGGCCCTCAATTAGCGAGCCCGCTAATAACGAGCCTGCTATCTAGAGGGGGACGTAGGCGGAAGGGCTGTCAGCGCTTTCAATGATGCCTCTAAGGGATGTTTTAGGGACTTTTGCGGCAAGCATTCTACCTGTACTGTTGATACCGGTATGCCGCTACGCACGTGCATGCATTCTCGTAATAGGCCGCTATTAGCGGCGTCATTGCTACCCGGACCCGGTATTACCTCCATGCCGGTAAAAACTGATTTTTAATGCGAATCTCGTAAAGACCCCCATTGTTTTGATTGATGTTTACATGTACCAATTAAACTGGATTTTGTATTGCCTCATAAACCTAAGTGTTTTTTTTGGTAGTAAAGTGGTATTTCCAGAGAGAGAGGTGTGTTTTAGGAGATTATGGAGTTAAAGAGGCTATAGCTATTGAGTGTGCTAGATATTGCAATTATTGAGGCAACTTCAGAACGAGAATGTGTGAATACATTATGTGGAGGGTTGGATGATGAATGTCATTGGTCGGAAGATTGTGAAGGAATAGAATATTTTGAGAATCGGACTAATTGTGATGGTTAGGACATAGGTGATGTATTTTCAAAGCATTGGCTTAGAAAGTGTTTATATTTATGTAACATGACTTTATATGGAGTATTTGAAATGAGAGGTATGTGTTCAAGTTGTGGACAAATATGTTTGACTGGGAGCACAGGATATTTGCTCTTTGGGAAAGAAAATTAGGTATTCATCTAATGAAAGAACACAGACATTTTGCAAGATTTTTGGAATTGTAATACAGGAGAGGATCAATTGCCTGAATGAAAAAACAGTTTTGGGTTAAATATTGGCATAAAAAACCAAAGGCTATTTTAAGATCCACCCA
Organism: Ambystoma mexicanum; assembly: GCF_040938575.1. NCBI lineage: Eukaryota > Metazoa > Chordata > Amphibia > Caudata > Ambystomatidae > Ambystoma > Ambystoma mexicanum. Next base: position 251,518,737 of record NC_090941.1, read on the forward strand.
TAAAAGTTATGAAATGAAACTGAAAATGAAAATCTTCTCTTTATATAACTGTGCATGCTGTGAAATTTTAACCAAATTAACTTATTCGTTTTTGAAAGTTGGAAGTCAAAATTGAACATAGCATGATTTTTATGGCTCCTCAACTCTAGCCTAATGTTATTTAAAGTTTGAAGCCTATGCACATATGTGTTTTCTGTTATGTTAAAATGTATGTATACCCACGGCTACAGGGGGCTTTTCTTTCTGATTCCATGCCCTCAAGTTTGCCCTTGTGTCATTTGGACTTGTTTGTTTGGATATGTTATTGTTTGCTATGTTGATTTATACCACACACAGCTACTGCTCAGAGGCAGTCTCCTGGCGCCCATGTTGCCTTGCAGAGAGGAGGGATGGGTGTCTTAGTGGGGCTAGCATGATAGGATAGGTTCAGAACCAGGAAAAACTGCCGTCTATGAATGTTGTCTTGCATTTGGGAGTCAGGTCGGGAGACCCTGTTTGTTGTAGCTGTATGGGTGGGACTATGTGCCTCAGAATTGTGCTACAGTTTCTTTTGGTGTGTGTGTTGTGCGGTGTTGCAGTGGCTTTGTGGAGGTGCACACTGGTAGATGTATCTTTAAGGGGTCCGGAGACACAATTAAGTGTAGAAGTGTATTTTGTTGGCATGCCTTTGTGTTTGTGCTGAGGTGTTCTCTGTAGTGTTTCGGAGTCACAGACGGTTGGTAGGTACAAGCATTCAAATTCCCTCCTTGTTTATGTGTGATGTGGTTAGCCTCTAGTAGTGTGTGTTGTCATAGGTTGTCTAGGAGAAGCAGGAAGGTGAAAAAGTGGATTACTAAATTAGTCTGTTCAACTCTGGCATGATTATGTTCACTTTTTGAGGTTCATCAGCAAAAATAGAGCATCACTTTGAGTGGACGTCTTGATGGGCAAGGAGTAGGAAGGTGCCCCAACTCTTTTAGGAACAGAAATATTGTTATGAATGTTAGAAATCTTTTGAAAACAAAATCTAGAAAGAGAATTACAGAGAACCTGAGAAGAGGAGACAGATGCAGAAACATATGATACATGCGCAATGACAACCAACTTTTTCACAGACAAAAATACAAAGTATGCACTCACCCCAGTGTGTACAGTTTACAAAAATACACTCAACCAAATAACTGCACAATTCAATCAACAACATGCAACCAACATTATCATGACCACACACAACACACACACTCATGCACATTGTTTACACATTACAAACATACACTGATGCAGGTAAATATATAATTCAAGTAACAATATACAGCCAACATTGTCATAACAACACACAACATATGCACTCACTCCTGCTGCTTACACATTACAGCATGAACATGGTTTATGGCCTTTTCATCGCAAATAATGCAACGAAAAGACAATCAGTTAATTGAAATGCATCAAAATTAAATGCTTCCAAATTCTATCTTTTACATTAAAAGTACATATACATCGAAACTTATCCATCGAATATAGGAATGGGCAAGTTTCAATGGATATGTACATTTAAATAGAAAATAAAAACATTTCCATGCATTTATTTTTGACGATAAAATGTTACATGATGCTGTCCAGTGCTGAAATTTCGGAATAGCCCAGTGGCACCGGGAAGTCAGGCACCGGTAATTCAGTATGGGTCCAGCAGCAACCTGACGGTTTTACCGGCACGGTTACCACCAGCCCTGTGATGAGGCCCATTGTCTTAAAAGAAACTGTTCCACGCATTATTTAAATTGACTCCATGCACCCTAAAAATACTGTCAATGTGACTTTAATGTTCTGGTGAAAAATAAAACATTGGCCATGTTGAACAGAAAATATATATACACATTTACATTTATGGTTGTAAGATCAGGCCCGGACGGGCTTATAGGGGCATTAGGGCAGTGTTCAAATCAAAACCGCACGATGTTAGTGTGGCGCAGTCTTTTTGGGCAAAGTGGGACACTTTTTTGCCCCATGTGGGCCAGTTTGATAAGTTGCACCACTATGTGGCTAGTAGTTTTGATCAGTGTTACATAACACATATTGGGCCTCATTACAAGCTTGCCAGTCTGGTAAAATCGATGCCGGTATTTCCGTACCGGATCATTACGACCCAGGAGTACATCAACATCGGCACCAGCACAGGCCCTTCCGTGAGCGGCATCCCCAATGCCGGTAGCATCCTGACACACGCCTGCTGTACCTAAAAACACTGGCATTCCGCAGACCAGTGCACATTCAGAGGTGCACGGACATGCATATACCGGCATCCACATACTGGTAATAACAGCAAGAAAGATGCTGAAACCATCAGCATCGCAGGGATCAGGTAAGCAGAACACAGCCACAGGTGCAACAAATCAGCACATGTGCACACCATTGAACCCAGCCACAGTACAAAGGCAGCACATCCACAAACCACACCCCTTCCAAAGCAAAAATGCTACCACTAGAACTAGCCCTGCTGGAGGTGGAGTACATATAGGAACAGCTATTCTATGAGGAGGCCGTTAGGCAGGCCATGCAGCAAATGCACAGGAGGAGAAGGAGGGCCAGAGGGGCCAGCACACGCCCAATGTGCAGGCCATTGTACCACGCAGGCACCCAACAATCAGTCCATTCACCTTAACCCCATCACAAATCCACACCCTGTACCGGCTGGACAGGGACACCACCATCGCACTAGTGGACCTCATACACAATGACCTTGTGAGCATCATAAATATACGGACAGCCATTCCCCCCCTGCTCATGGTCGTGAGTGTGCTGCACTTTCTGGCAACTGGAACCTATCTGCAGACAGTGGGTCAACTGTATGGGATATCACAACTCTGCTTCTCCCGCGTGCTTATGCAGGTACTTGAGGCACTCCTCAAACATGTATGTGACCACGTCAGCATGCCACGTACCCCAGCAGAGATATGTGCAACCAAAGTAGCATTCCATGCCATAGCAGGCATGCCAAATGTCATAGGTGCGATAGACTGTACACATATAGAGCTGGTGGTGCGGCATGCCATTGAGCAGGTATACCGCAACAGGAAGCAGTTCCATTTGATAAACATCCAAATGGTATGTGATGCCAGCAAAATCATCACACACTGCTGTGATCGATACCCTGGTGGACACATGATGCACTGGTCCTGCGGAACTCAATGCTTCCCTGCTACATGGACCGACATGCCAGACCCCATACATGGCTGTTGGGTGAGTGTGACTACAGGGGCAGACACATTGATGAGGGGGTGGGTGATTTGCCAGCACTGGGAATCTGCCTGATGGGTGGGCAATGTGGGGTAAAATTGGGGGGGGATGTGCCAGCACTGGGAATCTGCCTGATGGGTAGGCCATGATGGGTAAAATTGGGGGGGTTGTGCCAGCACTGGGAATCTGTCTGATGGGTGGGCCATGTGGGGTAAAATTGGGGGAGGGGGTTGTGCCAGCAGTGGCAATCTGCCTGATGGGTGGGCTAAGTGGAGTAAAATTGAGGAGGGGGAATATGCCAGCACTGGGAATCTGCCTAATGGGTAGGCCATGTGGGGTAAAATTGGGGAGTGGGATGTACCAGCACTGGGAATCTGCCTGATGGGTGGGTCATGTGAGGTAAAATTGCGGGGGCGGGGGGTGTTCCAGCACTGGGAATCTGCCTGATGGGTGGGCCATGTTGGGCATGTGCTAATTACACAACATACCGCAATCCTGGAGCACTGGTGCACACGGCTAGTATTGAATCCCTGAAAATCATGCCTGAACAGAATAGACCCAACCATGTTTGTCAAACAATGCAAATCATCACTGGTACCCTCTCTCTTGCCATCATGCAGGTGACGCTGGGCATCCACTGATGGGCTGGCTGCTGACCCTAATCAGACGTCCACGTAACCGACATGAAGCGGCATACAATCGCTCACATACAAGGACTCACATCACAACAGAACAGACCTTTGGCCTACTGAAGAGTCGCTTTTGCAGCATAAGCTGGTCTGGGGGTGCCCTCATCTATGATCCCGAGAGGGTGGGGCATATTGTGATTGCTTGTGCAATACTGCAGAACATGTGCATCCATCGTAATGTGACCCTGCCCCCGGACGTGGATATGTTGCCACATGACGATGATGACGATGATCATAATGAGGATGTTGGACTCCCTCAGCATCTCCATGGCCATGATGGACTGGCCACACGACAGGCATTAGTCACAAGTTATTTTTGAAGGATGATCCACACATGGAAATGTTTGATTGCCACACTGTATGTTTTGCATTGTGTTACATTAAATACTCACACACCCTTTGAATAATGTACAGACAACTGTATAGCTTTTCAAACACAAGTGTATTAATGCCTGTGACCTATACACAAAATGTGACAGGTTGGACATGCATCTCAGTCCAAACAAGATGGTTACAACCCCCAATAACAACTAAACTCCCAAAAATTCCCAAAACACCCTTCCCCTTTAACACCCATTTGCACTCACCCACCCCACAAAGTGAAAAACAACATCCAATGTCGTATGAGAAATGCCAACAACATCTCTTCAACAACAGGTTCCCACTGCCAGGCACTGTAGTGAAAGGCCTACTTACACCCCCTCTTTGGAGCTGGTAGTTGGGGACCCATTAGATGGGTCAGCCTCGATGAGCGGCGCAAGGGGCTGCCATGTGTCGAAGGGCTGGGCGTAACACTCGACTGGTGGCGTTATAATGTGCCGCTGTTCGGCGATGGCCGTGACTAGGAGGTTAATGGACTCTGCCATTGAGAACATTACTTTGTTGCCCTCATGTACTCTTCTGACCAGTTGCTACAGCGCCTCAGATGCCCGGCCCAGCACCCTTCCAGTCTTTCTCATGCTGTCCTGAATGGTCTGCCTTGTGAGTTCTGCCTCTGTGAGGTTCCGGTTCAGGAATACATGCATCGCCTACTGGCGTTCTTTAGTCCAGGTGAGGCGGGTTTCGATGTTGTGAATTTGCACCATTCTGGCAAGGGGCATGGGTGGTGGGCTACATGGGGCTGATGGGCTGAACCTGGATACTGGCTCATGGTACCCATTGTCATTGTCACTGGGTCCGGTCTCCTCCATGTTGCTGGGTACAGCTGTGACACGTCGTGTGCTACGCATGTCTGCTGTGTCTGAATCCTCAAGTTCGGGCACATACTTTGTATGGCCAATATGGGATCGCTAGGAAGCAGATCCTCAATTTCAATCGGCAGTGATGCTGCTTCCTCATCTTGTGTAGCCTCACTCATGCCCTGTTTTGTGGTGCGGAGTGGCGGGTCGGACATTGATTCAGGGCTGTGCTGCGCTGCCACCTGCTGAAGGTGTCTTTGCATGCTTCTTGAGGCTGACAGGTATGGGAGGGTGGCTGGGGAGACGTGACGTGGAGGCCGCGGACTTTGGTCGCCCATCACTGTTTGCTGGTTCCTGGCTGCGTGCTGGTTCCTGGCTGCGTGCTGGTTCCTGGCTGCTTGCAGTCTTTTTGTGGCTGTGCCGACGTACAGCGGTGGTTGGGGTAGCTGCGAGTTCTCCATTGCCTCCGGATGAGGTGCTTGTGGGCGTCAATTTAGGGGTACTTCATTGTTGTGCTATGAACCATGCAACAGCCATCACACTTAGTTCAATTTACAGTGATGAACATCCTTTGATTAATGGTGGGGCCAGTGTGTAGCAGTACACATGTGCAGGGGTGGAGCAGTGCTGGTACATCATGATGTGTACACGATTTGGTATGTGCATGTGGGATGGGTTGGTTTTGTGTTCGGCCATTGATGTCGTGTATATGCAACCCTGGTCTGTGCATTTGTGTAGTCTGCATGTGAGGGAGTGGGGGTATGCATGTGTAGGTACGGTCATTGGGGTGTTGTCAGATACAGAGGGGACACTGGATAGGCACATTGGGATGTTTGCAATGGTGCATGCATTGTGGACAGGTGTTGTTGGTGCCATGCTGACACATGGCACAGGGGCCATGTTGGCCTCTGTGGAGTGTGTTGACGCATGCAGACGGTGGGTCTGTCTGCATGGCATGGGATATGTGTTGTGGGCCTGTGGTGCTTGTAGACAGTCTCCATGGTGGGAAGATGTAGAAGGTCTGGTCAGTGTCTTGCAGGGCAGCAGGTATCTGGTTACAGTCATGCACATGGCACTATTGGCGATCAGGGGATGGAGTGGCTATGGGATGTTAGTAATAAACACTCACCTGCATCTCCAGATGTTGTGGCTCCATGCTCAGCATCACCCACACCCTCAATGCTGGCCATGTTCAGGATGGAGGCACATCTTTCCTCCCAGGGGTGGAGTTTGAGGAGAGAATGTGGTCCACCACCAGTGGCTTGCCCCTGGCTGCGCTCAGCAGACAATATGTTTCGCACTCTGAGACTCAGGTCGTCCCAGCGTTTGCAGCAGTCCCTTATGGTCCTGTGCGTAGTGCCTACCGCTGAGACCTTGTTGGCCACTTTGGTCTAGATCTCCTTTTTGCGCAGCTATGCAGGCCTGCGCAGGTCCACTCCAAATACCTTGTCAGCATTGTCCACGAGGGTGTCAGCAAGCATGTTAATTCCGGCTCACTAAACCTAGGTTTGCAGCGGTGAATGTTCCCCCGGGTAGCAGACATGTCCCTTTGTGGTCTTCAATTTCCAGCTCCTGTTTTTGAGTCATGTGTTTGGAGGATTGCAATGGATTGTGTTTTTAAAGATGGCCACTGGTGCATTTCCCGTTCCGGCGTGATGATGTAGTTTTCGGTACCGGTATACCGGTATTTGCAGGTTGGTGATGCCAGTGCCAGTGGCAAGGGCATTGATGGTACCATTGTGTGGGTTTTTGGATGCTTTAGTGGTATGCCGGCGCTGCCGTTACCGGCATGCCGTTTGTTATGACAAGTCATGCTCTGAATCAGACGTTGATTCCGAACTCCAGGCATGCCAGTAACGGTAACTACATCATGCCATTATTGTGGATTTCCTAATGGCAATCTCGTAATGAATGCCATTATTTCAAATAAACATTTGCATCACACTTAATCTAAAACCTCCCACTTGCATACTCCTCAGTCTGTCACAAAAGTAATGAATTGCCAGTTGCAACTGTGGGCCACTTTTTCATTGGTGCCCTAGACAATTGTATGCCCCAGTCTGACTCTCTGTATGATTGATCTTATGCTGAGTGGCAGTGCCAGGCATACACATTTTACCTGCTGTCAAAATTGAAAAGAGTTTTTTTTTTTTTGTGGAAGGAATCCTACTGGGTATACCAAGTCACTTTGAATGTCAAAACATATTTAATTTCCTCTTTGTTAGCCAACACTATTTGCTACCGGTGGTGTTCCCCAGGGGTCAAAACCTCTCTACCTGGCTGTTCAACCAATACCTGGCACTTCTTGCCCACCTCATTGCAGCCCTCTGCCCCAACTTTTAGTGCTATGCGGATGACACTCAGCTCATGTTAGGCTACCTTCAGCCACCTCTTTTCCTTCTCTCAACTCCGGCGGTCTGCTATCCAGTAGGGGTGTGCCGCCAGTGATCTCTGCCTTAATGCCAGTAAGGCTGAGATTCTCCTCATCGGCACACCCGCCCCCTCCTTTCCTGTCACTCTTAGGCTGGCCTCTCTGAGCCCTCTTGCTGCTCCCACCTGCAAGGCTAAAAACCTTGGGGTCATCTTCAACTCCACACTCTCCTTCTTTCCTCAAATCTCTGACGCCTCTAAGAAGTCACACTACCAGCTGCACCTCCTTCGAGGTATTCTTCCTTTCCTCTCCTTCCGCCAGAATCTTACTGTCTCCAGAGCTCTGGTTCTCTCTAGGCTGGATTACTGCAATAGCCTCGTTCTAAATCTGCCTGCTTCTACTCTCTGCCCTCTGCAACTCATCGAGAACAGGACTGCAAAACTTTTCCTTGGCCTCAAGCCCAGGGATCGTATCTCTCCAGGACTGAAATATCTGCACTCACTCCCAGTGGCTGTGAGGATTAAGTTCAAAACTCTATGCATTGTCCACAAGGCCTTGTGGGGCTTCAATACCTTCAACTCTCTCTTCCTATATATCTTCCTTCTCGAGCTCTTCACTCATCCACCTCCAACTCCCTCACGGTTAGTCACTTCTCCAAACAACGGGTTCGCTGTAGATCTCTTTCTTCGACTGGAGCATCCCTCTGGAACAGCCTCCCTGCCTCCTTGAGACCTCAGGAGAACCACCTCTGGTTCCGGAAGCACCTCAAACCTTCCTCTTTGCTTCTGCCTTCTCTCCTCTTCTCCCCTGCTGAACTCATGGCTGAAACTGAAACTGCCCTGGTTCCTGGCCACCGTCTGATCTCGGGCCCAGGACCCTCCCCCGCCAGTTGCATACCTACACTGCCTCCCTAGCAACCCCCACACTTGGGGACTGTTTTTCTGTATCCCTACAGTCCCCTACCAGCACTTGATACCTGATGTCTGCACTTACCCTTGCACTTGCCACCAGTTTGGCTGCACTTTTATTTATTGCTGTTATTTATTTTATTGTTGATCCAATGTACTGCACTGACCTCTCCCCATCCCCCCCACCCGTTCTCCTTCCCCCTTCCCCTGCACTTGCGCGATCTCAATGACACATGGCCTAGTAACATTGTTGGCTCTGTCTTCACTCTGTTCTCTTTCCCTTTCCTCGTCGCGCTTTGAAACACTTGTGTATAGGTGTGTTACAAATGTCATATCATATCATATCATACCTTTAGTGTGGCTCAAAATAAAATCCACCTTGTTGCCACTTTCATGATACACAATGTTCTGAACTATTTGCTGACATGTGCAACTGCAATAGTCAACTCATTCCACCTTCATGTCACCAAACGGTGAAACAGTCAGTACTCGCCTTGTGTGACCATTAACAATGTTTTTCCCTACAATCACTTGTTTGGAGCCCTTGGACATTGGCTTCCAGTGGGACAGTATAAATTTACAAATGCTATTACCATTTCCGGCACTCGTACCAGTGGCATAACCGCCAGATTATGAGTGCCGGAGTGACAGTGTAAATCCCCATTCATGGAGTCCCAATGCGGTTGCAGGTAATCATGGCATTTTTGGCCGGTAAGGGATATGCCTTACATCCAGCTTTTTGCTGGAGGTATCGCAGGTGCCCCACCAGCAAACCTGTAGTCGGCCAGGTCCGCTAAGGGCCAATATATGTTAATACTGGCACTTCAATACCAGACTTGACAACTTCTAATGAGGCTTATTGTCCCTGTCCTCAGCTTTTGAAGTCGTAACACGTTTCTTACTGAGTGCTGTGAGAGGCTCAGCAGGCAACACAATGGCCCTCATTACGAGCATGGCGGTCTGGGAAGTACGGTACCAGTAAGCATGCTGGTACTGTACTCCCCGGACCGCCATACTATGGGCTCTGCTAGTGGGAACCGTTTCACCGGCCAGGTTTTTCCAGGCGGGTGTAACGGCACCTGTGAGCAGAGCACGTCAGATGCACCGGCACATGCAGAGTTGTGCCGGTGCATCCGATGTCCCCATCCCCATTCAGCCCTATGGGGCAGAATGGGGATGAGGAGGCCCTTGATTCCAGCAACCGAAAATGGGCAATTAGCGGGTCTGCCTAACTCGGCATGACCCGGTTCTTGCCCATTCATGGGTGCTGGAAAAAATGCGACTCCGGCAGCAACCGTGCTGTTTTTAACGGCACGGCTACCACCAGAGTTGTAATGAGGGCCAATGTTTCTGAATAACCTTGACCATTTTGCGGGGAAGTAAAACCATGCCAGGGAGGCTCCAATGACTGAGATATTTTGTGATTTACAGGAAACGCCAACTAATTGATCAGGCTGTAGATGGGATGATACTTAAAACTTGGAGGACCCCATAATTAGAAAATCATAGATGTTGGGCTAAATTCTGATTTTCTCCTGATGTAATTTTTGCAATAACCAAAGCCACACGCTTTTTTGGGTAGTGGTGGTGCATGTTTTGGGATGAATGCAAGTCCTACAAACTGATAATGAATTCCCAAAGCAGAAAACCAGAGGAGCGTGTGGTGACAAGGATCTATTGGAGAATGGTGGTAGGTGCCTTGGAGCATGAGCAATGTGTCCTTAATAGGAAGATCTTCTGGATCCTCTGGAATAATGTAATCACAACATGAGTCTCCTCTACCCATCAGTTGGGCGTTCTCAGTTGTATACAGCCTATAGCCTAACAAGTCTTTGACACCAGAAATACTGGTGACTAAAAGCAGAGACCTGTCCCAGAGGAAGTAACCCCATTTCACAATAAATACAGACAATGGGTCCTTCACCATCTCTGCCCAAACCTCACAAACATACTGGAGACATCCTCCTGACAGTAATTTATATGCTGGATATTCAGAATGGAACCTGGTTAGATGATGAAGGGGCCATAAACGACATGGTTTGTTGTTCCAGAAACTCTACCAATGTTCAAATCTTGGCAATCCCCTCGTCTTTTTTACTGGTCTGCTCTTCCTCTGCAGAATCTCTTGTCCTGCACCTTACTCTGTGTAATCTGCAAATATGTATGGCCTGTATGTGTACACCTTTCTACAGAATCAAGTTTGGGACTGAAGAGAATAGTTATCAAAAGGGCATGTGCAGTAGGGTACTGTTCTGAGATTGTTCTGCCTTCTCGTCTCCAAAGTCATAGCACAACCTGAGAAGGTAACAGCTGAAATGGTGCAGGATCTCATTGTAATCCTGTTCTTCCTCCTTCATCATGTACCTTTTATGGAGGTTTGCATGAACCATGATAACTTTTAGATTATGCATGTGTTTTTTTAATTTTTTTTTTATGTTGCATCCTCCTTCCAGTCAGCGGTGCCTTGAGGAGCCATATCTTCCTCTGCCATGAAAGGATTCCCAGTTAGATTGGATACTGATGCATCCACCACCACATGTTCTGACAGCAAGGGCTTGCTGCCTTGAAAAGGATACCACTTTGACATGGCCTTTGCGAGAGTAATAGTTTGATGGCCTTAGCAGTCCCTGTTCACTGCTTGCCTAATCGTAGTTATGACCAGAATCAGACGAGAACAGAAAATGTCTTATGTGCTGAGGAAATCCCCTTCATCCTCTGCGTTAATTTCCTTTTTTGGTGAACTCTAGTGTTTCCAGTATGTGATGTATTAGGGTGGGCCTAGCCTACCTTGAAGACTATTGGCCTTACAATATCAGTTCAATTGGATCACCTAGCACTACAGCAGGCTGACCAGATTTGTGAACTTGCAAGATTTCTGCAATAGTTGCATCTTTTTTGGTTTCAGGACTCCTCTGAGAAGGAGCTCTCCTCCCCTTCTTTCCTGTTTTGACATGATGAGGCCTGCACCTCCTTTGCATTTCTTTGGAGCGTTCTGGCGTAGTGGAGGCATCTTTGTTGAAAGAAACAATGAGAAAAATGCTGTGATTCACAGGAGCATTTCCACATAGTGACACACCACCATAACGTTCCTTTAAAACATTAGGAGTGCCACATTCATCCCCTTGTGGCACATAACTTTTGAATGGCCTGTCTACTAATCTCTGTGCATACCTGCCCATTTGTATCTAAACAATGCTCGAGTCCCCACCTCGTCTGGTTAGTATCAGGGGCTTGAAGCCTGCTGTTTCTTTGTCACTGTAGCTGGTACCTAGTGCCCTGCCCCAGGCACTTCAGGGCATCAGCGGTGTAGGCATTGTGCTTTTGGAGTATGCATTCATCTTCACACTTTGTTGATACACCATTCCCATTATACATTCATTGAATGTGTCAGAATGAACCTACCAGTGTTCTTTCACAAGTGGCATGGCAATGTCTCTACTACGGAGTCAGCTGTAGACTTTCCACTGGACCAGTACGTTCTCTGGCAACCGTGAGCTGTTTGTTACAAATTCTCCTCTAATCCTGGACACATTGGCCTAACTGCAGCTGGTAACGTCGATGTGGGAAGTGTATTTGTCCAGGCCTTCATCTGTTTGGGAGGCACAGAATTCCTTCTACATCCTATTATTCAATCATGTTTGACCTCCTTCAATGCGGTGTGTGCATTGAAAGCCAATTACCGCCAATCGTGTAAAGGCGTTCTCAAGTGGTTATGTCCTATCTTGGGATTGGACGCACATGAGTTATTTCAGTCATGACTACTTGTACAGTCGTCCTTAATACTAATACTGAGCCCTGATTCTTATCATCACAGTCCTTCATGCTCCATTTCTCACCGCCTTGTGTGTGTGTTACCTTCGACCAGTCTGTTACATTAAAGGTGTGGTAAAAAGGATGCTTTCGGTCAGGTATTCAATTTCTTAGCCCAAGAGGAGCGGTTCAGATGTAGTGGACTTTTTTAAAGGCTTGCTTTCAAGGAATTAGCACTGGGAAGTGATGGAGTTGGACTAGAAGTTATAGAGGATGACCAGTTGTAATCACAGCACTATGACACCCCCTGCAACAATTATTGTTTGCCTTAACGTATGTTCTGAACGTTGCTGCGACAAGCAAACAGCAGCATTTCTCCAAAAAACATATTATGCGCCGTTTTATTTTATGGAAAACACTTGGCTCTGCTTGTGAAATGTAACACAAATTGCCGAGCAGATTTGCTGGGCCCTTTATGAAAAGAGGATTTCATTTTCAACAGCCCTCCTCAGACCACTTATGAATTTGAAATAAAAACATTAATGATATAATAAAAATCATAGGAGCAATAATATAGGATTAGCTATGCTTATGATGTTTTATTTTTATTTTTGCTTGCCAATTAAACACATATTTTGACAGCTGTAAATAACATGATCAAATAGATGTTTTCAAATACACAAAGACAAGATACATTTTATTCTCGTTTGAATTGTCTATGCAGTACTCTTTATTGTGTTGCCATTACTCGAAGTGATCGATGTCACGGTACATTTGCTTGCATGATTGTATTTGCAGCGGAAGTGCCATATTTTTACGAAACATTATTAAGTGTTTGGCGAGTAGGACTTGATAGCAAGCAATCGAGGCAGCAAGTAATGAGTGGTATTCTTGCCATCTGCATGCAGTTTTACATACGTGTACTCTGGGGTTCTTAGGCTCTGCCTAAAGAGTGCTTTCTGACTCTTCGGTGCCGCTCTCGATGTCTGAAGAGGCTTAAAGTGCTGTCCCTTTCTTAACAGACTTAAAATAAATAATTCATAATTGGAAATGTACTAACAATCAAAGCGTTCACTGGTTTATCTATAAGGGAGAGAGGGATTTCCTGCTCCAGAGACTGATATATTCGTTTTGATGACATTCAAACGCAGGGAACATTTTTCGGGTTTATACAGTGCAAGGGTCAACAGCGCTTTTGACATTTGTATTTGAAAGAATACAGATATGTTCAATTATTATTTATGAAGCTTTATAATCACACACTGGGCCTGATTCATGGGATATTTGCCCGGTTCAAAGTGAATTTGTAATGCTGAAAAGTGACTTGGCACTGCCGACACAAACCCTAACTCATGGAACCGTGCAAAGTGTATTTTTGCAGTGCAAAGTCTGGCCAAAGTCAGCGATAGTCATTTTTGCAGTACACCATGAATCCGGCCCACTGTATATTTTAAATAAATGTTGATTGTATGTTTTCTGATTCCTACAAGCTACTGGGTACAATTCATAAAGTTACTTAAGAAGAAATAAAGATGTAATGTTTTGAGAAACCATTGAATTGTACGCGTTGTACATAACTTTTTGCTAAATGTACAGATCCTTGTACATAGTTTAATTTTTCCATTTGATTAGCAATCGGATGGGCGCACTTTATAATTGCTTTAACAGATGCCTAACCCACCTACATGTGTTTCTAAAATAAGTGGCACTCCTGAGCCATATGGCAGAGTCAGAGATGATAAAACCTGTGCTTTCAATGACATTAAAAGTCTGCAAAGCATATGCTTACGCAGCTCAAATGAAAAAAGAAATCTCTGAGCCTGCGACAGGACAGCGGATTTTCTAGAGTCAAGGCTGAGAGTACATGGTGTTGCAAAATCCCAATGTTCATTAAAATAAAGTGTCAGCATCCCACAAAACCTATAAACCCGAACAAGGCTTCAAAAACTGTCCTGCACAGTTCAAATGCATGCACCATTTTTTTTAGGAATGGCGAAACTATCTCCCACCATTATTTTTGCAGCAAACCCTCAGTGGGGTTTCTTATTTAAATGCAACCTGCGTGTGTGCATAACAGCGGGACACTAGTGTGATAGTCTATGGATGCCTTGGGCCGCCTCATTCATACGCTCACACACGCATACTAAGGATACGCGGAGAAGCGTCTGATGTGTACGAGGTCCCGGCAGCAACTGCCATTCGGGATGCCTTTATTGTTCAAGTGCATGCATGAGCCCGAATGAGACTCGCACATGCGTGCACATAACTTGCACTGTAAAATCACTCCTTTTCTTTAAACAGAAACAATTAACCACATGTAACTTAAATAGGACTCAACGTGAGTCGTTCACTTCAGTTTGCTACAGGCTCAGTTTCCAGAGTCCATGATGTAGTCCTTGAATCGCACCAGGGCTTGTCGCACCTGTCTTGCTGGGTACTGGCTGCTGATCCCGTGAGTTGGCAGCGGTGCAACCTCTTTTGGCTCAAGTCCACTTCCTTAAAGAAGGATTTGTTCCGGGTTACGGTTCCTCTTTCACTTGCTGCTGTTACCATCGCTTCTTTTATGTGAGTGACTGTCCAGGGTTGTGGCTCATATGTTAGCGCCAGTTTCCCCTCTGGGTGACGGTTCTTAACCAGCACGGCATTGCCCACAGATACCTCTTTTTCTTGTAGGCCTCTCCTCTCACTCTCCTTCTCATTCCTTGTCACTCTTTCTTGCCGTACCCTGGCATTGTCAATTACGCCTGGCGCACGTCCCTCCATTCGGGTATTAGCCCTCGTGGGCAGCGTCCAAACACGGCTTCCTCTGGGGACACTCCAGTTGACTGGTGGGGAGTGGTCCTGTATTCCCTTAGGAACTCGAACAGGTTTCTCCTCAGTTCGCCCCCTCCATTCGCCGAGATGCGAAATACCTTGTTCAATGTCCTCATGAATCGCTCCGCTTCCCTGTTCGCCCTGGGCCATAATGGTGTTACCTTCCTGTGTTGTATCCCCCTTTCTTCCAGGTATCTTGCAAACTGGTTCCCCATGAACGGGGGCCTGTTGTCTGAACACAGTACGTTCAGGAACCCATGGGTCGCAAACATTTTCTCGAGGGCCATAAGGGTGTGATCGCACGCCGTGGAGTCCACCTGCTCTACTTTGGGGTTCCTTGACCACTGGTCTACAACGGCCAAGAAATACATCTCTCTGCCAGTTGAGCCAAAGTCTGCATGTACTCTCCCCCAGGGGAGCTCGCTCCTGTCCATCGATTTCATGGGCGGGGCCCTTTCTGCCGGGCTTGCGGCTTGGCACGGCAAACATCTCTGCACATGTCCTTGCACGTGGTCCTCAAGGTCGGGAAACCACACCTTTGGCCTCAGCCTTGCCTTCGTTTTTGCGGAACCCTGATGACCTGTGTGTGCCAGTTCGAGAACTCTAGGAACCAGTGCACGGGGAATTACACTATGTCTGCCTCATAGGAGTAGGCGTTCTTCTGAGATAGATAGCTTGTCTCTCACCTTCCACAGCTCCTGCAGATCTCTCTGGCTCTTGCCTCTCTTCTCGCGTTGTTGTTCAGGACCTCCTTCCACTCCCCACTCTGGATGGCTGATTGAATTACCTTGGAGATTTCATCTTCGTTGGACGCTCTAGCGACGACCTCTCTCGACAGCGCAACCGGCATGGCCACTTCCATGATGTTATATATGATCTCCTGGCATGCTACAATCTCCCCTTGGCCTTGCTCCTGCTTGCTATTTGGGTGGCGGGACAGGTAATTTGTGGGGTTGTTAGTTCCGTGCCTGTAGAGTAGTTTCACCCCATATTCTATGAGGGACAGCATCCAGCGTTCAATGCGAGGTGGGGGTTTCGATGATGCCCCAGCCATGATCAGGATCAGCGGTTTGTGATCGGTGACCACGACCACCGGCTTCCCCCGGATGTAGAGTCGGAAATACCAGCAGCCCCACAAAATCGCCAACGCCTCTCTCTCAATTTGAGAATATCTCCTTTCAGTCTCTGACAGTGCTTTGCTCGCATACGCAATTGGGCGCATACTTCCTTGTGTGTCTGCTTGCGTCAGTACCGCTCCCAGCCCCATAGGGCTGGCATCCACTACAATTTTGGACTCAACAGTGGGATCGAAGTATGCCATAGTGTCCTGATCAGATAATGCCTTCTGGATGTCATGAAACACCTCTTGTTCTTTTCTGTCCCACGTCCACGGCACATCGTTCTTTGTTAGAGCACGGAGTGGTTCAGAGAGTGACGCCAGACATTTTCTGAAGCGGCCGGCGTAGTTCACCATTCCGAGGAAGCTGCATACTTCTGCCGGTGATTCACGAGCAGCAGCCTTGCGAATGTCTCTAACTTTTTCCGGGTCGGGTGAGATCCCCCCAGCATGAAATTTGAACCTGAAAAACTCTATGCGATCCCTGAAGAATTCACACTTACTGCGGTGTAGCGTCAGGCCTAGCTCCTTCAGTCTCTGCAGTGTCAGTTCCAACTGCTTCATATGCTCCATCTCTGACGACACAAACACCAGAATGTCATTGCTGATGTTGAACACCCCACGTAGGCCCGCCAGCGCACCCCTTATCGCGTTCTGAAACACTTCGGCGGCAGAGGACACGCCAATGCTGAGTCGCTTGAATTGATAAAGCCCTTCGTGGGTGGTGAAAGTCGTTATGTACTGTGAAGCCGGGTGAAGCTCATGCTGATGGTACCCGGACCATAGGTCTAATTTTGAAAAGACTTTGGCCCCCTGCAACTCACTTACAATATCATCCAATGTTGGGGTAATGTGGCGCTCTCTTTCTATCGCCGCGTTGGGCAGCCACATGTCTACACAGATGCGGACAGCACCTGGTTGTTTTGCTTTGGGCGCCACTACGATTGGTGATACCCAGGGCGTGGGCCCTTCAACTTTCTTGATGATGTCCATCTCAATTAGGGTCTGCAGTTCTTTTTCCACTAGCGGTCTGAGGTGAAAGGTTATCCTCTGGTGTTTGAGTGCAGTCGGTCTTATAGTCTCGTCGATGTGTAGACGAACAGGTGCCACTTTGAGTTTGCCCACCCCTTGAAAAATGTTCTCAAACCTGCTCAGGAGCTGTTCAATGTCTGCCTGGTATACTGACAGCGTAAAGTGGATGATGTTGAGGGCCTCTGACGCTGCAGAGCTCAGGAGAGAGTGAGGACTGACGTCTGTCACAAAAAAATGAACCTTGATTGCATTGAGGCCGTGTGTGACTGGTGCGACACATACTCCTTGAATTGGTAGAGGTGTGTGGCCTCCGAATGTGTAAATCCTATCTTTTGACTGGTCCAGCTGTGGTGGTGCCAGGATGGCCATGTAGTGCTCCATGGCCAGAACACACACCAATGCCCCTGTGTCTATGAGGACTGGTGTAGGGGCGCCCTTAAAGTCCACTACACAGGTGGGTTGCCTCCTTTTCTTGGCTCCCATGGCAATATTCGATATGAAGAAAACTTGTCGTCTTCTTCCTCCTCGGCAATATTTAGTCTCTGTGTGTCCTCCTCAATGGTAGCTATGCTCCTCGGCTTCCTGAAGTTGCTTGCCTTCGCAGGACCCCTATGTGTCACCACTGGAGCTGCAGCTCGCCACATTCTCGCCTAGTGCCCTGGTGTGTTGCACCTCCCACATACCCTCGACTTCACCAGGCAGTCTTTGGCATGCGGCAGATCGTACCCACAATATTGGCACACCGCAGTGGATCCTTGGGTAGGAGATGCCTCCTGATGCTTCTGGCTCCAGCGTGGTTTCGACGGGGTGGATTTCCCTAGGGTGAATACCTCCTCCCCTTTGCTCAAGCGTACGGCAGCGTCCATTTTAGCCCCCCTGCTTTCCGCTAGCTCATATAGTCTGCCATTATCTAATATCTGGACAAAGTTCATCCTTGGTTCACGCAGGATCTGCCGCCGTAACTTACTTGAGCTGTATCCTTGTATCAGCTGGTTCCTGATCATTACCCCCTCATTGTCCCACCTACACGTGCTCGATAGCTGACGTAGCCATGCACAGAAATGGTCAAGTGACTCATCATCGTGCTGTTTTTTTCCCCACACATCACAAACCTGTCAAAGTCAACATTCGAAAGTGGGATGAAGTGGTTCTGAAGGGCCGTCTTGACACCAGCATACGTTGTCACTTGGATGTTTGGTGACTCTTAGATGCGTAGCACCTCAGTTCCTGCGGAATACAGCAGCGTTGCGACTTTGGCGTCGTCTTCCCCAGTCGCTCTGAAGAACATGTCCAACTTTTTAATCCATATGAGCCACTTGGGCCCCAACTTCGAGGATGGGCCAGTTGTGTCGAACTCCGGCATGGGCATCAGAGTGCCATGCTGCCGACGTGCTCCTGGCACAGGCGTTGCCGTCTCCTCATCTGAGACACGCATTGTCGCAGGTCGCACAGGCACCTCACACATGTGACTGAGGGCGCAAATCTATTCTTCTGGTCAGACCCCTTGCTGCAAACCACTGACCTGAATGTCTTGATTGAGTAGATAGCAGGCTTTTCCTTCAGTGGCCCCCACATGCAGGGCTATCAGATATGGGTTGTTGGCACATTGTGGCTGTCTTGAAGAGATATGCCCCTTAGGCCCAAAATCGTGAGTCCCCTCCTGGGAGAACCACAAAAGTTCCAAATATGGTTTCTTTAGAAACTTGTGGGCAGCGCATGAAGACCCTCGCGGGCCGCAACTGCACCACAAGCCGATTCCAGGATGGCCACCGATCGTATCAGTGCCGGATTTGGGCCGCTTCGGAGAGGGATATATGCCACATGCGCCCGCACGCGCAATGATAATCCTCCCTTGTGCGATTGTCCTCGTCGCCAATGTGATAGTCTATGGATGCCTCGGGCCGCCTCATTCAAACGCTCACACACGCATACTATGGATACACGGAGACGCGTCTAATGTGTACGAGGTCCCGGCGGCTGTTCGGGACGCCTTTATTGTTCAAGCGCATGCGTGAGCCCAAACGAGGCTCGCGCATGCATGCACAAAACTTGCACTGTAACAACTACAACTACGGCATGTGCAGCCATCAGTAGTCCTTAAAACCAAACACTTCGGAATGCAGGCTACCACATTATGTATATGTTGGAACCTTTGGTTGAAAAATTAATACAATGAGAGAAATTCACATGCTGGGTCCATCAAGCAAGGTGGTGCCCTTTGAGATTGCAACTGAAAACCCCTCATTATGTTTCATTGCCTCACTTCACAATGAAGAAGCGGCCACACTGAACAAGCACATAGCAAGCAAATTGTAAGTAGGTGAGTGTTTTAGAAACAAGAGAAACATGCATTTACAAAATGAATAGTTTTGGCTTACTTATAAGCAGTGCAGGAGCAATACTGTGTATCTCCACATACTCACACTAACACGCAACTAAAATGTGGACTGATATACCATGGTACTTAAAAAAATAGCAGGCTATCACATTGCAGGGAATGGAAAAAGAAAATAATCTCCGGTAAACCATTGGAAGATTGCACAATGCTAGGGTTGCATCCTGAGGTCTCTTTGCTTGTGCTATGTGTTGTGCTGTATGTGGTGTCCATGTAGGATATATGCATTTGATGTGTATTTTGCTTGCGGCTGTAGAGGTGTGCAATGTTGCACGTTAATATTTGTGCAGTACCGCGGGATGTGTGGGTGTGTGCAGCGCATGTGTGCAGTTTCATTCTGGAGGAATTGTTGGGCCTGTGTGTGTGTGTCAGTGTTAAGAGGATGTGTGTGTGTAAAGCACACCACCTTGTGTTTCTTTATATCCAGGGTAATGAGCATGAGTATCAATGTTTAAAAAACGACCTTGATTTATAGGCTTGCTTGTTTTGGTGAATTGTGTGGGGTTGTGCCTTTAAAGGAAGGCTTTGTTGTGTGCCTCTATGACTGGAGCACTTCAACATTCTGTGTGAACATGCTCGTCATCCACTTGACCTGCATTAGTTGGCATGTGTGCAGAGTGTAGGGAAGCTTTGCACAGTAATGTGGAGTTCTGATATATTGATAGCATACTGTATAGTGCACGCTGTTGCTCCGTAGTCCAGGTTCAGCATGGTGCACACACAAGTGGTTAGGGTACTTGTGAGGAATTACAAGAAAAAAGTTCCAAAATTGGGAACTCCCGTCCACTGCTCACTGTCTGAGGACTAAATTGGCCAGACAATTCAATATAAAGTATACACAAATTATCCAAAAGGAAAATAAATGTAATACATAATTAGTAGTTAGTCATTCAGTAAGAAAGATATTCTTCTTGACATCCAATCATAGTCATCATGTCTACAATCTTTAATAATATCAAACAACAACAGCAGAACAAAACACATTTCGAGAAACAATTCTCTTAATCACGGGTATAATCTTTAACAAATTCTGTAAACAATGACAAGAGTCGGTATAAGAAACTCAACAATGGGTTATCACGGTAATCATATAATGTACACATGATATCACAACAATTAATGCATCACCTACTTAAGGAGCCCTATAGCCTCTTTTCCTTTGCAGCTGGGGAGCAGGTGTACGTGGATCTAGGTCACTTGGTCAAAGCCCCGCTCACCTGGTGCCTTCCTGGTTTCCACTCTTTTTAACCACTTAGCAAGCCCCGCCCACCTGGTGCCTTCCTGCTTGCTGCTCTTTTGCCTACTTAAGGAGCCCTCCAGCCTCTTTTCCTTTGCAGCTGGGGAGCAGGTGTAAGTGGATCTAGGTCACCTGGCCTAAGCCCTGCCCACCTGGTGCCTTCCTGGTTGCCGCTCTTTTCCCTACTTAAGGAGCCCTCCAGCCTCTTTTCCTTTGCAGCTGGGGAGCAGGTGTAAGTGGATTTAGGTCACCTGGCCTAAGCCCCGCCCACCTGGTGCCGCTCTTTTCACTACTTAAGGAGCCCTCCAGCCTCTTTTCCTTTGCAGCGGGGGGCAGGTGTAAGTGGATCTAGGTCACCTGGCCTAAGCCCTGTCCACCTTGTTCCTTCCTGGTGCCGCACTTTTCCCTACTTAAGGAGCCCTCCAGCCTCTTTCCCTTTGCAGCTGGGGAGCAGGTGTAAGTGGATCTAGGTCACCTGGCCTAAGCACCACCCACCTTTGTAGCCCTGCCTCTTCTTTCGTGCTCTTAACTCTTAGATCAAAGGCGTCTCTCGCCCAGGCGACCAAAGCGAAGGGCAGTCAAAGAAAAGGACAATTCCTGTTTGGACCTATTCGACCAGGAGGATCCAGGGTCCGACCCCCTGCTAAAACAGCAGGTAAGCCTGCACCAACATGTGTTTACACCCTCTGTCCCCAGAGGCCATCCCACCCTCTCTGGTCCCTCTGTGTTGTTCCCTTGTGCACCCCCCCTGCACACAGGAGTATGTCCAAGCAAAATCTGGTTTCACCATCACCGTCTTGCGGCCAATGCTGGATTTTACTTTTACGGACTTCATCGATTCACGGTGCGTCACCCTTTCTGAACTCTCATGCTGGACTTCCTTTGCATCTTGTACTCATGGTGGCCCTGAATCATGCTGTTCCCATCTTCATCTTGTATCCTGGCTTGCAACATTATGTGTTACTACTGACTTTTGCAATTGTATTCGCTCTCCCGTCTTGCTTCTCCACTCTTTTTGACTGCTTACTCTCTGTTCTCTCCTCCCCTCCCCTCTCCCTTTTCCTATCTCCTCCCCTCTTCCCCTTACTTTCTTCTATGCACTTACTATATCAGAATTGTCCCTGGAGCAAGTCTGATAGCAACCTCGTCTGTCGCTACCCCATACCCTTACTGCCCCCCCCCCTCCCTCGAGCACTCTCAGAAATGTTGTCAGGCCTAGTACGACAGTCGCTTTTTTTTTTGTTCCTCCCCCCCATTCTGCACCCCTCTCCCTTCCCTTTCCATTTCCTCCCACTCTCTCCCTCCCTTCCTAATCTGTGTTTTAGCTCTTGCATTATCCGAAATGTCGTCAGGCCGAGTACGATAGTTAATTTCCCATCCTTCCTGTTCATGGCCTGTAAGAATGTCATTGTATTTTCCCTTGTTCCCTCCATTGCCTTGAAGTGCTTTGAAACACATTGTGTATAGGCGCTATATAAATAAACTATCATATCATATCGTATTTAGGCTTGATAAATCAGCTCTTATGTTTAAAATTCCAATCGAAATATTGAAATGGGAGTATGTCCCTGTGTGAATTCTTCTGTGTTTCTGGTGCTGGGAAAAGAAGAACCAGAATGTAAAAAATCGTCCATCTCTACTCGAGCATATGGATGATTATACCCACTCTGAGGTAGCCTTGCCCGGTAGGTAAACCATACATCTTGAATACAAATCTGTTATATTAACGCCAAGTTGCTCCCATGGCAATAAAATGAACCCTCTGCAGGATATTTATTTATTTATTTATTTATTCGCATTTGTTGAGCACACATCAGACCGAAGGCATCGTGGCGCTAGTTACAGTGTTGCTTATACTTAGTTACATACAGTTCATGTCCGTAAGGTTACATTGGACGAGATATACTTTTTTTTTTTTTTACAGATATGCAAAAGCAGCAGGAGCACATGAAAACGGGTTTAGTTGAATAGGGCAGTTTTGAGCTTTTTTCAGAAGGAGAAAAGAGATGTATCAGCTCTGAGGTCAGTAGGTAGGGAATTCTAGAGTTTAGGTGCGAGGAAGGGGAAGCCTATGCCTCCTGCTTTGGTTCTGTTTATGCAAGGTATTGCTAGTTGGTTTGTGTATTGTGCTCTTCTTGGTCTTGTGGATTGATATCTACCTATTGTGTCAGATAAATAAGAGGGAGCTGTGAGGTTGATGCATTTATGGGTGGTTGTGAGAATTTTGAAGGAGATACGGTCTTTGACTGGGAGCCAATGAGCTGCCATTCTGGCTTGTGTGATGTGTTCTCTTTTTGGTATGCTGAGGGCTGCTCTGAGAGCGTTGTTTTGGGTTGTTTGGAGCCTAGATAAGTTTTTTTGGGAGGTGCCGGCTAGGAGCGCATTACAATAGTCTAGTTTGGTTCCTATAGTTGCTCGGGCGATGGAGAGGCAGCTATCCTTGGTTACGAATGGTTTTATTGCGTTAATGAGTTTAGTACTCAGTGCTGAGGCCGAGACTATGGCGCTGACTTGTTTGTCCATGGATAGTGTTGCGTCTATGTGAACCCCCAGTGTTTTGACTGAGGATAGGACTGGGATGATAGAATTGTCTATGTTGAAATTGATGTACAGTGGGTTGAGGTTGGAGAGGGTGGATTTCTGTCCTAGAATGAGGATTTCGGTCTTGTCCCCGTTCAAGCAGAGACCGTTGGTAGCCATCCATGCTTGTATGGTAGAGTAGATTTGCTGTAGGGTAGAGGCGTCCTGGTGATAATTCCCTGTCAGGGGGAGGAGAACCTGTGTGTCGTCGGTGTAGTTTGTGTAAGTGATCCCCAGCGCGTCTAGTTTATCAAATAGTGGCTTGGTAAAAAGATTATAGAGCGTGGGGGCAGTACAGGAACATTGTGGTACCCCACAGTGGATGATGGAGTGTGCTGCATGTGCTGTGTTAGAGAACACTTTCATCGCTCTTCCCTCTAAGAATGATGTTACCCAGGATGCTGCGTCCTTTGAGAAGTGTGCAGCGTGTGTCAGGTGACTGGTAAGAGTAGTGTGGTCTACCAGATCAAAAGCAGCTGAAAGGTCAAGGAGAAGGAGGAGGGCGGGCTTGCCTTTGTCTAGGATGTTGGTAATTTTGTTTTTTAAGTCTAGAAGGGCGGTTTCAGTACTGTGTCCCTTGCGGAACCCGGATTGTCTTTTACCTAGGATTGCGTTCGATTCAAGGTATAGTTGAATCTGTTTGTGGGCGGCCTTGTCAAGTAGTTTCAGCAGGAAAGGGACTGTGGTTATGGGTCGGTAGTTGTTAGGGTTAGCAGGGTCTAGCGTCGTTTTTTTTAAGAGAGGGCGTACCCAGGCCTCTTTAAGGCTGTCTGGGACAATGCCCGTTTTGAAGGATGCATTGATGAAGGCTGCGAGAAGGGGGGCGAGTGGTTCTGCGCAATCTTTGATGATTTTAGGGGGGCATACATCACCCTTACATTGTGAGGGTTTGAGGTGTCTGAGAATGTCAGTGACCTCGGTTTCGGAGATTTCGGTAAATGCAAATTTGGGCACGTTTCTTACTTTTACATTAGGTTTTATCTGTGCATGTGCACTTTGCTTAGGTAAGGTTTTGAAGTGGTGGGATATTTTGTTTTGGAGGAGGTTTATTTTTGTAAGCATGGCTGATTGAATGCCTGTACACCATGCCTCGTCTTTGACAATCTCATCAGGGCATGTAGGTGGTACGGTTAGCTCTTTGAATATATTGAAAAGTTCTTTAGAGTGGGAGTTGGCATTGGAAATGCGGTGGTTGTAGGTTTCAGATTTAGCAAGGAAGATTGTGTGTTTGTATTTTTTTGCTATGGATTTGAAGTTAGGATTTGTGGTATCACATGGGTTAAGCTGCCAATTTTTTAGGGCTAAGCGTTTGTCTTTGCGCAAAGTCTGGAGTTCCTGAGTGAACCAGGAATTGGAATGGAAGGATTTTTTTTCTTTTTTGTTTTCCAGTGGGGCAACAGTGTTGACAGCCATTGTGATGGTGTCTTTGAATATTTCTGCGAGGATGTTGGGGTCATCGGAGAACGGGGGCGCTAGGCATGGTAGATTGAGGAGTGCACTGATATTGTCTGCAGTGAGTTTTTTGGCGCTTCTTGCTAAGGTCGCCGGTGCTTTAGTAGGCACTTTAGCGCTTAGTAAGACAGGGATGTCAAATAGGAGAAGGTTGTGGTCTGTCCATGGGAGGCTAGTATTGTAGGTGATGGCTGTGTTACAGTTGTGGTCTACAATCCAATCTAGGATGCGTCCTTTAGCATGAGTAGGCGAGGTGCTCTTTTGAGAGAAGCCTAGGTCTTGGAGGTCCTTGGCTAGAGAGATAGCAGCTTTGTCCTTAAAGTCGTTGAATCCTAAGTTAAGGTCACCTATAAGTAGTGATTTTGTGGATTTTTTAAGGTTGTTTCTTAGGAGGTGATTGACTTGACCTATGAAATTAGCGGTTGGGCCAGGTGGACGGTATACGGTATGAATATTTATTGTGCTATTTGGAAAGAGTGCTAATTTGACTGATAGGATGTCTATATTATCTTCCTCTTGGTGGGGTACGGTTCTGATAGAGAGGGTTTCTTTGTGAATAATGGCTACCCCCCCTCCTGTTCTGGCTATCCTATCTTGTCTAAGGATGTCATACCCTTGTGGTAGGGCTAGTGAAATGGCTGGGCCGGAGGCTTCGTTGAGCCATGTCTCTGTGATAGCGAGTAAGTCTAGGTTTTGGGTAGTTATTAGGTCATTTACTTCTAATGCATGGGCATTGAGTGATCGTACATTGATTAAGGCGCATTTGTATAGCGTTGGGCAAGGGCAAGAGATTTTTGAAGGTATGGTGTGGGTGTCTGCTTTAGGTACAGTGGTACATTGAGAGTAGGAGTTACCGCTCGGTGTAGTAAGTGTGTGTTTAAATTTGTGGCATATGGATGTGTTATCATGGATGTGGAGTGTGTGCACTTTAGAGGTGCGTGAGCTAAGTCTGCAGTTTCTGTGTGGTATGTGTGTAGGAGTGGCATGGTGGTGGATAGGGATGGTGCGGGCTCTGAGTCTGTCTAGTCTGAGGTTGAGGTTAGGTATCATTAGTGCTGTGTTATTTGGAGTGTGTGAGGGCTTGGACAGGAGGTCCATCGTGTGTATTCGATGACGCGGGCTGATTTGGTAGTGGTGTGGGTGCTTTAATGTAGAAGGGTGTGGTGTGGTCATAAAGGTGAGTAGCGTGCTAATTAAGCAGGTGAGGACTGGCAGAGAGTACATAGCAAAATAGCAGTGGCAACCTGTCTAGATTCCAATATCACAAAATGGAGCAAAATGCAGTGTTTAGGCAATAAATAGCAGCGGCAGCCTGCCTAGATTCCAATATCACAAAATGGAGCAAAATGCAGTGTTTAGGCAATAAAGACAATAGATAGAAGACAATAGCATGCCTGTGATTACTAATCTAGAACAGTGAAAATGGCACAAAGAATAATATGTTAAAAAAGCAATGCCTCATCAGGAAATCCATCTGGTGCCTTATCATCGATAAGCGTCTAGCCTAAAGGCCATGTCAGCAATGGTGAAGCAAACAGTCAAAATAATGGACTGCTTGTATACAGTTAATCCAAAAAAGGAAATATGATATCCTGTGTGGGCAAAAGAAAGCAGAGTAAAACACTCATGCCTGAGTCACTACAGATATGTGAATATGCGACAATGAGTCCCACAATATGACAAAATACGAAGGTAACTCAGCCTCGCCTAGGGGTCTATCCTCGCCAGAATATGTATATAGAAAGGGATGTGATTAAACCGTGCTACCCAGTAATTATAGGAAACTACAGGGAAAAAAAAATATGAAGAAGAAAGTCACAAATGGCCCTGATTTAAGTGACAATATTATCAACCAAGGAAGAACATTTCCCAAACCTAACTTGAAGTGTGTAATTGAACCCACTGAATAGTGATATAGAATGTTACACTTTGTGCTGCTAAGACACTGTCCTTCTCAAAATGCCATTTCACTGCTTTCAAAGATGGCCGCCATTATAAAAAGCATGCACAGTTATGTGTTGTCGTCATCAGGTCTCCAGTGGAGCTGGCACAAAGTCAAAAATCATTGTCATCGGAGTACCTGTTAAATAAAATATGTAGAAAAATAAAGGAGTCGCTCGACAAGTGCTGTTAATTTGTCTATGATTGAACCGTTATAAGCTTGCAGACAGCTAATCATAGCATATATTTACCAGGTCATGTTCGCAAGGTAGACACCACCCCCTACTTGGCTGTGTTTTGTTGGCCTAAAGTGAATGGTGACAGCATGTATAAATCATATGCCTCGAAGCTAAATGGAACGGCTATAAACGCCCCATGCGCAACAAGAGGCTTTGCTAAATATATCTGTACGATGGTGCCTAAGGAAAGTTAAGCTCCTAAGTGATGTTAGGGCATCAAACGCTAACTTTGATAGTACCGCTGCTAAGGGCAGACTGGATACTGCAATTTCACAGAGTAAAAAGTCAATGGAGAGAATGTCCGACCCATGGTATTCAGTGCATATTTCATAAAAGATGCTGAGTCTAGCTTAATACAAAAAGGCTGTCATGTCGGTATGTTACAAAACTTAGACTCATCCTCAGGCCCGATATCCGTAGTAAGAATACAGTATCTTAGTCAACATCCAACTGATGAGGTCAATGGGCAAACGTACCACTTTACAATATTAAATCAACAGTTATGTTAGTTAAATGTGCTTTCTTGTGTATGTCAAATAAGCAATAGCAGCTCTCACACTATGTATAGGCTACAAAACCCCACATACTCAAAATTGTCAAAATGACAATGAGCACGGGTTACATGTAAATGTGTCAATAAGGTACTAATGCACACATTTTTTCAAAAATATTCTCTAGCGATGCAAGCCAGATATAAATGTGATCTGAAAACTCACCTGTATGACCTAAATAAAATTCTTCATTCATCCCCAAGGGGTAAATCACATCCAACTGGTATATTCAGAATAGTGTTCCTTGTGCCAACATGTTCTATAAATCCCCACAATGCGGGTGTGGGCGAATCACCTCTAAGACCCTCTTATCTGGGCAACAGTGTGTTTCATTTCTGAGAAATGTCTATAGACCGGACACCTGATGTTTGCTGTCCTAATGTTCGACTTGTGTTATGTCCACATGTCCTTCGCTTTTCTTATGGTTTGTCAATATTTGCCACAAGGGCATTTTAGGCCGCAAATGGCAATGAGTGTCACAGATGGCAATGTGTCTAAGTGTGATCTTTATCCCAGAGTTAAGGTGACTCATGGGGTCTCCTTTAATGATATTGGAACCGTGCTGGCAATTGAGACAGGGTTACGTGCCCAATTTGCATTTGCGTAATGTTCTCTGGCCAGGTTTTTGGAGTTGTTTGGCCTAGACTAAGGTGTCCCTAATAGTGTGCCCTCTCTTACAGGCCAACATCAGTGGTTCAGGGTACAGCCAATTAAGTTGGGAATCAAGTTTAACAAGATTCCCATTCTTCAGAGTAATCCTGGTTACCTGGAGACTCTGTGCTGATTAACGTAAAGTGTGGATTATCCTTGTAGTGTCTGACTTTGGTACTGACCTCAACAGCTCCTCCCTACTGTGTGTCTCTGAATTTCACTAGAACCTGCAATGAGTAACCTCAATTTTTAAACATGTTACTCATAAGGTCAAACACTTTCTGCAGTGTCACTGTGTCCAAAACCATCCTCTTGAGACCTCAAGTACTGGCTATTTAGGAGACGCTCTTTCAGGTGGATTGGGTGGAAACTCCCATAGTTTAAGGTGTTGTTTACATCTTTTGGCTTCCTATAGATATTCAAGAGAAGTGTTTTGTCTTCATAAGTCACCAGCACCAAGAAAATATGGACTAGGTTCACCCATCCCTAATGTGAACGTGAACGTGAATGTGTTCATGGCAATCATTAAAGGATAATTCCGGGACTTTTTTTTTATTGTCCCTACGGTTCGGCCATGTGTTTTTAAGCATAACTCGGTAGATCGTAGAAAACTTTCCTATGGACCTTACCCGACTTTTCGTCCATTAACGCACTCGAAATCAGCCGCCATTTTCTGATAATCCTATCATTTCCCCCCTATCATTTCCCCCCTACGGTTCGGCCATGTGTTTTTAAGCATAACTCGGTAGATCGTAGAAAACTTTCCTATGGACCTTACCCGACTTTTCGTCCATTAACGCACTCGAAATCAGCCGCCATTTTCTGATAATCCTATCATTTACCCCCATCGCCCTGGCTCACCTGCTTTTGCGGCACTAAATCAAATCCCCCGCCCCTGAGCCTGACATCAGCAGACGCGTACCGCCCATTTCCCAACGCCAAAGCACGTTTCGTGTCAACAATCGCTGCGCCTCAGCTAATGAAGTGTCGCCATGGAAATGGCAGGACGCCTCTTTCCTCAATAAGTATAAACACACCGTTTCACAACACACAGCAGCAGATTTTCAATTCCATTACTCTCTCTGTGTTACTTTGAGTATTCTGTGACTCGTTTCTGTGCTCTGGTCAGCTACCTTCGCTGCTTCTAGGCCTTGTGAACACCTGTACCATCTCTGTAAATTATTTTACTTTCTTTACCACACAATGGCTACAATAATGGCGTATATGTACGAGCCCGAGTACACCGAGCAAGAACTACTGGAAAGGCAAGCACGCGAAAACGATGGGGATTCGGACGGCAGTTGGGAGGACCAGTCAACGGATGAAGAGCCTGGACCATGTCGCATGGACGGCGTCTCCACCTGGTGCACGTGCAATCGGTGCGAGCTAATGCCAACTGAGGAGGAGAACTGCTGCTGCCGTGAAAATTCCGGGTGCTTGGCCTACATTTCGGAATGCGAGCCAAGTCCGCAATGCATCACCGAGCTGCCAGAGTTCAGGGAAGCCTGCCTCTCACAGACCGTGTTGAGGATGATGATGGTGCTTATGCACGAACTTCGCGGCACTGTTCGTCCGCGTAATCCGAGTAACGAGTAAGTATACTCTGGTTTTGATGTCAGTGATGCCACTACTATGTCATGGTCGTCTCCCACATATAAAATTACATCTACATATCATTCGAATGCATGTAAATTGGTTCCATATTGTGCATTTTCTAGATAGATTTTTTTTCAAAGCAGAATGACATTTTTTACCTGAATCGACAGTGATAAGAAAGTTTTGTTATTTTAATACAGTTTGCATCTTTCGTTTTCACAGGTGGTACAGGCTGGTGGTCTATCGTTGCTTCACTTGGTGGCTTCACGGGAGGCTCGGACACCGCGTTCGGAGAGTAATACCTGCCTGTGCGGTACTTGCCATTAGACAACATTTCCCCAGCGACAGTGGACAATACCGCGGATTTTCCCTGGATGTGCTGCAACCGGAACTTTACAATGTGTAATGTTTATTATTTATGTTCAATTGAAATTAAGATCTAAAATAAAACCCAACATATATTTTAACAATGGTTGTTTTGATTTTTTAAATGAATCTAGTGTGTCTCCATTGAATAGTCTTCCTGTGCCTTGTCTTGTCACACCACATGTCTCCGGCCAGCATCCTCCCTCACGCTGGCCGCCCACCTTCAATCCACATAACCGTTGAACCCATATGCAGCAGACATACATATGTTATTTTGCGGGTTGGCATCAAGCCTCCCGGCCTGGCCTCCTCCCCCAAAAATACTTACCACACCACTTTGTTCAAGCGTTGGCAATAAAAGGAAGGCCGTTGGATTTTATTGATACAAAACATGGTTATAGGTAAATAATCAATATGGTTGATCATAATAAATCATCCTTTTGGGCACCGGGTACAGAGATGACCCCCTCTGGCCCGTGCCGCCTTGCCACCACAGGCCAGCCTGCTGCTGACTAACTGCCTAGGCATCCAGGGTCTCCAGGGTGAACTGCACCCATATATTCTCCTGGGAGGGTGAGGTATTTATAAACTCACCCCCCTAGCTTCCATGTACTAGATCCTGCAGCCTGCCTCTTACATGCAGTTAGATGGCCTCTCCTTGGTGAGGCCCTGCGGCAAACGAGTCTTGTCTGCACAACCACCACCCTAATCCACACCCCCCCGCCCTATCAAAGGCAGTTCGCACCGGGGTACTTGTGCTGCCAAGTGGAGCTGTCAGGGAGCGATAAAGGCCAAGAGGTGCCAAAGACCATGTACACTTCAAAGTGGTCTATAGAGCATGGGTTGTTGTTCCCATGTCTACCTCCAGACCCCGTGTCTCCTGCCAAGCATCCTCCCTCACGCTGGACGGCCCCCTGCAATCCACATAAGTGTGTCTCCATTCACGAGTCTTCCTGTGTCTTGTCTGCACGACCACCGCCCCAATCCACCCCCCGCCCTATCAAAGGCAGTTCGCACCGGGGTACTTGTGCTGCCAAGTGGAGCTGTCAGGGAGCGATAAAGGCCAAGAGGTGCCAAAGACCATGTACACTTCAAAGTGGTCTATAGAGCATGGGTTGTTGTTCCCATGTCTACCTCCAGACCCCGTGTCTCCTGCCAAGCATCCCCCCTCACGCTGGACGGCCCCCTGCAATCCACATAAGTGTGTCTCCATTCACGAGTCTTCCTGTGTCTTGTCTGCACGACCACCGCCCCAATCCACCCCCCGCCCTATCAAAGGCAGTTCGCACCGGGGTACTTGTGCTGCCAAGTGGAGCTGTCAGGGAGCGATAAAGGCCAAGAGGTGCCAAAGACCATGTACACTTCAAAGTGGTCTATAGAGCATGGGTTGTTGTTCCCATGTCTACCTCCAGACCCCGTGTCTCCTGCCAAGCATCCCCCCTCACGCTGGACGGCCCCCTGCAAACCGCATAATGCCACGACATATACACGTCATTCATTCACAAACACACCCCTGTTTCGAATTCTTTATAACCCACTTCATATTTCTAATGAGAACTTCTTTGCGCTTTGCTAGTCAACCCGTGAAGGTGCTGGTTATCTGCTCTTCGTCTCTGTGAACTTCCGTGACCACTTCGAGGAAACTCGTCAGTTTGCAACCTGTGAACTGCTCCCTGTTCTACGACAAGAAACTACTCTGATCCCTGCATCTAACTGTTTGTTCGTCAAGGTAAGGCCATGTACCATAATCATTTTGCGTCCAATTTCTTTTCGTTCAAGACAGTACATGCAAGGAACTAGTCACATGTTCTGAGTTTACATTGGTATTCATAGAGAATTGTTGATCTTTACTTTTCAGAACGTTCCACAATGCCTGCCTGTTCCATTGGCGGTTGCCCTTCGAAGACCCATAATAAATCTGAAGGTACCATGATGCATGTTTTCCCTAAGACAATAGATCAGATAAGAGAATGGGTCCGATATTGCGGATATCCACCGTCTGAGCTTGAAAGTAGAGTCCTAGAAGTCTTTGCGGACAAGAGGGGTGATCGATACCGCATCTGCAGCAGGCACTTTAGCTCAGACATGTACTCCACATCATTGCTAATAAAGAAGAACACACCGCGAGCGAGGCGAAAATTGCTCTCAACCGCTATTCCCACTCTATTCGTCCACATCCCTCCACTGGTGAGTCAAGTTTACGTATTTATCTCTCGGCCTTGCGGTAGTGTGTAGCATTAGCTAACAATAATTTCCCCATTTATGTATCCACTCAATATGAAGGCGGAAGATTCTCCATCCGTGTCGTTATTGCAGTCATCAGCCACTTCAAGCGCCTATCGGGTAATCTTACTTAGCTATTCTGCCACTGACTTGTTTTAGGCATGTAAATCAATAGTTTTAATTTATCGTGTAATTATTTTACCTAATGGTACACCCTTGTACTCGTCCTCTAGTCTTTGTTTTCAGTTATAATTATTGTTATCCAAAATAATGCAAGTACTGTCTTTCAGGGAGATGCTGAGGAGTCCAACGTATTGACGACAAACATTGATGTCACTCAGATGCTCGAGGTACGTTTCCGGACAGTTCCATCGATGGAGATCATCAGATCTTGCATTCTTGTAGCGTGATTGTTACACACAATGTTTCTTTCGTTTTTAGCCATTGATATGTCCTTCTGTCGTCGCCCTCCTATGTGTCTTCTTTTTTCAATATTGTGTTCATTACTAATGAAAGTCCTATGTTTCAGGGAGTCGATGGAGCATTAGTCCAAGAAGAAGGGGGAGCATGCAGTTACGGGTCGGCGCAACAGCTTGCAGAAGTGTGCACCGCAGTTACATCGTCCATTGATGTTCTTATGCATTTCGAGGTATGGATACTGACAGTTCGATCAAGCGAAATCATATGACGTGATTACATCCGCTATACTTCCTTCTTTATTAACGCAAGTACTATGTTTCAGGGAGATGACGGAGCTTCTTCTACAAGAACATCACCCCTAGTAGTTGATGCAGATCTCTGGGTGGTGACACTTCCAACGATCGAGCAAATCGAATCATATTTACATATCCATTATTTATTTTAGACAACTGATCATTTGTGCAGGTCTATTTAGATGAGCCGTTGACGCCTGCACAAAGTTTATGTTCTTTTTAACAAAATAGAAAACCATACTAAGGCAATTACTGTGTGTCAGGGAGTTACTGAAGCATCATCTTCAATAATATCATCAATGGAAGTCTATGAGGAGCCCGAGGTATGGATCTTGACAGTTCCATCTAACTAGATCAACAATGCGTGAATAATTGTCGTTTGAATGTTCTACACAAAGCGTTCATTCGTGTTTTGCTATTGAGATGTACGTGGGTATTGGTCCCCAAGTACATTTTGTGTTTTCGATATTATTATACATACTAATGAAAGTTCTATGTTTCAGGGAGTCGATGGAGCGTCAGTGCGTGATGGATGTGCTTATCATGAAAATATAGTCGTTGCAGCGCAAGAGGAAGTGGAGACATGCACACACGAGTCGGAGTTCGAGGCAAGAAAGTTTCAAAGAAAAGAAAGCAAAAGAAGGTTAGTGTCCTGGTCACTATATTATGTTGTTTTTCACTGTTAATAGTTCAATACTGTAAGTTGTGTTTAAACTGAACATCCCTTTTCCAATCTGTCCTCTAGTTGCGAGTGGGTGTACGAACTAGATCTACACAGACAGTGAAGCGAACGAGAGATGTTGCTTGTCAAACCTTTTGGCAGGGACTTGAGACTGGAGATGCATCGTGCCAATGGGAAGAATATGAAGTGATTGACAACAGAGCTATACCACATCCAGCCATTGATAGTGAATGTCCTCCTGGTAGTTCGGATGCAGTCGGAGATCAATTCACAGAATCCACACCCGCAAAAACTAAGACCGCGAGAAAGTTGAAGAAATTGTTTTATTCACCCATCGCCGGAGAAGGAACAGATGTTGCAATGGAAGAGAATGAAGTGGACGACAATGAAACACCATCAATATCACTGAACATAGCGGAAGACGATATCAGAGATTCTACCTTTCATGTGAGTGACATGTCCTCAACGTTACAGGCCGAACCAGCTGGGATGCAGAGTGACAGTATAAGGAAAGAGGCCAAATTCATTGTATTCGATAGTTGTTTGATTGATATTATTATTCGGATGAAATGTGGGCATTCTGTTGGTGGGGAAGTATGTGGGGAGCCATTGATTAATGTGACTCGTGCAATTCGAGGCACTAACCTTAAAATACATGCCACCTGTACAAAATATCATCCTTTCTCATGGTCTGCACAACCCATGCTGGGGCAACTGCCAGCAGGCAATCTACTTTGTGCAGCGGCTGCACTTTTTAGTGGTTCAAGTTTTAAAAAGTTAGAGTCTTTCTTTCAGTTTGTGGGAATCCATTTCATTGCGAAAACTCAGTTCTACAAATACCAAACCGATTATCTATTTCCAGCCATTAGCGAAGCTTGGAGAATGGAAAAAATGTCTATTGATAGTACATTCGCGGGCAAATGGTTCAGGCTAGCCGGTGATGGACAGTGCGACAGCCCAGGATTTTCAGCCAAGTACTGCACCTACCACTCTCAGGACATGGAAAGTAAGAAAATTGTGAGTTCGGTGGTCGTGCAGGTGTCACAGAGTACATACTCAGTGGCCATGGAGAAAGTTGGCTTTGTAGCATCATTGCAAGAACTACAATCGCGGGGAATGGTGATCGACCTGATAGCCACGGACAGACACGTTTCAATTGCCAAGACAAGGAGAGAAGAGTACAAAAATATAAATCACCAATTTGACGTTTGGCATCTTGGAAGAACAATCAATAAAAAAATGTCGGCTGCAGGTAAAAAAAAAGATATGCAAGGTATTTCACAGTGGTCCAAGTCAATCAGCAACCATCTTTGGTGGAGCTCAAAAACATGTGGAGGGTCGTTGGAAATTCTACTGGAAAAATGGCGGTCAGTAAAGCTACACTGTAGCAACGTTCACCGCTGGAACACAAACCAACTTTCCACAATTGTGAACATGGCCATTTGTCCACAGAGGAGGCACGGAAGAAGAAGTGGTTGATTCCTTCATCACCCACTCACAAAGCCATTGAAAAGATTGTATTTGATAAAACTATAACAAGAGATTTGAGGGGACTCACGGAATTCTGCCACACAGGAGATTTGGAGGTGTTCCACAATATGTGCCTAAAGTACAGGCCAAAATGATTGCATTTTGGCATGGAGGGCATGATAAATCGGACTCTTCTAGCGGTCTTGGCACATAACCATAATGTTGGCCGTCAACAAAGTAGGACGACCGGAACTTTAGGGACGCTTCGCTACAATAAGGCCTTCACTAAAAGAAGTAAACAATGGGTTATCAAACCAGTGTTTGAGGATATGCAATATGACTTTATTGAGAGACTTATTGTTGATGTCCTAGATAGGCACATACATGGAGTTGTGAACGAACCTGTGCAGGGGACAACTGCATTGCCACCCAACATTGCCTCTGTTCCATGTCCACCTAAAGAAGAGCTCATTGAGAAATACACATCACGGTTTAAATGATTGTAATTTGATTGTCTGTTCTCTCGAGTCTCCTCATGTCGAAGGCCCATTGAATATGTGTATCTATGTAATGTGTAAATAAAAGTGATTGCTCAGTGTACATGCAATGTGTCTCTCCACCGTTGCCCCTCCCTTCACCGTGCAGTTGTGCGAACCACCCGGGTGTCACCTGTGACTTTGCTCTGGAGTCTCCTCATGTTGCAGGCCCATTGAATATGTGTAACTATGTATTGTGTAAATAAAAGTGATTGCTCAATGTACATGCAATGTGTCCATCCAACCTTTTTCATTTGCGCATTAAATTAAACCAAACAGTAATATAAATCATTTTTCAAAAAAAATAGAATGTCTCCGTATTTATGGTTCTCTGGGGCTGCAAATGCACGCAGACAAAATGCAAAGATGGAGTGTAAATTTCAAGTCCTGTGAGATGGCCTTACACTGAATGTAGCTAACTAGGAATGTGTGCTCGTTCAAAGTGAAGGTCAGCTGCTTTGATTTTTTGCTCGGGTGTCGGAATGTCCCACGACTCAGTATAAGGTTCTATTGTTATTTGACCTTGACAGGCCGGGACCATCCCGAAAGACTTCTTTTTGGGGGTGTGGGGCAATAACGTAAGAAACGATAATGAATATAATTTCATAAACGAAAGCCATTTAATGTTCGTTCATTAGAAGAAATAACGTCGGCATAGAAGGAGTGGTATTTCGGGGCTGCCCTACGCACAGACACAATGGAAAATGCAAATATAATGTAAGTAACTCTTTAGATGAGTTTATACCGCAATTTAATTACTATACAGTAGCTTTAAAGACGGGTTAAGTTGTACTTGTTCGTTCTATGTGGCATATTGTTTTGTACCGCGCACTATCTTGAGGAGAACCATCTCCTTTTACGGAAGCACCTCGAAACCTTCCTCTTTGCTTCTGCTTTCTCTCTCCCTCTCCCCTGCTACAACTGGTCCACTGTCTGCGACCTCGGTCCTGGGCCCTTCCACTCTCCACCTGCACTGCCTCCCTGTCAACCCCTGCACTGGGGGACTGTCTCAGTATCCTACAGCCCCCCCTTGACGTATAATACCCAGTTGCACTGTCCTAGCTATGAAATAATTTCCCGACCTAATATATAAAATGAATAATTTTAATAAAGATCTGATGGTGAGACTAATTTCATTTTTTATGTTTTTAA
The DNA here is from genome assembly GCF_040938575.1 of Ambystoma mexicanum. NCBI lineage: Eukaryota > Metazoa > Chordata > Amphibia > Caudata > Ambystomatidae > Ambystoma > Ambystoma mexicanum. The sequence goes on from NC_090941.1 coordinate 251,555,593, forward strand.
AACAGGTACATCCTTCATTATTGTATGTGTCACGAGTACCAGACACCGGCGGATTGCTTTTATAACCGCCAGTTGCTTCTCCGCGTGAACAACGTTACCACCCTGACCATTTTATGGGACGATCGCCAAGTACAAGTATGCCCTTACGCGGTACTAACGGCTAGATGCAACATACAGACCGTTGTGGTGGCCTAGTGCCTCGTTGTTGGAACAGCCATGCGATTATCAGTGCGACCGAAGAGCTTATTTTATCGTAAACCAACACCCTGTGTACTGCACACGAACATCGCTTGCCTCAAGACGAACTATTTTGGATCGAGAGCAAAGAAAAATGCAAATCGCTGAATATTCTCAAAACATTTGATGTCAAATAAATGTACTTTGCCAAATGTACAATCTTGCCGTTTGCTTTTAAACCACAGTTTCATATTCCGAATTGTGGCGCTGTATTGTGAGATGATCTAAGACCCTGTGTACAGCAAAGGAACATTGCGTGCCTCAAAACAAACTTTTTGGAACGTGAGCAAATAAAAATGAAAATCGCTGAATATTCTCAAAACATTTGATGTCAAATAAATGTACTTTACCAAATTTACAATCTTGCGGTTTAATTTAAAAGTACAGTTTCATATTCCCAATTGTGGCGCGCTGTGTTGTGTGAGCTCATCTGTGTTGATTTCCGGGTTCTGTGTGGAGTCGCGTAGAAGACGCCTGGGCGCATTCGCCTACGCAGCTCAGTCACGTCACGGATAGAAGCGGGGAATATGAATGTTTTGATAAAGTCTGTTTCAGGGGCGGGGGATTTGATTTAGTGCCGCAAAAGCAGGTGAGCCAGGGCGATGGGGGGAAATGATAGGATTATCAGAAAATGGCGGCTGATTTGGAGTGCGTTAATGGACGAAAAGTCGGGTAAGGTCCATAGGAAAGTTTTCTACGATCTACCGAGTTATGCTTAAAAACACATGGCCGAACCGTAGGGACAATAAAAAAAAAAGTCCCGGAACTATCCTTTAAGGTACTCATAGAATTCCACTAATTCTCTTCCTTGCCCTTCCAAACTGCAAACATGTAATCATTGTACCTTCTACAATAAACAACCTTAGTGGCCCAGCATTCTCTGCTGAGGATGAATGTGTTTCGGAATGGCACATGAAAATGTTGGCATATGTTGGTGCCACTGCCATACCCACTGAGGTACCTGATATTTGGGGAAAGTATTTGCCTTCAAATCTAAAACAGTTGTTGTAGAGGATGATTTTAATCAGCTCAATGGCAAAAATATTGTTTGTTTGTACATAATCATGTTTCAATAGGAACAACTTCATTGCTTCAATCTCCTCCCCATGTTGAAGTGTAAAGGCTATTCATGTCAAGTGAGAAAAGAATCAGTTCAGGATCGTTGAACTGAAACTCACTAAGCAGACGAAAATCAATGTGAGATGATGTTAAGGTAGGTGTAGGTTTGTGTCACCAATGGTTGAAATGCTATGAGTTAAAGGTGCTGTCAGTGCCCGACACTATCAGCCTAAATGGTGGTCTTGTGGGGTGTCATGAACATTAGGCAATGTGTAGAATACCAGTATTATCAGGTGCTCCTGTACCAAACACTGTTTTGTGCGTGCTGTTATCCGCTCACATTAATAGGCTTTATAAATTATGTCATCTATCAAAGTCATGATAGTGTTCGTATGGTCATGATCTAATTCTACGTAAGTCGTGGGGTAATGTAATAGTTGAAGACAACCCGTATTATAGAACCTTGTGTCCATGATGACAAGGGCGCCGCCCTTATCGGCTTGTTTCATGATAATGGACGTATCATTCGCGAGTTCCTTTTACAAACGTGTCTGATGTTTATGTAAGTTAGCATTAGCATGGGAACTATTTCTTTTCCTCTTTAGATCTTTGTGGTTTTTCCTTTGAACATGTCAATAATTGACATGGGGATGGAAAGAGCTTTTAGATTTAATCTCCAGGAAGTCAAAAATACGTGATCTCTGGCAGAGATTCAAAGACAACTTTCAATTCAATCTTCCTAATCAATTTTAAGTGATTTACCTCCTCCTCAAAACATGTGCCATGTATGGCTTTCTTATTCATATGTGTTTGCCTTTGTTAGGGTCTGGTACTTACTGAGCAACACGATTGAATCATAATCATGTCTATATAGATACCCTGGTGAGGGTAGACCCGTAGGTGAGGCTGAGTTACCTTGTTCTTTTCTTTTTTTGTCATATTTTGGGACTCATTGTCGCATCTTTGCATCTGTGTAGTGACTGAGGCCTAATTGACTTACTCCGCTTTCATTTGCCTACAAAGAGTATCCTATTTCCGTTTTTTCAGTAACTGTATGCAAGCAATCCATCAGGTCTCTGGTCTATAGGCACTTCTAAGAAATGAAACACACAGTCGCCCAGATGCGATGTGTTGTGGTAGAGGTTGTTCACTCACTCACTTACAGAAAAAGTTGTCAGAGTAAGAACTATTCTTGATATACCAGCTGGATGTGGTTTACCCCTTGGGGATGAACACAGAATTCTATTTAGGTCCATACCTATGGGTTTGCAGATCACATTTATATCTGGCTTGCAATTATTTTTTTATATGATCACTATAGAACATTTTGAAAAAATGGGTGCTGCAGTACCTTATTGACACATTTACATGTAACCCGTACTCATCACTATTTTGACAATTATGAGTATATGGGGATATGTAGCCTACATAGTGAGAGAGCTGCCATTGTTTATTAGACATACACAAGAATGCACATTTAGTTAAAAAAAACTGTTGATTTGATATTGTAACATTGTATGCTTGCTCAATGACCTTACCAGTTGGATGTTTATAAGATACTGTATACCTATTTACGGATATCGGGCCTGAGGATGAGCCCCGGTTATAACATACCGACATGACAGCCTTTATATATTATGCCAGACTTAGCATCTTTTATGAAATATGCAAGCAAAAAATTATCTGGTTTGGGCATTCACTCCATTGACTTTTTCTACGGTGAAATTACAGTGCCCAGTCTGACCTTAGCAGCGGCTCCATCAATTTTAACATTTGATGCCATCGCATCCCTTATGAACTTAACTTTAATTAAGCACCTTCTTACAGATATATTTAGCAACGCTGCTTGTTGCGCCCGCTCTTGCCATTCACAGTTGATCACTTTTATTGGCCACAAGGGGCATTTATAGTCATTCCATTTAGCTTTGAGGCATATGATTTATGCATGCCAACACCATTCACCTAAGGCAGACACCAACCAGCCAATCAGTGTGTGGTGTCTACCTTGAGAACATGCTCCAGTAATTATGGTTCCATGTCATAAAAACGAATCAATAAAGAATTGATTTTATATAACAGGGCCAGTACTTTGATAACACTGATTATTGACTTTGTGCTAGCGCCTTGGGGACGTGATGACAACATCACATCACAGTACATGCTATCTATAATGTTGGCCTTTTTTGAAACCCGCAAAATGACATTTCGAGTAGGACAGTGTCATAGCAGCATGTAGTGTATCTTTGGATATCACTATTCATTGAATTCAATTGCACACCTCAAGATAGGTCTGGAACATTTTCTTCGTTGATTCATAATATTCTCACTTAAATCAGGGCCTTATGTGATTTTCTTCTTCATTTTCGTTTGCACTGTCATAGGTTCCGGTACTTACTGTGCAACACGGTTGAATCATATCCATTTCTATATAGATACCTTGGTGAGGCTAGACCCCTAGCTGAGTCAAAGTTACCTTTTTCTTTTTTTGTTATTTTGTCATATTTTGGGACTCATTGGGCCTCATTACACGGTAGGCGGTAACCATGGCGCTATTAGCGCCAAGGTTGCCGCCTGTACCTTACCGAGTCCGCCTTGGTGGATGGCGGAATTACCGCCCTACTCCAAGGTGAGCGGGGGCGGTAATTCCCCATTCACCAAGGCCCTTCCCCATTCTCATTTTTGCCCCCATAGGGCATAATGGGAATGGGGAAGGTGCTAATTACGTACCGCAAATTGCGGTACCGTAATTAGCTCCGAGGTCCCTTTGCGGGTCCCGTCCGTAACGCCTGGAAAAACCAGGCGTTAAGGGAGGACCCGCAAAGGGACCTCGTAGTAAGGCGGTAAGGGTTTACCGGTACCGGTGCCCTTACTGGTACCGGTAAACCATTACCGCCTACCGTGTAATGAGGCCCATTGTCACATCTTTACATCTCTGTAGTGACTGAGGCATAAGTGACTTAGTATAGTTTATTTTGCCCACACAGAATATCCTATTTCCTCTTCTGGAGTAACTGTATGGTAGCAACCCATTATTTTGACTATTTGCTTCACCACTGCTGAACAGGTCTTTAGGCTACACGTGTATCAATGATAATGCCCGGATGGATCTGCTGGTGAGGCATAGCTTTTTAACATATTATTCTTGTTGGCATTTCACTGTTCTAGATTAGTAATCACAGTCATGATATTGTCTTCTATCCCTCATAGGGTTCATTCGATTGCCATGGCAGCAACTTGGCATGAATATAACAGAATTGTGATCAAGATTTAAGGATCACCTATTGGGTAAGCCTACATCAGAGTGTGTATAATCATCCCTGTGCTTGAGGAGAGATGGCAGGTTTTCTACATTCTGGTACTTCTATTCCCACAGATTCCCAAAAATGTTGCACCAGAAGCATAGAAGAATTCCCAGGTGGACATACTCCCTGTTTCAATATTTCGATTGTATTTTTAAATATGAGGTGATTTATGAAGCCTACATTGCATTCATTATTATATCACATGTACGTAATACGATTACTGTGATAACCAAATGATGCGTTTATCACACTGCTCTTTTTTATGCTTTACATAATTTGTTAAAGATTATACCCCTGATGAAGAGAATTGTTTCTCGAAACACAATGGGTTCTATAGTTGTTTGATATTATTAAAAATTATAGACATCATGACTACAATTCGATGCCAAGAAGAATGTCTTTCTTACTGAATGACTAATTACTAATTATGTATTACATGTATATACCTACTGAATTATTTGTGTATATTTTAAATTGATGAATTGAAATGTTTTGCCATTTAAGCCTCAGAAAGTGTGCAGGGGACAGGAGTTCCCAACTTTGGGAACTGTTTTCTTGTATGCCATTTCTTACATTACTTTACTATTGTTTTCTACAAAACTATCTTTCAGTATTCCTTCACACCTTCTATCGAGTGGTATATAATGTGTCACTCTCATTTTTTGTGAGGAATTGCTATCTGGCAAAGGTGCAGAAACCCTGGCTTTTTTTATATGTATCAATTCCTCATATGATGCAGGTAATTCCATCTCAGAAAGTGTAACCTGCCAATCAGATTCCCCTTTTATAAGCTTTATGCCAAAAACATGATGTGTCCCTGTACCCTGTTGCACCAGTACCCTGAACTGCAGTGCCTGCTCTCCAGTGACAAAGAGCAAGTCCAGCAGTCACAGGTGCCCTCCTGACAGCCGCAGTAACAGTGAATTCTCAGAAGTGCAGAGGCTGTATTTAAGAAATATACTGATGTTCCAAAACCTACATAACTATGAGAGATGCTGGCCACCATAACCCAACACAGATACAGCTTACATGTACAGTTTAATTTACCACCACAGCAACATCCTCACAGTTACTTTCACACTCCTCCTGATCAGAATTCCTGTACTCCTTGAGGCAGGCTGTGGTGAATCAGGTATGATGTCATTTTCGTGCCATTACTAATCTAGTTTATTCACCCCCTTCTGGGAAAAGTGAGGCTTCTGTGGTGTAGCCATGTCACCGTTAAGCACCTTCTCATGCAGAAGCCACATCTGTCTTTGTTATTGAATAATTCAAACCAGTGACTTTCCAGGTGCTTAGTTTGTTGATTCTTTGTCTCAGTTAAAGTATGTACTCACTCAGGTTGGGACCAACAGTATGGTAGGTTTTTTTAACAAGTAGGGTAGGAAGAAATCCTGAAAAAAGTTGAAGAGAAGGTGAAAACATCTACCAACTAAGAAAATAACTAAGCAGCAAATAGGTAGTCACTTTCTACTGACGTCTCGGCTTTAAATGTAGCTAGTGTACTCCTGTCCTGTGTAACCTAGCAGTTGAAATGTATGCAAGTCTCCAAGGGCAGATTCATCAGTGTACCCCAGCCAACAGTGCTCCAACACACTCAGTATGACTAAAGCGTTTACTTTATTATACTGAGCAGCATCTCTCTCATTTTACTGGCAACGAGGAAGGGAAGCCAGCCTCCTCACACTGATCCTGTTTTGCCAATTTCCACAGCATATTGCTGGTATCACAAATAGTGATTGACTAGCCAAAACACATTAGTTGGTGAATGTCATCTAATGCCACTTCTGGCCTTCTCAGCGAGACTAGTTTATTTGACCACAATTACATCTAATCTACTCTCACTGCTTGAAATTATTTGTGAGAGTGTGGCCAACAAGGGACATGAATTTAGCATGAATGTAGTATATGTTACGGTTGTATACAAATTGTTTGAATGTCAATTGTTCGAATAACAATTGACCTTCTGCACAATTGACCGAATTTAAACGGTCAATTAGGATATATATGTGGGCGGAAACCCCCCGCAACCCCCACCCAATCCAACCCCCACCCCAACCCCCTCCCAATCCCCTTATATTATTATTACACCAACCCAACCCATAATATATGTTAAAATTACCATACGGTCAATTGTGCAGAAGGTCAATTAGGACCCCTATTATTCGAACAATTGTGTCATTCAAACAATTGTAAACAAACAATTCGGGTAATACCTATGTTACCACTACTTCACCCTCTAGTTTTAATCACAATCCAAATGATTTGTGTGGTGTCCAAGACTGAGCTGGGAAACAGTAATCTTGCCCACCAATTCCCACATGACCTAACTGTGACCATACCAGGATATTCTTCTTAGTATTTGTAGGGGGACTGGTTCCACCTACACAGAGCCAACTGCCGGAACAGTTTGATCCATCTGAAGGGAGTGCACACAGAACCCATGTCATTAGTGGCAGATCAGAGCAAAAGCAATGATGTGCATGACTGATAGGAGGCAGTCTAGTAAGCCTGACTGATGGGTGTGGGATGCAGTAGAATACAAGTATGACATACTCCTAGGAATATACCAGTGAGGGTTAATTGGTGGATGGTGACCACCGCCAGGCCTGAATTTTAATTGAGTTCAACTCTTTGGCAAATACTCCTCCACCTACAGTACAAACATTTTTTTTGTTCCATACCAGACGTCATATTCATTTTCTGATAAGGGGTAGATCATCCTTTTATTTGTGCAATGACACGATCCTTGGGTCTAAATTGAAGATTGTTTGAGGCTTAATAACACAATGAACTACTAATATAAATCTCTGATCTGTACCTTGGTTACGGCTTATCATTCCTGCACTTGTTTGGGGCCATACAACTAATCATGGAAGATTGGTCTGTGTGGTGCACCACATGTGAATGGGTCAACTCACCTCATGACTGCCCTAAAATCATCCTTTGTGTGTTGCCCCTTGCTCCCCATCGCCAGAGTACTCACCTTGTTCAATCTGAACACGCTGCAGTGCTTCAGCATTTCCATGTCGTACGGTTGCTGGGTGACTCAATGACTGAGTGGAACTTTTAGCAGCATGTCCAGTGAAAAGCATTTGAATACCCCCAGGAGCAATTGACCATTGGAGGGTGTTGTCGTGGCAAGGTAAGTGTTAGGTGATATATTGAACATGTGTTTTGATCTGTGTTACCATTCAATTTGCTTATGAATGGCTTTTGGCCATGGTTGAGTCCTCTATGGTAGACCCAGCACACCAGTGTGCCGGTTTGCCTTTAGGCAGTTTTGGGTCAACAAGGCCATAGGTTACATTGAGGATCATATTGTGTACATTTTCTTGAGATCCACACTTTGCAGAAGAATACTTCAACTATTGTTTAAAGGCTTATGATTAGCTTGATCTGCAGAGATGACTACCCTAACAATTTGATCTTGGGAACTAAAGTTATAATTTGAAATGTGAGTGTAGCTTCACAGAATAGGTCACAAAGCATACATTTTGGAATATAGATGTAAAGAACTATAATATATTCGCTAAAAAAAACGTTGTTAAGGGGGCGTTACGGTTAAGTTGCCCTACTAAAAACCTATGCAATTCACTAAAAAAACTTTACAAACGTGACATTATGGTTCAAAGTAAAAACGAAAACCCCCTGAAATTTGCCAATTATGGTAGGCTAAGCAACCATACCTGCCCGCACCACTGTGCACTGCTAACACTAACACCGAGGACATGAAAGATGACATCACAAATGTCAATGATTACATTACTGATGATATCACATGTGTAGCCTCTTTGTTCTTGTTCACTGCCATATATATATATAAGTATATTCAGTCAAAAAACTTTAGCTAAGCAACCATAACTCGTGCCACCTACATGCATTGCCAAGACTAACACACAGGATATCAAAGATGACATCACAAATGTCATTGAGGACACTACACCTGTCCGTACTGTCCACAGCCAAGATGGAACCATCCGTAGAACAGCTGCGGTGGCCTGCATGTCCGTAGTCAAACAAAATGGAGATGTCCTAAGGACACTGTACCTGGCCTTACAGTCAGCAGATCATGTACGCACATGCGCACTACACCCATAAGTATTGCGAACATCGCGCCTGTCCGTAACTGTCCGTGTCACTTGTGTTGCACGTTTACTTAGTTTCAGGACCCGAACACTATCCGTAGAACACCCCCCCGCATGCGCACATCCATTACTCTGCATTTTCTGTCCAGCGGGCACCCATTTCCCTCGTGGATGTGTTCAGGACGTCATCATGTGACCGCACCCACGCTGAGCATGTGGACTAATTTGCGCAGTTTGTCTACTTCCGCAACATTTCAAAAGAACTTATACAAACATGGGAAATTATTTTACAGTATAAAATCACCATTTCACATGTCCCATACAATGGCCCTACCTTTGAAAGTATTGTTTAGAATTTGAGTAATCAATATGGTCACGAGCCGCACCCCTCCACCCCTATAAATGACCACACCCCCGAGTTCATCTTCATTGTGCTTCTGGCTATAGCAGATTGATTTGTGCTGCGTTTACTGATGTAGCGACCATTAGCCGACTAATCCTTATGGCATCCATGGCTACTGTTGCTTCATTAGCCTCAGCACCACCCCCAAACCCTCGACCACCACCCCCTCCCCAAGGGCCTGCAGAGGGAAATACGGGTGAGGATGTAGAGATCGAGGAAGAAGAGGAAGAAGAGAATGAGATGGAGGAACTCTGCACTACAAGCACTCGCCGGGAGTCGTGGGTGTGGCATTTGTTTTCCATTTTTGGGAACATACCAAAAGCACGTGCGAACCTGGTCAGGTGTAACCAGTGCCAGTTGGTGCTGAGTCGCGGGAGACCTGGTGTGTACAGCTTTGGTACGACAACCATGAAGCGACACCTAACTTCCATCCACAGTGCGGACATTCGTAAGGTGGTGCCATGTGAAGAACGTAGTAGATTGAGTTCCTACACAGCATCCTCTGTCTACGATCCTCTCACCACAAGAGACACTCCTGTGGCGGAGCGCATCCCTCCAGTTGCCTCACAAGCCATTCATGATGCTGTTGACCCTTACCTTTCGAGGGTCACAATATTGTGTATGTACTGTGACGCAGTACTCTGCAGGGGGGAAGAGTCTTCGAAGTGCTTTTGAGGCTATGGTAACGGAGCACCAGAAGAACTGCCCCCTAACTAAGTACAGCCCACCCTACATCTTTCTCTCTCCACCTGCCCTTTCTTATCCCTGTGGTTGGTGTCCCTTCCTTACCCTCCTGTGTCCTCCTCTCCTAGTGTGTCGTGTGCTCAAAAGCAATAAACTGAAAAACAACAACAATTACAAAAAAGGCTCTTTTCAGAGTCACCTTTCTCAGTTTAACAATAAAACTATCAAGTAACCGTTGTAGGCCCATGCACATTTTTCAAAAAGTCTGCGGACAGTCATAGGACGCACAAAAATGGAGGGTGCAAGCGGAGCAAAACCAATGCACTTTTCGCTAGGAGTAAGTGGTGGCTCTGAAAACGCCTTTCGGTGGTGTTTGTGTGTTTCAAAACCGGTAGATTTGAAAAAACGGATTTCCAAATAGGTGACTATGAATCCAAAAAAGGTTGCAATGCATTTTGTACATTGCGAAGAAAAATCTGATTGCCAGCATATGTAAGATGGAATCCATCTCTAAGAAAAATGAAAGTGCTGCAAAAAAAAAATGTTTTCATTGTGGAATGAGGACATGCCAACATCTCTTAGAAAGGCACAAACAGCCTTATTGACATTGTGCCTCGCTTTCTCCATTTGTGGACCAAATGCAGAAGAATGCAGCCATATTTTTCTTTGTGCAATACAGGAAAAAACTATTTGCCAATATGGAAACATGTCCATGACCTTCTCAAGTCCTTCCTTCATTGCAAATTGCAAAGAAATTCCAGAGACATGGCCTAAACAGTTTCCTCCGCAATGAATGATAAGTATATTAGGATGACACTCTGTCTGTAAAGTAGCACAAAGAAGTACCAAGTCCAGCCACCTCATTCCACGCACACCATGCCAGTGCAATTCCACATGAGGAAATCCAAGATCTGCAGATAGACCACAACTTTCTGCATGCACCTTCAGCCAATGTATCCATGAGTCTCCCAAAATCCAGATAATCTGTTTTAGAGCACACAGAGCCATGGCTGTCTGGTCTCCTGTCAGGGAAAAGATCTTCTCACTAAATGTCTCCGTTCAGAACGCACCCACTGAACTTTGCTGACCAATCCCTACCTTCGCACATTCTCATTTGCATGCATGTCCACCCCAGAATCCCTGTTGGTAATACGCGCTGACTGCAAACTACTGCCATGTCGCGGACAGGTAGAGGATCTGAGTGTGACGACTGTACATTTAAATATTATTCCCCTTTTCCCCTTTAAGGTGGGCTCTGAAAAGAGCATTTTTTTTTTTTTTAGGTGGATGCCTTACAGACACCTGTTATTTTGTTTTGTTTATAAATATTTTTTCTTCTTACCTTACTCCTACAACCATTACAGAAACTTCTCCAAAGCAAGCCTTACATTACAAAAGAACATGGCGTTTCCCAAAGAAGATAACGCAACACCATCTGCTTCATAATAAGCCGTATTACTGGGAACAATGTTCTCGTGGCTGCAGAAAAGCATACCAGCTCGTAACATGAAAGCCAGCATGCCGCGATTGATGTTACCCCTCCTGATACTTTGATTAGGACAGAAAACAGAACTTTTGTCCTATTTTCCTCTAGGGAGTAACCCTGAAAAAATTACTTTCGCATTTGGAAAGATGTTCATGACTGCTTGAACCAAATGTTCCAAATCTTCCAACAAAGTACGTGAACTCACATAGCCCAAATGGCAAGCACCGTAGTGCAAAAGTACCACATGGGGAGTGGTCATCCTATGCATGTCTCTGCAAACTTGGAGAATTGTCGCAACATTGCGATCAGTCTCAGCGCTCCACACCACCTCCACTCCTCTCACATTGAAATTGTGTGCCACAGGCCTACTTTCCGCATAGTGCAGTAAACCACGGACAAAAATATCTCCAAGCAGAAAAACCCTGACCCTCTCCACCTCTGCCATCTTCGGTATACGCACCGTCTTTCGACACAAAAGAGCAATGTGAACATCTGATTGGCTGATGCCTAGAGTCCCCTTTCCATGCTGGATTTGCTGTAGAACCCCGTATGTGACACGCCCTACCCACGGACAAGCGTTGTCTATGTGCGGCACGTAACTCTTAGCCAGTCCTTCTACCCTTTCCATATCACTCGCAAATTCATTCCCTCATTGGACACAGCTAAGCAGTCACACAACCATCCACCAATCACATTCAACATCTCTACATCTAACTCTGTCATCAAAAATTTGCACTTCAAATGTACTATTGATCACTCTGAATGCAAGTCGCATATCATTGCAAAGCACCTACTTCAAAAACTACTGTGCAAGTGTTGCGGATTTCTACGTACAGCTCCATGCATGCGCACATGCATGAGTATAAAGTACAGGTATGCATATTTTAATCAGAGAACATTTGCAACCCTTATGATTTAATTTAAACAAATGAATGCCACTAAATCTGCATAGCCAATACATACCAACGCTCCCCCTTTAAGTGCAAGCTCTCCGATTTTTAATTGACAAACCGCACTACTTCTTACTGCCTCCCACATAACCTATACATACGTTACAACCCTCCCTATTTAGCGCGAAACTCGATTTTCCATTAGAAAATGTCACCATTTTTTACTGTGTATCACCTACATTAATGCTACTTCCAATGCGATCGTAAGAGAAAAAAAATGCTCCCGATTGCTGTGGTGACATCTCCCTCTTAGGGTCTCCCGATTTTTCAGATTCGTACCTATAATATGAAAGCAGTGAAATTTTTCCCATCTACTATTATGACCCATCACTTACAAACCTCTATGCTATTGATAACAGAGCTTAGAAAAAACAAGGCATTTTCATAACCTAAAAATTGTACTCATTTCTGAATCACGTGCAACTAACATACTGCAAATAACATACAAAGGCAGCACATAGTGACGTGAAATGCACACATGCACTGTGTTGAGATATCAAAGGAGAATACTCTGACGAAAGATGCAAAATTAACGTGTACAGTAACATCACTGCTTTAAACACACAAAGTTACTAACTTCTTCTTTTTACAATCGCAGTGAAGACTACTCTCCTGAAAATCAACAGCATCTATACTGCAAACAACATATCCAAAGAAACCTGGTAATTCTGCTAAAAAAAGTAAATACAGTACTACCTTTATATTCTTTCTGTTCCTCAAAGAGATTGTGTGGGTTATTTATTTAATTTGCGCACCAAAACAAACATTGATTTCTGAACCATTCTACCCACAAATCCCCATGTATTAAACAAAGAATAACAGTCAGAATGGCCCACAAATCCCTGTGTTTTTGGAACTCAAACAACATACAGAAGCCTTAGAATGTTAGTAGTAGAAAACAAATAGCTGTTTCAATTTTATACCATACATTTACTATTAATGCTTCTCCTCACCACTAGCTCACTTTGTACTCTCATCTGAAGCACATTGTAGTAGTATACAAAAAGAAAAAAAGCCTTCCCAAATCATTGTAACAGCACAATGCACATTCACACACCACCACAAAGAGCTTCCCCATCAAACTCATGCACGCATGCACACAGCACACATACATCGTACAACAGACCAAACCATGCTTTCTTTTTTTCAACAGACCCCAAAGAATACCTACCAAAAAGCAAGTCTGTAGAAAGGAATGCAGAAATAGAGCAAATGAAAATAAAAGTGTCCAAAGTAAGCATTCATCTGTAGCAGAGTTTGTAGAGAATGTTGGAACAAACAGCTAATACAGTCGTTTAGGGCTACTAAGGACGCTTCAACTACCAAAACTTTACCTCCTCCATCAAAATATGGCACGAAACACAAAACGCTTCACAAAAAATCGGCTACCAGTACTGCTAACAATGCTCCTATTAATCCTGATATAGTAACAAGAACCCATAGTAAAAATAGTATTTTAGCAAAAATGTTTCACCACAGAGTCCTTCAGAATCTAATATGAAGAGGACCAAAATCATCCTCAAACTTTAAAACCTACCGTAGAAAATTAATCCTACAAGCTCTCGTGGACAGTGCAATCCTTCTCAAAAGGAAGTTGTTTATATTAGTGTTAAATTGTATGAAACCACTAACAAAACTAAGTAGTAAACTACAAAAGAAACTTATCAATAAATGGAATTGTTCCCACTAACAAAACCCCTGCAACAACTCAATTTGTATGAGAGCATCATAATTCAAACAGTGCACCCATTTCAAGCAATTATACGCCTTCAACCAAAAACAGCAAAATTACCTTCCTCTGAATTGGTGAAAGGCATTTGTGGCAAATTAGTTCATTTGCCATTAGATCTAACAGAACATGTACACACTCTAGGAGTGCAATGTTCAATATAGCATTCTTTAATTGTCTTGGTAAATGGTGTACCAACAAAAGACAAAATAATTTGGCAACAACTGGTGGACTTACATAAAGTTAGACAAGCCCTGCAATATCTAAAAGACAATAACAAATACTACAAGGAAATAAATATTGAAGAAAGCCTAAGGGAAACAACTGAAATAATTAAAGAGTAACCAAAAACTGGACAATTTGAACTTCTGGATCCTGCTGCACTATTGTAAGAGGATTCAATTCAGCACTACAGCCAAGTTAACGCCTAGTCTAGAATACTGAATGAAAACCCTTATTGCTATATCTTTAGGTCCAGTTCATGCGTCCTGGATGACTACCCTTGTATAACACCCCTCTCTTGGAATCCCCCTGACCCCACTGAGCCAAGAAGTAGTTCTGTTTTGCAAGTTTAAAAGGTTTATTTGATAAATTAAAATAGATATATATATCACACTTTATAATAAATTAATAATTGAATATCACACTTAATCTGATATGGTAAATATTAACAACGGAGAATCTGGCACTAGCACACTTCTTTATAATGACTAATGAGTTGACCTGAAATGGATAAGGTAGCACACTGGTAAATAGGAACAAAAGTATAATGTGGTAGAGGATGCTTTATGTAGCTCAGGTGGATGCAATATTCAATGAAGGCAGTACAGAAAATACGCAATATGATTCCAACAAAACAATGTAATCACTTTTCTCTGGCAATTCCCTCCCCCCCTCTTTATGCAATGCAAGGAAATGGAAGGAAAACACACAGTCCTCAGAAATGCAATCAACTGTAATTCAGTTCAATCCCAGCAAGCTTACAGAAAACAGATAGGAGTTTTGAAAACACAGGCAATGCTTGGATATGTGCTAGCAATGAATGAGAAATATGCTGGAAACGCTCTTAATTCCCTTTTAGAGGTTCAGGATGAGTGGTATCTAGTTAATATTAGTCCAGGCTCACACTAGCAATGATGCAGGGATAGTTAACAGGTTAAACGAATTTCTGGCCAATGGAAAGCAAACAGCAGCAGTTTTTACATGTGAAGAAATTGCAAATCGCGGTAAAATTCGCGGATGCGCCGAGCGCTATTACAAAGGAACCGCAAGGACTATCTCTACCGTTTTGGGGTCCTAGAAAAGCCTGGGATCTCAGCTTCCCAATGAAAGTTATTGCAAGTCTCTAGCCCAAACGGTTGCGGAGATATGAGTAATTTAGTAAAGGTCGTTTTTGGTTTTGTAAATTTTAAACGCACACTTTTTCAAAATGACAAGTGACAAATTTTTGCAGCTAGAATGACAGGTGACAGCTAGGAGGCAGTTCTACTTAGGTTAAATAGATTGAATTAGATGAATTTAAACTAAGAGATGTGTTCTGAGTTTTGCTAAGTACTCACAAGAGATTTTGAACAGGAAAGCGACTTGGTCACGGACTTCAGTCTGGTCAGGTCTTTCCGGGTTCTGCTCACAGCGCCTGGCCTCTGGAACTGCTCACAGGGGTCTGGTCTCTGCTAGGCACCGGTTCTTTGGGTCTCTCTGCTCTGGATAGATTGAAGTCTCTAGTTTGGCTTTCTGGAGTTTGATGGAGGTAAGTATGGATTTTTCCGGCAGGGCTTCCAGCGGCAGATGAAAAATGAATCTCCCTATGTGTCCTGACTCTCTGCTTTTATCTGTGTCTTGAGAATGGGTGTGTGTGTTGCATCACTAGACTTGCCCCTCTCAATCGTCATTGGTCAGCTTTCATTCGTCCCCTTGATTGGGGGAATGAAATGAAGTGTCATCATGATGAGGTCTGTTTATGATACAGAGAACCCACCCCTGTCAACTTTACACACAATCTATATCTGACCTAAAAACATATTTGCACAGGTACACATTTGTTTAAAATTACATATACATGGTGTGGCTGAATTTAGCCATGTCTATGTCCAAATCTGCTCATTCTCGGAGCTTGCATTCAAAGCTGGCACATATTTCACTTTTTAACTGATTTTGCAATTTCTGACATGGACCCAACTTTACATACATGTGTGCAGGGGGTAGGGGCATTAACTGATGAAGTTTCAGATTTTTAACATGCACACATTTAGAGTAATATCCACTTTTCCGCCACAACCCCCCTGAACATACCACCGGTTCCTACCACGTCTTAAACTGTGGGCAGAAAAATCACAAGAATTATGGTATCATTTATAAAATTTTCACATGCCCGCTCTATGAATTATCCCCCTTTTTATAAAACCATATCCTTGCTGCAGGGGTGTGTCTTTTCAGGTCACATGGTACAGAAACCAGTCTTTCCAGTTTCTGCCAAGCCAGCTTGCTTCTCACAGGCAGTGCTCCTCCCAGCTTCTCCAGGAGGAAGCCACTTTTTACGACGTCTGTAATAAAAAACCTTTGCCTGAGTGGAGAGGGCTTTGTTCACTCTCTGGCAGAGCACAGGAAAGTCAATTATCAGATAGATGGCATATCCTTAGCCTGGGCAGCAAAAGGAAGGTTGGCCTGGGAACACAGTGGTGACTCAAGTTTCACTGCTGATGGGTAGTTGCTAGGCAAAATCAAGTTCCTTAAGCCAGACCTTCAGCTAACTTTTTGTTGCTTTTAAAATAACTTGTAATTTTACACATGCAGCTAGAATGCTGATTCTAAGCGCAAAACTATGACATTTCAACAGTTACAAAGGCATGTGACACCAAACATAGGTCACTCATTTAATTTAACATTTTCAATTTTGGTGGTTTTAAATCCAGTTGTAGTTAGGCTTAAGCTGCTGACTCCATAGCATTTTTGTTATAAGCATTGTTTTTGGGCTCTTCATTTCCCAGATTTTGTAGGCACACAAAACTCCATTCTGCCAAATGTCTGCTGGTGTTCAGTGAATATTTTGCACATGTTGCAAGGTTTGAAATAGGCATTTTGCTTGCCTTCAGAAAAACACACAGAGTGGTTTTAAAACGCCGGCTTTTGGATAGTGGTGAGTACTGGTACTGCACTCATTTTTGGGATTTAAGAAATGAATTCCCCACACTTCTAGGTTGCATTTGGCAATCAGCATTGCCATTCCCAATGGTTTCAGACTACTGTGCGGGTAGTCCAATGGTGGTTTTAAAGCGCTTTGAAGCTAACCGGCGCTACTGTTTTTCCTTTGGCAACCCATTTCCCTCATGGCAACCCGGCCTTTCATTCTCGCACTGGTGGGTGGCAAGTGAGGCAACCATTTTGGTGGGCGCACAAACTGCGCAGCTTTCCTGGATTTCAGCGCACATGTGGGTTTTCCGCCATCTTGAATTTCCTAAGCCCACAGCACCAAATGTTGTAGCAGGGTAGCTTAAACGTGGGTCAGGACACCCAACAAGTCCCCCCCACGCGACTGCACTTTGAATTTGAGTCGATGGGGAGTCGCGTGCACAAGGGTTTTGACCCATGCACCGGTCTGTCCGCATAATCTTCTTCCTCTTCTGTAGATGACACAGTTCAGCGTTTTCTTCTCCATCCGGTACTGATCGATCGGTTCTCCTCGCCGGTCCTGATGGGAAGATTGGGCGGTACCCCGGGCCCGTTGCGTCTCTGCTCCCGGTCTCCGGATCGTTCTTCTTGGTCATCCTTCATGGTTTCATCTCTCCTAGGATGATAAAGCAAAAGCGGCAATATCTACTCATAGACGTTTTTCCACCACTGTTGAGGTAGTGGGGCAGCATATGCATTTTATCATAACGAAACATTACATTCTTATTTTGAGAAAAAAAAACAGTATAACTAAGAGACAGTTTCATGCAAATCACAATATTTTAGAGACTAGATGTGGTATGTTTTATGGTTGGAACTGAATTAGTCTGAGACAGTGCCTGCTAGGATTCCAGAGGATTCCTCCAGTTGTTGCAGAGTGTGCCTGGGATGGCAACATTTCAACTGGTTTATGTGGACCCACTTGTCTTCCCCCTCTGCCGAACCTCCTTTGGGGATGCGGATCTTGTAGGCCACAGGGGAGATCTTATCGACGATCTCAAAGGGTCCCTTCCATGTAGGCAAAAATTTGCGCTGCTTGGCCTGGTTCCTTTGGAAGTTGTATAGATAGACCCGGTCTCCCACCTGATATTCCTTCCTGGAAGTTTTCAGGTCATAATGGGTCTTCATGCTATCAGCCGATCTTTCTAGATTCCGCTGAGCATAAGCAAAAGCATGTTGAAGGTGTTTCCTTAAATTCTCTACATACTCATGAGTAGTGGAGGCATTTATCAGTGTCTGCTCTTGGGTCCTATAGAGCAAATGCTGAGGAAGCACCATCTTGCGCCCAGTCATCAACTCAAATGGTGACATTTTGGTTGCAGATGAAGGGGTAGATCTGATAGCCATTAGGACCAGAGGTAATCGGATATCCCAACTTGGCCCAGAATCTGCCACAAACTTCTTTAATATGCTCACAATTGTCCGGTTATATCTCTCTACTGCCCCAGAAGAAGCTGGTCTATAAGCAATATGCAGCTTTCTCTTGACCCCCAGTATCTCCCACATCTTTGTCATTACTTCACTGGTGAAGTGGCTACCTCTGTCTGACTCAATCCTTTGAGGTAGACCAAAACGGGAAAAGATGTGGTTAATCATCAAGGCAGCTGCAGTTTCTGCCTTGCAATTTGGGGCTGGGAGACATTCCACCCACTTGGTAAACAAGCATGTCACGGTCAACATGTACTTATTCCCCCTAGCCGAGCGAATCACAGGGCCTACAAAGTCGATTTGTAAATCTGACCATGGCAGTGTCATTCCCCTCTTTTGTAAAGGCGCCCGGTGCGTGAGGGATGATGGCTGAAATTGTGCACACACAAGACACCCCTTCAAGTATTGGTCGAGGTCCTGCCCCATGTGTGGCCAGTAGGCAACCTCTCTTAAGATTTCCAATGTTGTGTGAAACCCCCTGTGACCGGCCGTGGCCGCATCATGGGCGTGACTTAACATCAGGCTTCGGAATGAGGTAGGAACCACCCACTGATCGTGGCCAGCTTTGGATTTCCTTACCAGCAAACCGTCTTGGATTCGGAACATTTTTGGACATTTCATCAACACTCTTAGGTCCTCTTTCCCAATGTAATCGGTATCCGTCAGGGGAAAGTTCTCAGGGTCCTCAAGGTGCTGGTAAAATTTACCAATAATTGGATCCCCCTTCTGAGCAGTAATCAAATCAGCATCAGGGGTCTCCTTACTCCATTGTGCAATTGAGAGGTCGTTGTGAGCATTTGTCTGGGACCTAGTGATGGCAGTGACCTGGATTTCCCCCAACAGGGACTCAATCTCAATTAGATCCCCTTGGATGGCCCCGGTTTTGGCCAGCTGATCAGCTAAGTCATTTCCAGTTTTGTCTGGTCCCTCTACTTTGGAATGACCCTTGATCTTCTTCCAATAGATGGTCATCCCATTCGAGGTGACCAGATCATCAATGTTTTGGATCAACTTCCCATGTTTCAAGGGTTTGTTGTTAGCACATAACATGCCTCTGGTTTTCCAATTAACCAGGTGCTCCACGAACCCGTTCCGTACATAATCCGAATCTGTGATTATGACCAGTTCGTGGAGTTGATGCTGGACAGCAGTGAGGATGGCCTGATGCACAGCCATCAATTCTGCCACCTGACTACTTCGGGGACCAATTTTGTATCCAGCGGAGGGTTCTGGGGACTCATTCACCCATGCATTCCCTACGCCGGCCACCAGTTCTTTCTCCCCGTTGTTGTCGACATGGTAAGAGCATCCATCCACATACACAGTGGGCATTCCCTCACACTTGTCTTCTTCAAAGACTTTGTGTGGGGAATTAAGGTATGCCTCCATGTTGTCCTTTATTTTTAGACTTTCGTCCTCGAGACAGTTTTCTCTGGCACAATCATGCAAGTCAGCCAGACCTTGCGCGAGGGGACTCTTCTTGTTTTGGCCATATCTGACCTCCACAGGAAAGCCTTGCATTGACAGAATCCAGGAAGTAATTCGGGAATTACTCACATTTCCGGCCCGGATTCTGTCACTTTGGAGATATTGCAGAGGCTGGTGTGGAGTCTCCACTATGATGTGTTCCCCCTGGATAAACGGGCGGTAATTCTTCAATGCCCACACCGTTGCCAGGAGTGCCTTCTCACAATCGTTGAATTTTTCCTCCACAGAGGATAAAGTTTTGCTCGCATAGGAGATTACTTTATTGACCTTGTCATGCTTTTGATATAATACTGCCGTCAAGCACGTATTAGAGAACCCCGTCTCCAGGAAGAACTCCTTGTTTCTGACAGGGTAAGCTAGGCAAGGCGCTTGTGAGAGGCTTCTTTTGAGTTGTTTTACTGCCTCGGCTTGTTCTGGACCCCATTCCCACTTGACCCCCCCCTTCAGGAGATGAATCAGGGGTCTGGTGATCTCTGCGTAGCCCTCAATGAACTTTCTGCTGTAATTAGTCAGTCCAAGGAGGCTCCTTAGTTCCCGCAGAGTTGTGGGGTCTTTCAGTTTCTGAAGTGCTTCCACTTTCTTTTCCTGGGGACAGAGACCCTGAGGAGTAATCTCATGCCCCAAGAAATTAACACGGGTTCTACACCACTGTGCTTTCTGAAAGGAAAGTTTTGCTCCGGCGGCCCTCAACTGTATCAGAACATAACGGATCTCCGCTATGTGTTCCTCCACAGATGAACTTTTGATGAGGATATCATCTACATAAGCCAGGTTACCCCTCGCACCCAGGTCGGGCATGGCCTTATGTAGGAAAATGTTGAATTCATTGCCGGAGTTGAGGTATCCGAAGGGAGTCCGGGTCCATGTGTACTGCTGGCCCCCAAAGGTAAAAGCCAGTTTGTATTGGTCCTCCCTGCTGACAGGCACGGTCCAGTATCCATTGGTCAGGTCTATTGCAGTGAATACCTGTGACCCCTGAATCTGGGCCAGCCCTTGGTCAATGTAGGGAAGAGGCCATCGGGAAGTGTGGACCCGTTTGTTGAGCTCCCTGAGGTCAGCGCAGAGTCTCCACTGGCCGTTTGGCTTCAATATTCCCAGCACCGGATTATTGAAGGTGCTGTGGACTGGACGGATTATTCCCCGGGACTCAAGGTTCTTAATTATTTCAGTAAGGGACTCCATTGATGCGAGAGGCAAGCGATATTGCTTCACAAACACAGGAGTCATGCCAGGGTCCGTGGGGATTGTTGTTGTGTGGATGTCAGTGCGACCACAGTCATATGAGTCTACCGCAAAGAGATCTTGGAAATCCAAGAAAACTTGTTTCAACTTTTGCTTTTGCTCCAGAGTCACACAGGCATCAGCTAGGTTGACTCTCTCTTCCACCATCTGCCTGAAGCCTGGAAAGACTTCTGGTTTGGCTATCTCCGCGGCCTCCTCCAGCTGGGTGGAGAAGTCCCTGGTCAGAGTGCTGATTTGGACCGGAGGCTTCAGGTGGGAAAGGCAGCCCTCATGTACCTGGAAAATCACCTCATCCCTCCTGAATTCACAAGTCACATCTTCCTTACCATAAGGGCAGGAAGTGTACACCAGGAAGTTCCCCCCATGCCGGGTAAAAATCCTGTCTGGTGTTGTATTGTCCTCACTGTCATTGTCAAAACAGTCCTTGGGGATTGGTCCTAACAGTTCATTTCTAAGATCAATGGAGAAATGTCGGTCATCAACCGCCATTCCAATAATGGTGCCTGCGGCTAGAGTAATACTCTTTAAGTCGCTGTTATCCACCTCTATTGGAATGGTGTCATGTTCTATGTTGACTAATGGTGTTGGGTTTACCCCCAACCCTTGCTGTTGGAGAGAAGCATTTAGATGTATGTAAGCATCAGGGTTTTTCAACTCTTGTCCCCTTTTAACTTTCACTTCCAGGGAGAATTGTCGGGTCCTTTCTGGGATGGTGACTTCCTCTTTAACCTGAATTTCAACTGCATAAGGTAGCAATTGAGCTGACCTAAATGCTTTTTCTGGATCATCAAAGCCCATGGGATTATCCGCTAATCGGGACCAAGCTTTGAAGTTTATTAGGTCCAAACTAATGGCAAAGCGATTGAGAATGTCACTGCCTAAGTAAAAGGCGGCAGGGACGTCTCGCACGACCCAACAATTATGGACAATGCTCTTGTTGCCAATGGAGATTTTGAGCATACACCTGCTTGGCAGGAGATGTTTGGAATTAGGTGCTTCCAGGTCCATTTCCCACTTGTCTATCAGTTTGAAGGTGGGAATGGCTGGATCTTTTGGGAGTTGGCGAAACATGGCTTCGCTGATGAAGCTCTTACCGTTGTTCACACACACTCGAGCGAGAACAGAGTCCTTCCCATCATTTAACTGAACAGGGATGAACAACTGCTCTCCAATTTGCTGAATATCAGCCAGGCTCTGAGCTGATTTCACATCTTTCTGGACTATAGGGGTGGGAGTTTCAGATTGTGGATTAGTATAGAATTTCAGAGTGTTTCCTTCCAGCGTGGAATACCACTTTAGACTGGAAGGAAGGTTGATTTTCAGAAATAGAGAGGACCCCCCATCACCAGTCTGTTGTCCTACTGCTATTACCGTCACGTCTGGAATTTGGTTGTTCTGGAAGTGAAATTCTACTTGGTCAGATTTTTGTTCAACCATGTGGCATGTGCCGTTTAAACTAACATGGTTGACACTCTGTTTTAATTTTATGGGTCGGCTAGTCTGAGTCCAGAGGACCTTGTTTACGCAATCTATTAGGGGTGACAACCTTCTCAGGAGGTCATTCCCTAGTAAACAAGGGGTGCCCTCTGGGGTCACAACTATGACCGGGTGTTTCAACTTATGTCGCCCGATCTTAATGTCCAAGTCTGCCGTCCCCTCGACGGGAATTTCCTTCCCGTCAAAGTTCTGCAGTTGTCCAGGAAGAAAGGTGAGAGGAATTTGGTAATTCTCTCCCCTTCCTGCATTCAGTTCGTCAAAGGCCCTTCTGGACAGAAGGGTAGCTTGAGATCCAGTGTCCACCAGTGCTGAGATTGTACCCTGCCCCTGTACTTGTACCGGGGCATAATATCTTCCCTCCTTCTCCTCAAGGGGGCACAGATAATGTACATTTTTGGACAACTGGTGGGCTAATTTTCTGGTTTTGGACATCGCTAGCGAGGAGATTTGGGCAGAATTCTGTGGAGAGTCTTGGGAATCTGAAAGAAAAAATTTGCAACTGGAGATCAGAGCCATTGTGGGTTCCCCTGGCTCCGTTTCTGGGCCGCCCCCCCTTTTTTGGAGGCAGTCGCCAGGATGGGTTTGAACCAGGGGATTTTCTTGCTGTTGGTTCTGGGATGAGATGGTGGGTGGCGGTAGCTCAGTCTCCACATCTCCCCAGTCTGGATTTGCATCCCTAGGGACCCATTTTTCTTTGGGAGGAGTTCCCCCCTCTCTGAAGGAGAAGATCCTTTTCCCAGGATCCTCTGAGGATCCCTCTCCCTCAAATTGGAAGATCTGTACCTCCTCCTCAAACTGAGTCTGTTTGGGTCTTTTGTTTCTCCTACCCCCCCTCTGCTCCTTAGGAGGCAGACTTTCAGGGGCAAGAGATTTTGTTTCCGGTTCCTGGGTTTCCAGGGGCTGTTTACAAGTGAGGAAGGAAGCTTCCTCCAAGGCTTTACACCCCCCTTCCCTTTGTGCCTCCTCCCTGGGAACCGGTGATTTATCGGGGTGCTGCCCCCGTCATTGTTCTGGAGCACCAGGTCCAGAGTTGGGTGCGTTCTGCGCCGGCATGCTGATCTGAGGGTTCTGCTGTGCCCTCAGTATATGACCCATATCCCGCGCCATGTTTTGAACCTGGCGCTCTAACTGGGAAACCCGCTCAGGCTGATACGGGGCCCTGTTTTCTCCCCTGGGCTGATCCCGGGAAGGGTAGCTGTCCCTCCTCTGGTAGTACCCCTGGTTGGGAAGATTTTGGTACCCCTCCACCCTTGGCCTCCCCTCTCCCGGATTCAGTGGTCTGGGCTCAGGGAATTGAGGAAAGAAGGATGGATGATTTTGGGGTTGGAAGTCGGGTGGATATCTGGGGAAAAAGTTCTGCCCAGGGTTTGGTAAATTTCTGCCCTCCTGTGGGAAGTTTGGAGGGAAGTTCCCTGGGTTAGGTGCTTGTCTGGATCCCCCCCCTTGGGCTGGAGGAGTCCACACATAACCCAGGATGGGTCGATTACCTTTGTAGCGAGGACTTACATAGTCAGGAGAGCGAGGGACCCCATTTGTGGGGCTGCCTCCCTGGCTCCCTGTCTGCGACTGGCCCGAGGACCTTCTGGGCCTAGCATTATTAGGTGCAGGTAGGTTTTTAGGCCCCCCCATCTCCAAATCCAAAACGGGGGTGACCTTTACCTCTGCCACCTTGGCAGCAGCAGGGGTGCTGTTGGCTTTGGGGTTTTTCTGGGCATTGCTTTTATTTTCTATGGGCTTCTGCACCTCATAGATCCGGGTAGCCTGTTCAATGACCCAGTCTAAAGATCTTTTCTCATGAAAATCTCTCACGAGCTGGGTCATTATATATTTGGGCAAGGCATGGAAGAATGTATTGACAAACTCTCTACTATCTGTGCGCACCCTTCTGGTGGTTTGCGCAAAAGCACGCTTTAACTCCTGCACAAATTCTCGTGGGGCCTGATCCTCCCCACATTGCAAATTGTAGGCCGCCTTGCGAGCCTCTTGAGGATTTCTGTGAACAGAAAAATGTTTCAGGATGGCCGCCTTATATGTGGACCATCTTAAATGATTTTGGTCCTCCAGCCCCGCAAAGAAACTGGAGTATTCCGGGGAGAATGTCCACTTTACATATTGAATACAGCTTTGGCTGTCCTTCAAATGGAAAGTCTCCATCATTTGTTCAAACAACTCTAAGTGCTCCCAAACAGAATACTTAGCGTTCTTATGGTAAGGCGTGATGACGCTCCTGATCGCCTTAATCTGCTTTAAGGGGTCCTTGAGCAAGGCCCTTTTTGCCTTATTGGCCTTTTTGGTTCGGGTAACCCTTGTCCATTCTTCGTCGGACTCAGAGGCACTGCTCCCAGAGGTTCCCGTCTGTTCTTCCAGGTTTTCCCGGATTCTGCGAGCCTGGGAATGGCTGGCAGAATGTGGGGACCTGGTCTCCTGTGTCCTGCGCAGTTCAGAGGAGTCTTCAGATTCCTCCTTGCTGTCAGGATTTGATGGGTACCCCCTCCACTGACCTAACTGGGCAGAGGTTTTCAGGATGCCCTTAATGGGCCTACTCTCCTGGGGTTCCCCACTGAACTGTATTGTACTTGGGTGCCCATACCCGGATGCCCACCCCTCCATTCCTGAGTGGTTCTGGCCTATGAGCCCCATACTCTTAGCTGGATAGTAATCTGCCATCCCTGTGGCCCTGTGCTCATGTGCGCCAGGGAACATGGGGGTGGCAGAGTCCAGGGACTGAGAGGTATGAGGGCCTCTGGTACTAGGGCTCCTGAGGGTATGCTCCGGAGTTTCCATTTCCCAGCGAACCTCATCTCTATCCGCCCCTGCTCCCTGTTGCAATGCAAGAGCCTGCATTTGTGCCTTCAGTTCCTCTGTTAAGGCCTTACTCGACTCTATCAGTTTCTCCTGCATCGCTACCTGTTGCTGGAGCCTATCATTGTGTTGACAGAGGGCCTCATTCTCCCTCTGTGCTTCCTGGTTGGTCCTGGAGAACTGGGCCAGTCTTTGCTGCAGGAGGTTTACCTCCTGGGCTGTGTCCCTATTGGCCTGCTCCTTTCTTGCTAGAGCATCCTCCACCCTTCTGGTGTGCTCTACCAAGTTCTGTTTTTCTTTTTGGAGGTCACCCAGCCCCTGGTGGGCCAGGTGATTTTCTTCCATTTTCCTTTTTAAATGGCAGACTTCCTGGCCTAAGGCGTCTCTTTCCTGACTAAGAGCCTGCATTTGTGCCGCCAGGTCGTCCCTTTGCCGTTGAAGGGCACCAGCTTTTTGGCGCTCCTCATCAAACTCTGCCTGGGTATCCAGGTCTTTCAAGATCAGCTTGTTGCTCTCTACCTTCACTCTATCTAGATGACTTTGCAGGGTGGCTACCTGCTCCGTGCATGCCCTGTTAAAGTCTAATTGTTGCTCCAGCTTTTTCTGGCTCTGCAGTAAGGAGTCCAAACTGTCTTGGTGCTCCTTCTGTAGGGCCAGAAATCTGGTATCCTGTTCTGACTTTTCCTTTTGCAGCACATCCATATCCTCCTTTATTTTAGTGATGTACCGTCTGCTGTCATTTTCTGACTCCTGGCTCCTCTGCAGCCTCTGCTCAGAAGAGTCCAGATCAGATTGGGCCCTCTGTAATGCCATCTGTTGCCTATTTGCCAGATTTTGGCTTTCCGCACATCTATCCTGCATGTCTCCAACGTATAGGTACAGGTATGCTGCTATCCTGGCAATCTTATTGTGTTCCTCTTTGGCTTTAGGAGCCATATATAGTTCACTCAGGGCCACATGTAAGGGACCCTGATCTCTATATATATCTGACCCTGTTTCAGTGACCTGTTGTGTGATGGCCTGCAACCACACATCCTGGCCCTGTTCGGTCCATTCACCTCTCACAAATAGCTTCTGCAAGAGGTGCTCTCTGGCTATTTTCATGTCTACTAAGGTCGTCATTCTAGAGATTGGTCTCTGTCCTGACTTACAGAAGTTTGTATTTTATTTTTGCAGAACAGAACTTTTCTTGGAGTGTCCCTTTTGAGGAATGCTTCACAGCGTAATGCAGCGTGGTGATCCGACTGGATGTATGTATCCCGTCAGTTAGCACACTGTATTAATCTGCACAAGTGGTATTCTAACCCAACGTCTCGGCTCGAGCCCCCACTTTGTAAGAGGATTCAATTCAGCACTACAGCCAAGTTAACGCCTAGTCTAGAATACTGAATGAAAACCCTTATTGCTATATCTTTAGGTCCAGTTCATGCGTCCTGGATGACTACCCTTGTATAACACCCCTCTCTTGGAATCCCCCTGACCCCACTGAGCCAAGAAGTAGTTCTGTTTTGCAAGTTTAAAAGGTTTATTTGATAAATTAAAATAGATATATATATCACACTTTATAATAAATTAATAATTGAATATCACACTTAATCTGATATGGTAAATATTAACAACGGAGAATCTGGCACTAGCACACTTCTTTATAATGACTAATGAGTTGACCTGAAATGGATAAGGTAGCACACTGGTAAATAGGAACAAAAGTATAATGTGGTAGAGGATGCTTTATGTAGCTCAGGTGGATGCAATATTCAATGAAGGCAGTACAGAAAATACGCAATATGATTCCAACAAAACAATGTAATCACTTTTCTCTGGCAATTCCCTCCCCCCCTCTTTATGCAATGCAAGGAAATGGAAGGAAAACACACAGTCCTCAGAAATGCAATCAACTGTAATTCAGTTCAATCCCAGCAAGCTTACAGAAAACAGATAGGAGTTTTGAAAACACAGGCAATGCTTGGATATGTGCTAGCAATGAATGAGAAATATGCTGGAAACGCTCTTAATTCCCTTTTAGAGGTTCAGGATGAGTGGTATCTAGTTAATATTAGTCCAGGCTCACACTAGCAATGATGCAGGGATAGTTAACAGGTTAAACGAATTTCTGGCCAATGGAAAGCAAACAGCAGCAGTTTTTACATGTGAAGAAATTGCAAATCGCGGTAAAATTCGCGGATGCGCCGAGCGCTATTACAAAGGAACCGCAAGGACTATCTCTACCGTTTTGGGGTCCTAGAAAAGCCTGGGATCTCAGCTTCCCAATGAAAGTTATTGCAAGTCTCTAGCCCAAACGGTTGCGGAGATATGAGTAATTTAGTAAAGGTCGTTTTTGGTTTTGTAAATTTTAAACGCACACTTTTTCAAAATGACAAGTGACAAATTTTTGCAGCTAGAATGACAGGTGACAGCTAGGAGGCAGTTCTACTTAGGTTAAATAGATTGAATTAGATGAATTTAAACTAAGAGATGTGTTCTGAGTTTTGCTAAGTACTCACAAGAGATTTTGAACAGGAAAGCGACTTGGTCACGGACTTCAGTCTGGTCAGGTCTTTCCGGGTTCTGCTCACAGCGCCTGGCCTCTGGAACTGCTCACAGGGGTCTGGTCTCTGCTAGGCACCGGTTCTTTGGGTCTCTCTGCTCTGGATAGATTGAAGTCTCTAGTTTGGCTTTCTGGAGTTTGATGGAGGTAAGTATGGATTTTTCCGGCAGGGCTTCCAGCGGCAGATGAAAAATGAATCTCCCTATGTGTCCTGACTCTCTGCTTTTATCTGTGTCTTGAGAATGGGTGTGTGTGTTGCATCACTAGACTTGCCCCTCTCAATCGTCATTGGTCAGCTTTCATTCGTCCCCTTGATTGGGGGAATGAAATGAAGTGTCATCATGATGAGGTCTGTTTATGATACAGAGAACCCACCCCTGTCAACTTTACACACAATCTATATCTGACCTAAAAACATATTTGCACAGGTACACATTTGTTTAAAATTACATATACATGGTGTGGCTGAATTTAGCCATGTCTATGTCCAAATCTGCTCATTCTCGGAGCTTGCATTCAAAGCTGGCACATATTTCACTTTTTAACTGATTTTGCAATTTCTGACATGGACCCAACTTTACATACATGTGTGCAGGGGGTAGGGGCATTAACTGATGAAGTTTCAGATTTTTAACATGCACACATTTAGAGTAATATCCACTTTTCCGCCACAACCCCCCTGAACATACCACCGGTTCCTACCACGTCTTAAACTGTGGGCAGAAAAATCACAAGAATTATGGTATCATTTATAAAATTTTCACATGCCCGCTCTATGAATTATCCCCCTTTTTATAAAACCATATCCTTGCTGCAGGGGTGTGTCTTTTCAGGTCACATGGTACAGAAACCAGTCTTTCCAGTTTCTGCCAAGCCAGCTTGCTTCTCACAGGCAGTGCTCCTCCCAGCTTCTCCAGGAGGAAGCCACTTTTTACGACGTCTGTAATAAAAAACCTTTGCCTGAGTGGAGAGGGCTTTGTTCACTCTCTGGCAGAGCACAGGAAAGTCAATTATCAGATAGATGGCATATCCTTAGCCTGGGCAGCAAAAGGAAGGTTGGCCTGGGAACACAGTGGTGACTCAAGTTTCACTGCTGATGGGTAGTTGCTAGGCAAAATCAAGTTCCTTAAGCCAGACCTTCAGCTAACTTTTTGTTGCTTTTAAAATAACTTGTAATTTTACACATGCAGCTAGAATGCTGATTCTAAGCGCAAAACTATGACATTTCAACAGTTACAAAGGCATGTGACACCAAACATAGGTCACTCATTTAATTTAACATTTTCAATTTTGGTGGTTTTAAATCCAGTTGTAGTTAGGCTTAAGCTGCTGACTCCATAGCATTTTTGTTATAAGCATTGTTTTTGGGCTCTTCATTTCCCAGATTTTGTAGGCACACAAAACTCCATTCTGCCAAATGTCTGCTGGTGTTCAGTGAATATTTTGCACATGTTGCAAGGTTTGAAATAGGCATTTTGCTTGCCTTCAGAAAAACACACAGAGTGGTTTTAAAACGCCGGCTTTTGGATAGTGGTGAGTACTGGTACTGCACTCATTTTTGGGATTTAAGAAATGAATTCCCCACACTTCTAGGTTGCATTTGGCAATCAGCATTGCCATTCCCAATGGTTTCAGACTACTGTGCGGGTAGTCCAATGGTGGTTTTAAAGCGCTTTGAAGCTAACCGGCGCTACTGTTTTTCCTTTGGCAACCCATTTCCCTCATGGCAACCCGGCCTTTCATTCTCGCACTAGTGGGTGGCAAGTGAGGCAACCATTTTGGTGGGCGCACAAACTGCGCAGCTTTCCTGGATTTCAGCGCACATGTGGGTTTTCCGCCATCTTGAATTTCCTAAGCCCACAGCACCAAATGTTGTAGCAGGGTAGCTTAAACGTGGGTCAGGACACCCAACACTATCCACTCTTTTGGACCATTACACAATTCATCCATTGCATTCCAATGAAAGCATAGATGATACACTAGAAACTTACCAAATGCGACAAACCAAAGGGTCACCAATGAGCATATGGGAAAAAAATATAGAAGCACATGCTTTTCCAATGCTATTTCCTACTAGCAAAGGCGGAAGATACGATGATAGACCCAATTAGATTACGGCATCAGAATACCGCTCATTACGAATGTATTTGCAAGATCCCAGATTTAGACAAAGGGCATCATCACGAGTTTGGCGGTAACCCTTAAATCCGGCAGTCGCGCTATTACCGCCAGATTTAAGGGTCCACCAAATAAGGGCTTCGGCAGATTTCTCCCCAGCCCTGAGCTTGGGGGAAATCTGCCGAAAATTAGCGCTATTACCGCCGTCGGGAAATCCGCCGGCAGTAAGAGCGCAAAAATTCCCCATTGAGCCCAATGGGGAATGGGACATTCCCGAATGGGCTCAGTGGGGAATGGGGAATTCCATTACCGCCAAACCCGTGATCCGGGATTTGGCAGTAGGGCTAATACCACCAGCAGTAATACTGCCGACATTACCGCCCAACTCGTGATGAGGCACAAAATGGTGGAATATATATTCCACATACTCTTTGAAAGTGAACTAGCAACCCTATGTTACGGAGTTGCACACATTTTGAAATCTGGAACCCACTTTCAAAATATGTCAGCTACACAATTAATGCAAAAAGTACAAGAAAAAGATGAGGTTTTACAATCAAGTATAACAAATCTGTTTGCAAACATGCGTGGTACAAAAGAATACTGGTTCCGACAGCACGGAGACGTTCGTTGTATGATCAGAATCCTTGGACCACCGACTTGGTTTGTTACACTAAATTGTGCAGAATATGCATGGGAAGATTTACATGAGTTCCTACGCATATCAAACAACAACAAAACCAACATAGATATATTAACACATGGAGAACTTTGCTCTCTAGATACAGTTAATGTGTCAAGATATTTCCATAAACGTTTCATTGCTATGCTACACTTTATTTGCAATAAAACTGTTCCTCCCTCGGAGAAATGCAACACTTCTTTTGGAGAAAAGAATACCAAGCGAGAGGAGCACCACATATTCATATGCTTTTATGGATCAAAGGTGCACCTAAATTTGGTCACGACAGTGATGCCACTGTTTTGCAGTTCATCCAAAAATATGTCACTTGTGAAATCCATTCACAACGGACACATAGTGACCTGCATGGGCAGATTTTACAATTTCAAAGACACAAATGTGGCAAATTTTGTCTTCGCAAATACAAAAGTAAAGGGAAATACTACACCAAATGCCGCTTTGGTTTCCCTAGACCAGTTACAGAAACAGGTGAAATGAACAACTTAATTTCTTCAGTTCGACATAGTGTTAAAGGTAAATCACCTAAGAACACGTATTACATACAAAGAACAGAAGAATCAAAATATGTCAATGATTACAATGCAATCATTGCCCTCTTATGGAATGCAAACATAGATGTGCAGTACATTGCAGACAATTCCAATGCTGTTGCACAATATGTTACAGCCGACTTAACAAAAGCAGTAAAAACAGAACTTCAAGACCTCTGGATGACTTATCATCAGACAAAACACTATCTCAGAAATTGTACAGCCTAGGCATAAAAATGTTCTCTCATAGAGAATGTGGTACCTATGAAGCGGCAGATCATTTAACCGGTACTGCTTTGTATGGAATATCAGACACCATAGTATGGCTAAGTCTTGGTCCTGCTAAATCTAGAAAAAGAGTTCTGAAATCATATGAGGACATAGAAACAATTGCCAGAAATGATCCCAACAGCCAAGACATTTTAAAAAACAATTTACTGGACACATACTATCCGAACACGACTAGCACTTTGGAAAGCATGTGTCTATACCACATAGCTCAAAACTTTGCATACAAAAATAATATAAAACCCAATGAAAGCAAAGGTAGATATAGAGTGACAGATTGTGAAGGCAGCTTAGTGAAACTTAACAAACACAGCTTAATTAATCATGTCAAATTGACATTAAAAACTCCTCAACAGAAATAACTATATTACATGTCTCTGCTACAACCAGGACTTTAAGTGGGCTGGGGCCTTCCGGCACTGGGCCCCGGCAGGCTCCGAAATTTCGTTTTGAGGCGGGGCCTTGCCGGGGCCCACTAATCTCCCCTGGAAGCCCCGGCAACTACATGAAAAGGCTTTTTTTCCCCTACAGCATGAAGCTCTCGCTCATGTGCGAGTGCTTCAGGCTTCAGAAAAAAATGCCTTTCAGCCATAATGGTGGTGCCGCACCTACGAGGCATCCCTTTAAGCAAGATATGCCCGTGGGCCGGCACCACCATTATGGAGAAAACATGAGACCACTGGAAGCACAGGCCTTGCTTTCTAAATACTGAAACACCCCGGATTCGCGGGAGTTTCAGTCTTTAGGAAAAAGGCCTCTGCTTCCAGCGGCCTCACCCTTTCAGCCTCAATGGTAACACTGTCCCTCCCCAGCTGGCGAGGGGCTGCACCACCATTAAGGCTGAATAAGCGAGGCACTGCCCCCTGTCAGGCAAGCCTTTAGAAAATAAATGCAGCGATCAGCACCCTCTCTCCGCAAGGGGAGAGGGTGCTGATCTCTACAAAAGGCTGCCTGCCAGGGGTGCCAGGAGCCCATTGAGCCGAGGCTTGTCAGCGGGGCGTGGCCTAATGAGCCAGCAGGCCTCCCACCATTAGGCCACATCCCCTTGACCCCTTGATGAGCTCCGGCTCATTTTGTAGTGCCACTTAAGGCACTGGCTACAACTTTTTAAAACATGGAGAAAATATGAAGAGATACTAGATAACTAGGACTGCTATGAAGTTGCTTTCAAAGCAAATGAAAGCGCTATCACCGATGTGAAATTTACGCAGTACAAAACAATGATGCACAATGAACAGCAACACGAAGAAGAACTTCAGGCCCAACTAGATAAGGACACTTCCAACAGTAGTCAACCTTCTGTAACAGGAAGCCAAGAACCACTAGGACAGCCACTAATAGCAAATGAGGCAGAATTAGCTATGACAGAAGTGGAAAACACCACCTGTCACTATGAAGAAGATATAGAACACTTAACTGTACAACAAGCAAAACTTAACAAAGATCAGCGCACCATTTTTGAAGATGTAACAAAACAAATTGCACATGGTGTACAACACGAAAATAAAGAATGTATCTGCCAAAATTACAAACCTATACTGCTGTACGTCATTGGTGAAGCTGGGTCAAGAAAAACATTCTTAATCAAAATCATCAGCAAATTCATTTAAACAAATGAATGCCACTAAATCTGCATAGCCAATACATACCAACGCTCCCCCTTTAAGTGCAAGCTCTCCGATTTTTAATTGACAAACCGCACTACTTATTACTGCCTCCCGCATAACCTATACATACGTTACAACCCTCCCTATTTAGCGCAAAACTCGATTTTCCATTAGAAAATGTCACCATTTTTTACTATGTATCGCCTACATTAATGCTACTTCCAATGCGATCGTATGAGAAAAAAAAACGTTCCCGATTGCTGTGGTGACATCTCCCTCTTAGGGTCTCCAGATTTTTCAGATTGTTCCTATAATATGAAAGCAGTGAAATTTTTCCCATCTACTATTATGACCCATCACTTACAAACCTCTATGCTATTGATAACAGAGCTTAGAAAAAACAAGGCATTTTCATAACCTAAAAATTGTACTCATTTCTGAATCACGTGCAACTAACATACTGCAAATAACATACAAAGGCAGCACATAGTGAAGTGAAATGCACACATGCACTGTGTTGAGATATCAAAGGAGAATACTCCGACGAAAGATGCAAAATTAACGTGTACAGTAATATCACTGCTTTAAACACACAAAGTTACTAACTTCTTCTTTTTACAATCGCAGTGAAGACTACTCTCCTGAAAATCAACAGCATCTATACTGCAAACAACATATCCAAAGAAACCTGGTAATTCTGCTAAAAAAAGTAAATACAGTACTACCTTTATATTCTTTCTGTTCCTCAAAGAGACTGTGTGGGTTATTTATTTAATTTGCGCACCAAAACAAACATTGATTTCTGAACCATTCTACCCACGAATCCCCATTTATTAAACAAAGAATAACAGTCAGAATGGCCCACAAATCCCTGTGTTTTTGGAACTCAAACAACATACAGAAGCCTTAGAATGTTAGTAGTAGAAAACAAATAGCTGTTTCAATTTTATACCATACGTTTACTATTAATGCTTCTCCTCACCACTAGCTCACTTTGTACTCTCATCTGAAGCACATTGTAGTAGTATACAAAAAGAAAAATAGCCTTCCCAAATCATTGTAACAGCCCAATGCACATTCACACACCACCACCACAAAGAGCTTCCCCATCAAACTCATGCACGCATGCACAGCACACGTACATCGTACAACAGACCAAACCATGCCTTCTTTTTTTCAACAGACCCCAAAGAATGCCTACCAAAAAGCAAGTCTGTAGAAAGGAATGCAGAAATAGAGCAAATGAAAATAAAAGTGTCCAAAGTAAGCATTCATCTGTAGCAGAGTTTGTAGAGAACGTTGGAACAAACAGCTAATACAGTCGTTTAGCGCTACAAAGGACGCTTCAACTACCAAAACTTTACCTCCTCCATCAAAATGTGGCACGAAACACAAAACGCTTCACAAAAAATTGGCTACCAGTACTGCTAACAATGCTCCTATTAATCCTGATATAGTAACAAGAACCCATAGTAAAAATAGTATTTTAGCAAAAATGTTTCACCACAGAGTCCTTCAGAATCTAATATGAAGAGGACAAAAATCATCCTCAACCTTTAAAACCTACCGTAGAAAATTAATCCTACAAGCTCTCGTGGACAGTGCAATCCTTCTCAAAAGGAAGTTGTTTATATTAGTGTTAAATTGTATGAAACCACTAACAAAACTAAGTAGTAAACTACAAAAGAAACTTATCAATAAATGGAATTGTTCCCACTACCAAAACCCCTGCAACAACTCAATTTGTATGAGAGCATCATAATTCAAACAGTGCACCCATTTCAAGCAATTATACGCCTTCAACCAAAAACAGCAAAATTACCTTCCTCTGAATTGGTGAAAGGCATTTGTGGCAAATTAGTTCATTTGCCATTAGATCTAACAGAAAATGTACACACTCTAGGAGTGTAATGTTCAATATAGCATTCTTTAATTGTCTTGGTAAATGGTGTACCAACAAAAGACAAAATAATTTGGCAACAACTGGTGGACTTACATAAAGTTAGACAAGCCCTGCAATATCTAAAAGACAATAACAAATACTACAAGGAAATAAATATTGAAGAAAGCTTAAGGGAAACAACTGAAATAATTCAAGAGTCATCAAAAACTGGACAATTTGAACTTCTGGATCCTGCTGCACTATCCACTCTTTTGGACCATTACACAATTCATCCATTGCATTCTAATGAAAGCATAGATGATACACTAGAAACTTACCAAATGAGACAAACCAAAAGGGTCACCAATGAGCATATGGGAAAAAAATATAGAAGCACATGCTTTTCCACTGCTATTTCTTACTGGCAAAGGCGGAAGATACGATGATAGACCCACTCAGATTACGGCATCAGAATACCGCTCATTACGAATGTATTTGCAAGATCCCAGATTTAGACAAAGGGCATCATCACGAGTTTGGCGGTAACCCTTAAATCCGGCAGTCGCGCTATTACCGCCAGATTTAAGGGTCCGCCAAATCAGGGCTTCGGCAGATTTCTCCCCAGCCCTGAGCTTGGGGGAAATCTGCCGAAAATTAGCGCTATTACCGCCGTCGGGAAATCCGCCGGCAGTAAGAGCGCAAAAATTCCCCATTGAGCCCAATGGGGAATGGGGCATTCCCGAATGGGCTCAGTGGGGAATGGGGAATTCCATTACCGCCAAACCCGTGATCCGGGATTTGGCAGTAGGGCTAATACCACCAGCAGTAATACCGCCGGCGTTACCGCCCAACTCGTGATGAGGCACAAAATGTGGAATATATATTCCACATACTCTTTGAAAGTGAACTAGCAACCCTATGTTACGGAGTTGCACACATTTTGAAATCTGGAACCCACTTTCAAAATATGTCAGCTACACAATTAATGCAAAAAGTACAAGAAAAAGATGAGGTTTTACAATCAAGTATAACAAATCTGTTTGCAAACATGCGTGGTACAAAAGAATACTGGTTACGACAGCACGGAGACGTTCGTTGTATAATCAGAATCCTTGGACCACCGACTTGGTTTGTTACACTAAGTTGTGCAGAATATGCATGGGAAGATTTACATGAGTTCCTACGCATATCAAACAACAACAAAACCAACATAGATATATTAACACATGGAGAACTTTGCTCTCCAGATACAGTTAATGTGTCAAGATATTTCCATAAACGTTTCATTGCTATGCTACACTTTATTTGCAATAAAACTGTTCCTCCCTCGGAGAAATGCAACACTTCTTTTGGAGAAAAGAATACCAAGCGAGAGGAGCACCACATATTCATATGCTTTTATGGATCAAAGGTGCACCTAAATTTGGTCACGACAGTGATGCCACTGTTTTGCAGTTCATCCAAAAATATGTCACTTGTGAAATCCAATCACAACGGACACATAGTGACCTGCATGGGCAGATTTTACAATTTCAAAGACACAAATGTGGCAAATAGTGTCTTCGCAAATACAAAAGCAAAGGGAAATACTACACCAAATGCCGCTTTGGTTTCCCTAGACCAGTTACAGAAACAGGTGAAATGAACATCTTAATTTCTTCAGTTCGACATAGTGTTAAAGGTAAATCACCTAAGAACACGTATTACATACAAAGAACAGAAGAATCAAAATATGTCAATGATTACAATGCAATCATTGCCCTCTTATGGAATGCAAACATAGATGTGCAGTACATTGCAGACAATTCCAATGCTGTTGCACAATATGTTACAGCCTACTTAACAAAAGCAGTAAAAACAGAACTTCAAGACCTCTGGATGACCTATCATCAGACAAAACACTATCTCAGAAATTGTACAGCCTAGGCATAAAAATGCTCTCTCATAGAGAATGTGGTACCTATGAAGCGGCAGATCATTTAACCGGTACTGCTTTGTATGGAATATCAGACACCATAGTATGGCTAAGTCTTGGTCCTGCTAAATCTAGAAAAAGAGTTCTGAAATCATATGAGGACATAGAAACAATCGCCAGAAATGATCCCAACAGCCAAGACATTTTAAAAAACAATTTACTGGACACATACTATCCGAACACGACTAGCACTTTGGAAAGCATGTGTCTATACCACATAGCTCAAAACTTTGCATACAAAAATAATATAAAACCCAATGAAAGCAAAGGTAGATATAGAGTGACAGATTGTGAAGGGAGCTTAGTGAAACTTACCAAACAAAGCTTAATTAATCATGTCAAATTGACATTAAAAACTCCTCAACAGAAATAACTATATTACATGTCTCTGCTACAACCAGGACTTTAAGTGGGCTGGGGCCTTCCGGCACTGGGCCCCGGCAGGCTCCTAAATTTCATTTTGAGGCGGGGCCTTGCCGGGGCACACAAATCTCCCCTGGAAGCCCCGGCAACTACATGAAAAGGCTTTTTTCCCCTACAGCCTG
The DNA here is from genome assembly GCF_040938575.1 of Ambystoma mexicanum. Classification (NCBI taxonomy): domain Eukaryota; kingdom Metazoa; phylum Chordata; class Amphibia; order Caudata; family Ambystomatidae; genus Ambystoma; species Ambystoma mexicanum. The sequence continues at coordinate 251,593,352 of NC_090941.1, forward strand.
AAGCTCTCGCTCATGTGCGAGTGCTTCAGGCTTCAGAAAAAAATGCCTTTCAGCCATAATGGTGGCGCCGCACCTACGAGGCATCCCTTTAAGCAAGATATGCCCGTGGGCTGGCACCACCATTATGGAGAAAACATGAGACCACCTCACCCTTTCAGCCTCAATGGTAACACTGTCCCTCCCCAGCTGGCGAGGGGCTGCACCACCATTAAGGCTGAATAAACGAGGCACTGCCCCCTGTCAGGCAAGCCTTTAGAAAATAAATGCAGCAATCAGCGCCCTCTCCCGCAACAAAAGGCTGCCTGCCAGGGGTGCCAGGAGCCCATTGAGACGAGGCTTGTCAGCGGGGCATGGCCTAATGAGCCAGCAGGCCTCCCACCATTAGACCACGCCCCCTTGACCCCTTGATGAGCTCCGGCTCATTTTGTAGTGCCACTTAAGGCACTGGCTACAACTTTTTAAAACATGGAGAAAAGAGGAAGAGATACTAGATAACTAGGACTGCTATGAAGTTGCTTTCAAAGCAAATGAAAGCGCTATCACCGATGTGAAATTTACGCAGTACAAAACAGTGATGCACAATGAACAGCAACACGAACAAGAACTTCAGGCCCAACTAGATAAGGACACTTCCAACAGTAGTCAACCTTCTGTAACAGGAAGCCAAGAATCACTAGGACAGCCACTAATAGCAAATGAGGCAGAATTAGCTATGACAGAAGTGGAAAACACCACCTGTCACTATGAAGAAGATATAGAACACTTAACTGTACAACAAGCAAAACTTAACAAAGATCAGCACACCATTTTTGAAGATGTATCAAAACAAATTGCACATGGTGTACAACACGAAAATAAAGAATGTATCTGCCAAAATTACAAACCTATAATGCTGTACGTCATTGGTGAAGCTGGGTCAGGAAAAACATTCTTAATCAAAATCATCAGCAAGTTCCGTCAACAATTGACAAACAGCAAACTGTCAGCTGTCGTAACTGCCCCCACAGGTTTAGCTGCCTACAACATATGCGGTGTCACTTTACTCCGATTACTACTCCTTCAAGTAGAACACCAAAACAAATTAGACTATTAAAAACTTTCTGCAGAAGCTGCAATGGAACAATGCAGAGTATTAAAACAAATGAAAATGCTACTAATAGATGAAGTGAGCATGGTCTCCAACCTAATGTTGGCTTTGATTCACCTCAGATTGCAAGAAGTACGTAAAACAAACTATGAAAAACTCTTTGCAGGGAAACACATTATCGTTTTCGGAGATCTTCTACAATTGACACCAGTGAAAGGTGAACCTATTTTTAAAACCTTAGGACACAAACTCTGCCGTAAAACTGTTGACAGCATAGGAAATGTCAACCTTTGGCAACATTTCCAATACAAAGAATTAACAGATAACATGCAGCAATCTGCAGATCTCACTTATACCAACATCTTAAAAAGTATTAGAGTTGGTGTACTATCTCAAGAAGCACAAGCAATATTGAAAAACCGGCACATTCATGCACTTTATGGTTGATAATGCATGTGCTACTGATGTTATGGAACAATTAGCGCACAAAAATGTCAATTGTAGGGCCTTAATGCCAACTCTTGCAAGCTGTTTCAAACTCAATGAAACAACGTTAAATAAAGAAATGCAACCAATAATGGAAATTTGCGCCACAGACAAACTAGATGTACATACTATGACACTACCCATGTGTGAGCAAGCCACAAAAAGACTAAGGGGGTAATTCATAGAATTCAGCGCACAAGTGGCGCACGCGGCTGGCGCACAGTGTGCGCGTGCGAATCTCTGCGCCAGCCGCGTGCGCCAAAACCCATTTCCGCGCACAGCGTATTCATGGATTCCAGCCACCGAAACCAGCCGTGGCGCATAGTGGCGCAGCGACCTTGCAGCAGCGCCAGTTACGCCCCCAAGAACGCCTTCCGCGCAGGGAAAAGCCATCAAAATCCCCAATCCAGCGCAAAGGGCTGCGCTAACCCTGTACCAGCACGGCAAGCGGGCTACGTGTATTTCAGGGGTTCGCGTGAAGTTCCACACGCGAATAGCCTGGGCGCGTGTATTTCAGGGGTGCGCGGGAAGTTCCACACGCGAATAGCCTGGGCGCGTGTATTTCAGGGGTGCGCGGGAAGTTCCACACGCGAATAGCCTGGGCGCGTGTATTTCAGGGGTGCGCGGGAAGTTCCACACGCGAATAGCCTGGGTGCGTGTATTTCAGGGGTGCGCGGGAAGTTCCACACGCGAATAGCCTGGGCGCGTGTATTTCAGGGGTGCGCGTGAAGTTCCACACGCGAATAGCCTGGGCGCGTGTATTTCAGGGGTGCGGTGTGGAACTTCACGCGTGCGCGAGAAATTCTACACGCGATTTCAGCAGGGTACGTGTATTTCAGGGGTGCGCGAGAAATTCTACACGCGATTGGCCTGGGCGCGTGTATTTCAGGGGTGCGCGAGAAATTCTACACGCGATTTCAGCAGGGTACGTGTATTTCAGGGGTGCGCGAGAAATACTACACGCGATTGGCCTGGGCGCGTGTATTTCAGGGGTGTGCGAGAAATTCTACACGCAATTTCAGCAGGGTACGTGTATTTCAGGGGTGCGCGAGAAATACTACACGCGATTGGCCTGGGCGCGTGTATTTCAGGGGTGCGCGAGAAATTCTACACGCGATTGGGCCTGTGCGAGTGGGGCAGTGTATTACGTGGGTGTGCGGGAAGTTGAAGAGGTGAATTGCCAGTGTGGGTCCTCCCAGGTCTCCCCTCTACCCCCTCCACGACCTCTGCAGGCGGCCCACACCACAGGGGACTACCCTGCACCCCTGGTCATGTCCCGCAGGCAGCCCATCCACCATGGGCATGCCCCCCAGCCAAGCCACATGTCCCCTTGCACCCCCACCCCCCAGCACTGTGGGGCACCTGCCAGCAGGCCCCCAACCATGTCCCACTCATGTCCCCTTGCACCCCCACCCCCCAGCACTGTGGGGCACCTGCCAGCAGGCCCCCAACCATGTCCCCTTGCACCCCCACCCCCCAGCACTGTGGGGCACCTGCCAGCAGGCCCCCAACCATGTCCCCTTGCACCCCCACCCCCCAGCACTGTGGGGCACCTGCCAGCAGGCCCCCAACCATGTCCCACTCATGTCCCCTTGCACCCCCACCCCCCAGCACTGTGGGGCACCTGCCAGCAGGCCCCCAACCATGTCCCCTTGCACCCCCACCCCCCAGCACTGTGGGGCACCTGCCAGCAGGCCCCCAACCATGTCCCACTCATGTCCCCTTGCACCCCCACCCCCCAGCACTGTGGGGCACCTGCCAGCAGGCCCCCAACCATGTCCCCTTGCACCCCCACCCCCCAGCACTGTGGGGCACCTGCCAGCAGGCCCCCAACCATGTCCCCTTGCACCCCCACCCCCCAGCACTGTGGGGCACCTGCCAGCAGGCCCCCAACCATGTCCCACTCATGTCCCCTTGCACCCCCACCCCCCAGCAGGCCCCCACTCATGTCCCCTTGCACCCCCACCCCCCAGCACTGTGGGGCACCTGCCAGCAGGCCCCCAACCATGTCCCACTCATGTCCCCTTGTACCCCCACCCCCCTGCAGGCCCCCACTCATGTCCCCCTGCCCCCAGGTCCTGACGAAACGCAATCATGGCAGTAATGGGCAGCATACCCAGCACAAACACCCAGCCAAGGATTGCATCCACCCACATAGTAGATGCAATTACATGATACAACCCCAATGGCAAGTATGTAAATGAACACATGTCCGTCACACACACATACACAATGGGTGCAAGTGAATGTCAAAACCCATATCATGACATGCATGAAACCAATGAGAAAATACCACAAATGTAAGTAATAAATATATGTATTAAAGATGAAAATGAAGTAAAGAAATAAAACACACAACAATGGGGATGACAAAACAAATGGTCCATGTCCGAGAACTAATAGAAAAAATCAAAAAACAAAGGAATCCAAAAACTAATGTAGTCCAAAGAAAAATAATGGGGGGAAAAAATAAGGAAAAACCATTGCCTCATGTGAACACAAATATAAATCCAAAATTTTTTTCCAAACATCAAACTATGTACAAGAATATCCCAGGGTCCATGAGCCCAACACCATAAATGAAACCTACTACTACTAACTAATGAGAAAAATACATACAGAAAAGTGGCCATTGTCCGAGCGGTCCAAAAAAACTTAAAACATAAAGGAAACCTAACACTAACTAACTAAAGAACTATATACAATGGCAGCGGGCAAGTCCTGCGGCTCACTCTTTGATGTTGCCGGCCAGGGCATCATCGAACTCCATGTCGATGTCCCAGAGGCAGGACTCTGTCCTGGCCCTGAGGTCTCGCAGGGACAACCCCGTGTCCACCTCAAACTCCCTGCGAGCTTCCTCGAGGCACTCAGCCCGCCTCAACGCCCGACGCATGGAGAACTCCGCCCTGACCATGGTGAGCCGCTCCTCTTCCGCCCGCTGCCGCTCCGCACCTATCCGCTGGACCAACTGCTCCCACACGGAAGACACTGCCATCCCAGGGTTCTCCTGCCCTCCGGCCGATGCCTGCCCCTCTGATCTTGATGGCCCCGAGCCATGATGCCTCCCACGTCAAGCCTGCTGCTGCCTCCGACGCCACTGCTTCTGCCAGCACGACGGCATCCAGGCTGATGGAATCCACCGATGCCGTCGTGCACGTGCCCTGCCAGATGATGCCGGCACATCCTCCATCTGCAGGGGGACAGTTGCTGGTGTGTCCACCCCTGCTGGACCTTCGACTCCCGACTGTGGCAGGGATGGGGTCCCCACCGAGCTGGCTGCGTTGGTCGGGGCAGGTCCACAGGGGGCCCTGGTGGCATCTGGGCCGGAAGACGGCATGGAGCACGACTGGCGCATATCCCCCACAGAGGAGGAGAGGGTCGCCAGAAGGCCACACACATGTAGGAAACCCCCGACCATGGCGGCTCCCAAATGGTTCACGTACGCACGGTGCTCTTCGTGATGATGTGCATGCTCCTCCCGGGAAGCATGCACCTCATCACGAATGCCAGCCGTGCGCAACGCGACACCAATCAGGACCCTCTCCACACGGCCAGGGGTCCCCTCGTCCGCAGGTAGAGGAGTGTCAGATGACATGGACATCTCCCCTACCTGCGGACGGGCCTGGGATGGGGCATCCCTGCTGGTGCATGGTGGTGCAGTCACAGTGTCAGGGACAGTGACATGCACAGGCACCTCCACGGCGACCTGTGCTGCCTCCTGCCCCTGGCCCTGGACTGCACCACTTGCACCAGCGGGGATGCCCCCACCAGGCCCCATGTGTGGCTCAGTAGCGGCCTCCTCCCCCTCTGTGGAAACCACCAACCTGGATGTCTCCACGCCGTCTTCCGCCGGTGCAAGCCCCTGTGGGGGCTCACCCACCCCTTCCGCTGCAGCCGTGGCGGCATCCCCGCCGCTCTGCTCCACAGCGCCTTCTCCGCCCTCTTCTTCACTTGCCACTGTGTAGAGGGAGACATAGAACACAAGCATCAGGGTACTGTACAATGGTCCCCTAGACAGGAAGCAACAGCAGATGAGTGGCACTGTCATACATCACTTCCATCATGTCCCTCCACAACACATGGGTCAGTGCAGGCAAAACACATACAGTAACAGGCATGGCGCAGGCCATGGACATTGGCATACATGACCAAGGGACTCATGATTCATACAATGTTGGTTTCAAACTCACATGCATCATGGGTCTTTCCATCACATGCACACACCTCACCGTAGTTCCATCCATCTGGCCTCGTGCACCACAGACGCAGTGGATACAAGGATGACTAGGCTGCATCAGTGAATCTGAACATTGTCACAGACATGTGTCATGCATCCATGGCGGTTACAAGTCACAGACACGCAGGTCAGACACACACACATGGACACCATACGTGTACATGGGACCAGCACCCATCCCTCACCCCCACCCATGTCCAGGAACAGAGACTGCCATGCTTTCATGTGTCCATTCCGCACAGAGCCCCCCATGTTGCAATAGAACACATCACTGTACTCACATGCCTGACCATGATGTCCCTGCACACACACATACGTACATGGCCTATGTCACACATACAGGCAGGTATCAGACAACCAGCACACTGCAACATGCCCTGTCTCACACAGTAATGCTTGGCCACTTACCGGCCAACTCCAGATGGGTCTGCCTCCGAAGGATCTGGGCGTGGAGCGCTGGCTCTACGCGTTCCAGGACCCTCATCTGGATGTCACTCAGGCGTGCCCGGCCCCCCTCCGCGAGGCGCCGGGCCTTATTGAGGGTCCTGGCCCTTAAGTCCTCCCAGCGCTTCTTGATGTGCTTGATGTCGCGGGTTGCCACCCCCTCCGCGTTGATGGCAACCACTACATCGTCCCAGATCCTCTCCCGTCCTTCCTTGTTGGCGCGTGGTCTTCCGAAGAGGGCATCATAATGCCCCAGGACATGCTCCACCAGGACACCAACTTCCTTCTCACTGAAGCTGGTGGCCCTCTGCCTCTCTGGCTGGGGGTCGCCACTGGTCTCAGATGGTGCTTGCCCCGACATGGCGACCCCCGAGGCAGGCGTGGGTGGGCAACTGGGTCCTGGGGCTGGGCTGTGGAGCGATGGTATCCCAGTCGGGAGTCTACTGTTCCAGCAGGGGTGGACACAGCAACTGGACCCCTGCAGATGGCTGATGTGCAGGCACCAAATGGCAGGGCACGGTGGCAGCAGGCAGGCAGGCAGGCAGGCAGCAGCAGATGGCACGTGGGAGGCTGCTCGGGGCACTGGGGGGCAGTGATTCGGCCTTCTGGGCAGGAGCGTGGTCTTCCGTGTGTTTTCGCGTGGCCAGCTTGATACGGAGTGATTTGGCACGTGAAAAATCTGCACGTCAGCGTGTAATTCGAGGAAAGGCCCTTAGCGCGTAAGCGCGTCAGCACGCGTACGCGATTTCATTGGACCAAAGGCCCTTACAGCGTAAGCGCATCTGTGACGTTTTGCGCACGGGCGTTGCCCTGGCAGGGCTTGGCGATCCCGCGTGCCTTTATGTTCTGTACGTGCTTTTCGTGCGGTGCGTGTGTTTTCCATCCGTTGGGGTTCACACGCTATTACTTCACAGGGGGTGTTGGCTACGCGTTCTACTACACGCAAGGCAGACGGTGAGTGGTACCCCGCTCCCCCAGGCCCGATCGCGTGAAAAAGTTCACGCGAACCCCTGTAATACACGTAGCCCGCTCCCCCAGGCCCGATCGCGTGAAAAAGTTCACGCGAACCCCTGTAATACACGTAGCCCGCTCCCCCAGGCCCGATCGCGTGTAAAAGTTCACGCGAACCCCTGTAATACACGTAGCCCCCTCCCCCAGGCCCGATCGCGTGAAAGAGTTCACGCGAACCCCTGTAATGCACGTAGCCCGCTCCCCCAGGCCCGATCGCGTGAAAAAGTTCACGCGAACACCTGTAATACACGTAGCCCGCTCCCCCAGGCCCGATCGCGTGTAAAAGTTCACGCGAACCCCTGTAATACACGTAGCCCCCTCCCCCAGGCCCGATCGCGTGAAAAGTTCACGCGAACCCCTGTAATACACGTAGCCCGCTCCCCCAGGCCCGATCGCGTGAAAAAGTTCACGCGAACCCCTGTAATACACGTAGCCCCTTCCCCCAGGCCCGATCGCGTGTAAAAGTTCACGCGAACCCCTGTAATACACGTAGCCCGCTCCCCCAGGCCCGATCGCGTGAAAAAGTTCACGCGAACCCCCGTAATACACGTAGCCCGCTCCCCCAGGCCCGATCGCGTGTAAAAGTTCACGCGAACCCCTGTAATACACGTAGCCCCCTCCCCCAGGCCCGATCGCGTGAAAAAGTTCACGCGAACCCCTGTAATACACGTAGCCCGCTCCCCCAGGCCCGATCGCGTGTGAAAAAGTTCACGCGCACCCCTGAAATCCACGTACCCAGACCAATCGCGTGTAGATTTTCTCGCGCACCCCTGTAATACACGTACCCAGGCCAATCGCGTGTAGTATTTCTCGCGCACCCCTGAAATCCACGTACCCCGCTCAATCGCGTATTTGACTTCCCGCGCGCCACTTTTTTGATGCACTGGGACTCTACCGCCTGCCTTCGTGTGGCGGCCGTGTTTCAGCTTGTGCGTGTCTTTGGCTGTGCGTGGATTTGCCCTATTCGATTCCATGAATACGTGTGGTTCGAGTGCGTGTGGGCGTTCCGTCTGCTTCCCTGCAGTACATCCCCAGTTACACCCTTATTTTCGCGTGTTGTTCCCCATTCCGCGCGTTACGCCCCATGTCCCGCCCACTTTCTGGTGTCTGCGCTGAGGTTGTGCGCTTTCACTGTGCGCGTCGCGCACGCCTTTCGCGATGTTGCAGTGACTTGTGCGCCATGCATGGGTTTGGCGCACATCCCACGGTGAACACGCGCAGGGACTTCCATGAATCGCACGCGTGCGCGTGCGCCTGTTTTTTTCCGCTTGCGCATGCTTGCGCATGCTTGCACGAAGATTTTCGGCGCACGTTTGTTCCATGAATCGGCCCCTAAATACCTTAGAAAATTAAATCTCCAACACAGCTGGGTTGGAAAAAATATTAAAATTATCCTTAAATTGTAGAGTAATGCTTAAACGTAACCTTGAAGTGGAGCAAGGGCTAGTTAATGGGGCACTCTGTACCGTTGTTGGCTTTCAAACATACCCACGTGACACCAACATTCAGTTTGTCAATATTCGCTTTGACAAACTTTCAGAAGTGAAAAGGATTGGGCGCTCAACTGCTCGATTCCTTCTCTTCAAAGACATGTATGTATGCAGAGAACAATTTTCTCTAACTCTTGCTTACGCAGTCACCATTCATAAATCACATGGTCATACCCTAGAGAAAGCAATGATAGAAATTGGTAACACAGTCTTTAAAGAAGGCATGAGCTACGTAGCACTATCACGCTTACGTACACTTGACGGTCTATTTCTAATCATCTTTGATGCAAGTAAACTGTACGCTGATATTCCTTGCATTTTAGAATACAATAGACTGCGTTCACTGTACACCCCCCATCTGAAACAAAATCCTGTTCCAGAAAAAGTAAAACATGGTAAAAGAAAACTAATTCAAACAGAAATGCAACAGAAGCTGACGGCAAATCCTTCAAAGAAAACAAAAGAAGCTAAAACTTCATCAATTACCACAAGCAAAGAAGAACCTATTAGGGAAAGTAAATCAGGTACTTCTTCAAAGAAGGAACAGAAACTCCAAAAAAAAGCACTCAGTGACAGAACTAGCTGGTCCATTCAAATTTTCAAAGGAAACTGGTGTAAGTTGCTATGCAAATGTAGAAATGAATATTCTATTTCAATTGCCACCAAATGGTTAACAAGATTTGGACTACTGTGCTGGAATGGTGAGATTGGGCCTCATTACACGGTATGCGGTAACTATGGCGCTATTAGCGCCATGGTTGCCGCCGGTATTTTTCCGTGTCCGCCTTGGTGGATGGTGGAATTACCGCCTTACTCCAAGGTGAGCGGGGGCGGTAATTCCCCATTCACCAAGGCACTTCCCCATCACATTTTTCTCCGTAATTAGCACCAAGGTCCCTTTGCGGGCGTGTTCCTTAACGGCTGGTAAAACCAGACGTTGAGGTCGGGTCCCGCAAAGGGACCTCGTAGTAAGGCGGTAAGGGTTTAGAAGTACCGGTGCCCTTACCGGTACCGGTAAACCCTTACCGCATTCCGTGTAATGAGGCCCATTCACTATAAACTCACAAGAAGATCCACAAGAATTTCTAATGTACTTACTACAAGTACTGGAAAACAAAAACATACCTATAAATGAAATCTTCCAGATTTCATACATGTGGAAACATACATGCACTCTCTGTAACAATATGATACAGGAACAAATCCCAAATGAGTGATTTGTGTATGTATCCATACTTAATTGTGAATCCATTCCATTTCAGCAACTTGTACAGAATGCAAACCATGGCAGATTATGTACTATGTGCAATTCAGACACTCGTTCCACCTTACTGATACAAACACATAGTAACTACATAATACTTATGCTTCTACGTTACAATGTAGATGGTACCAAAAACAACTGCAAGCTGACTGGATTCACACACGGTCAAGTGTCACTTGGAAAGAAAACCTTTACAACAATAGGTATAATCTACCACGCAGGAGCTACAACAAATGCAGGTCACTACACCGCATACATTAAAAAGAAATGTGGATGGTTTGAATGTAATGATAGCACCATTACTCTAAAGCAGAGATTGCCAGCTAATCTTACAAATGCGTACTTAGGGGGTAATTCATAGAATTTAGCGCACAAGTGGCGCACGCGGCTGGCGCCCAGTGTGCACGTGCGAATCCCTGCGCCAGCCGCGTGCGCTAAAATCCATTTCCGCGCACAGCGTATTCATGGATTCCAGCTACCAAAACCAGCCGTGACACACAGTGGCGCAGCGACCCTGCAGCAGCGCCAGTTACGCCCCAAGAACGCCTCTCGCGCAGGGAAAAGCCATCAAAATCCCCAATCCAGCGCAAAGGGCTGCGCTAACCCTGTACCAGCACGGCAAGCAGGCTACGTGTATCACTGGGGTGCGCGGGAAGTACCTCATGTCATTTCAGCTGGGTACGTGTATTTCAGGGGTGCGCGGGAAGTTCCACACGCGAATGTCCTGGGTACGTGTATTTCGGGGTGCGCGGGAAGTTTCACACGCGATATCAGCAGGGTATGTGTATTCCAGGGGTACGCTGGAAGTTCCGCACACGAATGTCCTGGCTACGTGTATCTTGGGGTGCGCGGGAAGTTTCACACGTGATATCAGCAGGGTACGTGTATATCAGGGGTGCGTGGGAAGTTCCACACGTGAAAGTCCTGGCTACGTGTATTTCGGGGTGCGGGGGAAGTTTCACATGCGATATCAGCAGGGTACGTGTATTCCAGGGGTGCGCTGGAAGTTCCACACGCGAATGTCCTGGCTACGTGTATCTTGGGGTGCGCGGGAAGTTTCACACGCGATATCAGCAGGGTACGTGTATATCAGGGCTGCGCGGGAAGTTCCACATGCAAATGTCCTGGCTACGTGTATTTCGGGGTGCGCAGGAAGTTTCACACGCGATATCAGCAGGGTACGTGTATTCCAGGGGTGCGCGGGAAGTATCACACGCAATTCCATCAGGGTACATGTATTCCAGGGGTGCGCAGGAAGTATCACACGCAAAAACAGCAGGGTACGTGTATTCCAAGGGCGCACGGGAAGTATCACATGCAAAATCAGCAGGGTACGTGTATTTCAGGGGTGCATGGGAAGTATCACACGCGATTCCATCAGGGAACGTGTATTACAGGGGTGCGCAGGGAGCACCACACGTGAATTGCACATGTGGGTCCTCCCAGGTGTTCCCTCTACACCCTCCATGGCCCCTGCAGGTGGCCCACACCACAGGGGCCTACCCTGCACATGTCCTGCAGGCACCCCATCCACCATGGCCATGCCCCCCAGCCAACCCACATGTCACCTTGCACTACTGCCCACCAACGCATGTTCCCCTGCACCCCCAGCCACCAGGGGCAGCCTCCACCAGGCCCCCAACCATGTCTCCCATCACCCCCACCCCCCAGCCACCAGGGGCAGCCTCCACCAGGCCCCCACCCATGTCTCCCATCACCCCCACCCCCCAGCCACCAGGGGCAGCCTCCACCAGGCCCCCACTCATGTCTCCCATCACTGCCACCCCCCAGCTACCAGGGGCAGCCTCCACCAGGCCCCCACTCATGTCCCCTATCACCCCCACCCCCCAGCAGTGCAGGGGCAGCCTCCACCAGGCCCCCACTCATGTCCCCTATCACCCCACCCCCCAGCCACCAGGGGCAGCCTCCACCAGGCCCCCACTCATGTCTCCCATCACCCCCACCCCCCAGCCACCAGGGGCAGCCTCCACCAGGCCCCCACTCATGTCCCCTATCACTCCCACCACCGAGCAGTGCAGGGGCAGCCTCCACCAGGCCCCCACTCATGTCTCCCATCACCCCCACCCCTCAGCCACCAGGGGCAGCCTCCACCAGGCCCCACTCATGTCTCCCACCACCCCCACCCCCCAGCCACCAGGGGCAGCCTCCACCAGGCCCCCACTCATGTCCCCTATCACCCCCACCCCCCAGCCACCAGGGGCAGCCTCCAACAGGCCCCCACTCATGTCTCCCATCACCCCCACCCCCCAGCCACCAGGGGCAGCCCCCACCAGGCCCCCACCCATGTCTACCACCACCCCCAGCCCCCAGCAGTGCAGGGGCAGCCTCCACCAGGCCCCCACTCATGTCCCCTATCACCTTCACCCCCCAGCCACCAGGGGCAGCCTCCACCAGGCCCCCACTCATGTCTCCCATCACCCCCATCCCCCGGCCACCAGGGGCAGCCTCCACCAGGCCCCCACTCATGTCCCCTATCACCCCCACCCCCCAGCAGTGCAGGGGCAGCCTCCACCAGGCCCCCACCCATGTCTACCACCACCCCACCCCCCAGCAGTGCAGGGGCAGCCTCCACCAGTCCCCCACTCATGTCCCCTATCACCCCCACCCCCCACCACCAGGGGCAGCCTCCACCAGGCCCCCACCCATGTCTACCACCAACCCCACCCCCCAGCACTGTGGTGCACCTGCCAACAGGCCCCAACTCATGTCCAACTGATGTTCCCCTGCACCCCCACCCCCCAGCACTGTGGTGCACCCTCCACCAGGCCCCCACCCATGTCTACCACCACCCCCACCCCCCAGCACTGTGGTGCACCTGCCAGAAGGCCCCAACTCATGTCCAACTCATGTTCCCCTGCACCCCCACCCCCCAGCAGTGCAGGGACGGCCTCCACCAGGCCCTCACCCATGTCTACCACCACCCCCACCCCCCAGCAGTGCAGGGGCAGCCTCCACCAGGCCCCCACTCATGTTCCCCTGCACCCCCATCCCCCAGCACTGTGGTGCACCCTCCACCAGGCCCCAAATCATGTTCCCCTGCACCCCCACCCCCCAGCACTGTGGGGCACCTGCCAGCAGGCCCCCACTCATGTCCAACTCATGTTCCCCTGCACCCCCACCCCGCAGCACTGTGGGGCACCTGCCAGCAGGCCCCCACTCATGTCCAACTCATGTTCCCCTGCACCCCCACCCCCCAGCACTGTGGTGCACCCTCCACCAGGCCCCAACTCATGTTCCCCTGCGCCCCCACCCCCCAGCACTGTGGTGCACCCTCCACCAGGCCCTAACTCATGTTCCCCTGCACCCCCACCCCCCAGCACTGTGGTGCACCTGCCAGCAGGCCCCCACTCATGTTCCCCTGCACCCCCACCCCCCAGCACTGTGGTGCACCCTCCACCAGGCTCCCACTCATGTCTCCCATCACCCCCACCCCCCAGCACTGTGGTGCACCCTCCACCAGGCCCCAACTCATGTTCCCCTGCACCTCCGCCCTCCAGCACTGTGGTGCACCTGCCAGCAGGCCCCCACTCATGTCCATCTCATGTTCCCCTGCACCCCCACCCCCCAGCACTGTGGTGCACCCTCCACCAGGCCCCAACTCATGTTCCCCTACACCCCCATCCCCCAGCACTGTGGGGCATCTGCCAGCAGGCCCCCACTCATGTCCAACTCATGTTCCCCTGCACCCCCACCCCCCAGCACTGTGGTGCACCCTCCACCAGGCCCCAACTCATGTTCCCCTGCACCCCCACCCCCCAGCACTGTGGTGCACCCTCCACCAGCCTCCCACTCATGTCTCCCATCACCCCCACCCCCCAGCACTGTGGTGCACCCTCCACCAGGCCCCAACTCATGTTCCCCAGCCAACATTTCCTCACAATCTAGATCCCTGGTCCCTATGGTCAGCCTCCAAATGCAAAACACCCACCCGAGTATTGCATCCACCCACTTCGAAATGGCAATGACATGATAGAACACCAATTGCAAGTTTGCAAACGAACACATGTCCCTCACACACACCAAAGGGGTGTCAGTGAATCTCACAACCCATATCATGATATGCATGAAACCAATGAGATGATACTACACATTGAAGTTTGATCAAAAAATATGTATTAAAGGAACATAAATTGAATCAAAAATAAACCAACAGAAATGGGAATGTAAAACAATGAAAAGAAGCATGTCTGTGAAAAAATGCAAAACCAAAAATCATAATCCAAAGGAATGGTGTCCAAAGTCACAGTCCACAAAAGAAAATCCAATGGAAAATTATAATTGAAAGCCATTGCTCCATGGGTAAATTGTAAAATAAAAAGAAAATCCAACAGTGAACTATGTACAGATGAACAAGCCAGGGTCCATGATCCCAACAAAAGAAATGAAACCTATCTAACAACACTACCTAATAAAAAAAACTACATACAAAAATGTGGCCCATTGTCCAAAAGGTCCAAAAAAAATGCAAAAACAAAGGAAACCTAACACTAACTACAAAACTATGTACAAGGGCAGCAGGCTAGTCCGACGGCTCACTTTTGGATGTCCCGGGCATCATCGAACTCCTGCTCAATGTCCCGGAGGCCGTCCTCCTCCATGGCCCCGAGGGTCCGCAGGGCCGTCGACGTGTCCACCTCCAACCCCCTGCAGATTGCCTCGAGGCACTCGGCCCGCCTCAGGGCCCTCCGCATGGAGTTCTCCGCCCTTTCCATCGTGACCCGTGCCTCTTCCGCCCGCTGCCGCTCCGCATCTATGGCGTGGCCCAACCGCTGCCACACGGAAGACACTTTCTGTTCTGGGTCCTCCTGCCCTCCGGCCGATGCCTGCCCCTCCGATGTGGAAGGCCCCGAGCCTTCATGGCTCCCACCACGTTGCTGCTGCAGCTGTGCCTCTGCCCGTGCACTGCCTCCTGCTGCCTGCACATCCTCCGCTGGCTGGGGTGCAGTCGTTGATGTGGCCACCCCTGCTGGATGTCCAACTCCCGACTGTGGCAGGGATGCCTCCTCCACCAGCCTGGCCGCACCGTCAGAGGCAGCTCCACAGGGCACCCAGGTGACTGATGGGTGGGAAGATGGCACGGAGGACGACTGGCGCATAGGGGGTTCAGTTGAGGAGGGGGTCGCAGCAAGCCCCATCAAACGGAGGAATCCGGCCTGGGTGACCTGTCCCAGTAGGCCGACGCGGTCAACGAGCCATTCGAGATGACGTGCAGTCTCCTCATGAAAAGACTGCAGGTCACCTCGCATGGCCCGTTGACGCAACGCCACACCAGTCAGGACAGGCTCAACCCGGACCCAGATAGCCACGTCCGCAGGCAGAGGAAGGCCAGTTGTCGTGAGCTCATCCCCTGCCTGAAACCGGGTCTGGACGTAGGCATCCCTGCTGGTGCAAGATGATGCAGGGACAGGATGAGGGACAGGATTGCACACAGGCACCTCCGGGGCGGCCTGTGCTGCCTCCTGTCCCTGGTCCTGCACTGCACCACTAGCACCAGTGGAATACCCACCTCCAGACCCCGTCTCTGTTGCTTGCACGGCCTCCTCCTCCACCAAACCCCCCACCAACCTGGATGACTCCGTGCCATCTTCCCCCGTTGGGCCCTGTGGGGTCCCAGCTGCCCCTTCTGCTCACGAGGAGTCCAACTCCAACCTCCGCCTCTTGAACCTCCCCCCAGCAGCTGCGGCCTGGGATGCGGCACCGGACTCCTCACTCCCCGACGAGATCACAACCTGGGAGGGGATCCGGGCCTTGCGTCTCCGGCTTGTGGTGGGATCCCCGCCGCTGTGCTCCACAGCACCTTCTCTGCCCTCTTCATCAGTTGACGCTGCAGACAGGGAGAAATAAAACACAGGCATCAGGGCACTGTACAATGGACACATACACACATGACAGTTGTACATGAGTGGCATTGGCAAACCTCAGACATGCCATCAAAATCCCCAACACACATGTCATTTCAACTGAGCCATACCACAGCCATATCGCAACTGCCAGCACCATCCATACACATACAACAGCATGAGCAGGCAAAGCTGAGCCAGACATCACATGCAACACAGGAAGTGCCCTACACATGTACACACACCACCACACTTGCATGCATGTGTACACCTCTGCCAAGTGTCGCAGTGTTCAGATGGGCATCCATGTCACATCTGCCAATCAGGCTTCCACATCCCGCTGTCACATGCATCCATGTTGCATCACTGTTGCACCCTTGTCAAATACACACAAATGCACATGTACACAGTGCTGATACATGCAGCTGAAAACAACATACATGCGTGACATCACAAACATGTCTAATTACATACACATTCATCCAAACATGTGTGCCCACACAACTGCATTTGGCATGCAAGCCTACACACACAAGCACCATCCATGTCTCAAAGATTACAGCCCTCGCATGTGTTAGCCTCACAGCCCTGTACACCCCCACCCATACCCGACCCCATACAAACAGATGTGCAACCTGCACACTACTGAAACATCACCACACGCACAGCTCACAATCAGGATGCATGTACACTTACCGCTCGACTCCAAACGGGTCTGCCTCTCAAGGACCTGGACGTGGAGCACTGGGGATATGCGTTCCAGGACCTTCATCTGATCTTCCGACAAGTGGCCCCGGCGCCCCTTAGCATCCGCTGCATTCAAGAGGCGCCGGGCCTTGTTCAGGGTCCTGGACCTGAAGTCCTCCCAGCGCTTCTTGACATGTTGGAAGTCGCGGACTGCCACCCCCTCCGCGTGGATGGCAGTCACGATGTCAGTCCAGATCCGAGTCCGTCCTTCTTTGTCGGCGCGGGAACTTCCGAAAGGGGCATCATACTGCCCCAGGACTTGCTCCACCAGGACACCAACTTCCCTGGCACTGAAGCTGGTGCCCCTCTGCCTCTCTGGCCGGGGGTTGTCAGTGGTGCCAGATGTTGCAGTGCCCGACATGACAACCCCAGAGGCAGGAGTGGGTGGGCAACTGGGTCCTGGGGCTGGGCTGTGGAGCGATGGAATCCCAGTCGGGAGTCTTCGGTTCCAGCAGGGGTGGTCACAGCAACAGCACCCCTGGCTGATGTGCAGGCAGCAAATGGCAGGGCACGTGGGCAGCAGGCAGTCAGGCAGCAGCAGATGGCAGGTGGGAGCGTGCTCGGGGCTCTAGGGGGCAGTAATTTGGCCTTATGGGCAGGAGCGTGGTCTTCCGTGTGCTTACGCATGGCCAGCTTGATACGGAGTTATTTGGCACGTGAAAATTCTGCACGTCAGCGTGTAATTCGAGGAAAGGCCCTTAGCGCGTAAGCGCGTCTGCACGCATACGCAATTTCATTGGACAGAAGGTCCCTCAAGTGCCCCTGTGACGTGACGCGCACAGGCGTGCATGGGCATTTCAGTGCGCGTGAAAAACTGCACCTCCGCGTGTAATCCGAGAAAAGGGCCCTTGCGCGTAAGTGACGTGACGCGCGCGGGCGTTTCCCTCAGCATGGGTTAAAGGTGAGCGGGCCCAGCAGTTCGCTGTACGTGCCTTTCGTGGAGACAGACGTGTGTTGCTGCTTCCTGTTGTTTCGCGCGTCATCACAACTTCACAGCGATCAAGGACGTATCTCTTCTTTTGGCGGGGGTATTGGCTATGCGTGTTTTTCTGCATCGCGCTAGTCAGACGGTGAGTCGCACACGCTCTTTTTCCCAATGCGGGTGCCCCTGTGTATTGCACCCATTTTCGATGTCATAGTAGCCTTCGTGTCCCACGCGTATGCGTTATTCCTGTTACTGGGTGCCACCGCGTACTGCGGGAGGTTGAATCCACACACGTAGGCTGCAGGGTTGCGTGCACGGTTTTACTGCAGTTTTGGGGTGCCTGAGCGTTGCGTGACCCGTCACTACATCACCGGGGTCACATACAGCCTTGCAGGTGCAGGGGGGCTGTTAACATCTTGCTTCCCACCCCCTTCACCCCAATTGCCCAGGTCAATTGTGGTGTACACCTCCCATTGGCACCACTCCATCTGTGCCGGCACTACTACATCTGTGCCATGGTTGGGAGGCCACCAAAAGCGAGGGGTGCGTCAGCTGGGCGTCCCCCTCGTGGCGGGCGTTGTCGGGGACGTGGCCGTGGTGACCAGGGAGTAGGGGGACTCCCGGGTGTCCAGTGCGGCCACAGAGGGGGAAGAGGCAGGGGTGCGCCACTTGAGCACAATGTTGTGCCATGTGTCGGTGCAGTCATGCCACCACCCCCTGAGGTTCCAGGGGATGCAGCTTCTGCATCTGGCACTGGCGCCCGTGTGACCCGGCAGTCCGTTCCATCGACTGCCACGGGCCCAAGGGTAGTGGTAGCTGCAGGTGCAGCTGTGGACACCGCCACCCAGGCTCAGGGTCTGCCAGTGCAGGCTGCGTTGGCACTTGAGGAGCCCTTGGTAGATCTCCAACAGGCCAGGATGGAAACCATAGGGGCAGGCCGGGCTGCTCAGACCAAGACACGTGTCCCTGGGGCAGTCATGTCATCTGCTGCCCCGAACAGCCGGGTGTTGGCAAGTGCAGGGGCAGATGCACCCAACAACACCCCGGTTGTGAGTCTGCCAACCAGGACCGTTGCGGTCAATGACCCTGCCACAGCTGATGTTGCTGCGCAGGGTCCATTAGTGGGCACCCAGCTGCCACTGACAAAAGTCAGGCCTTTGGTCGTCCCTCCACCTGCCACTCCCTTGGCTCAATACACCGAACCCACTGGCCATACTGGTCAGGGTGGCATTAGCCAGCCAGGGTCTGCGCCACAGTCCAAGAGGAGGAAGGTGCAAGAGTGCAAAAAGCGTTGGAATGACGCACACACAGCCACGACCTCCTGCACGTCGAGGAAGAAGCCTTTCTGCAAGCAGGAACCGGACTTCCTCGTGGACTACATGCGGGGCCACACCCGTGACATGCTAGTGGGTGCCAACAGTCAGACTACGGCTGCCCAACGAGACACCCACTGAAGCATGTTGCGGAACATGTCAGTTCATTCGGCCATGAGGTGCGCACGGTGCAAGAGTGCAAAAAGCGTTGGAATGACATCAAACGCAGCACTAAGGCTAAGCGTGCCTCTAATAACAACTTGACTCTGGTGACTGGCGGTGGGCCTGCACCAGAGGAGGAAGAGCTCACTCCGCATGAGGCACTCGTTGCGGAGTTCATACCACCTGAATTGGCCAAAGGAGTGGGAGAGATGCTGGACTTTGATGCCCAGTCCAGTGAGTGTTGATGCGTGTTTGTTGAGGACGTGTGTGTTTCACTTGTGGGATGTGTTGTGCATGATTGCCACTACATGTGACGTGTACATGGTTCTGATGTGTAAGTAATGCAATGCTTCCGTCATGCATGTCTCCTCTGCCTGCATGCGGGGACTCCATGTAGGCATGCTCCCTTGCCCCTCCTCCACCACTCTGCACCCCAGTTCCACCTTTGCACTGGTGTTCTTCAATCTTGCCAATGTGTACTTTCTTGTTCATGCGTCCTGTGTAGATGCTAACTTCCAGCGTAGAATCTGCCAGACATATGCCGTGTGGTACAGCCTTAGTACTTGATGCAGGGTATCTCACTTGTACTGTGCATAGGTCAGATGTCCCGCAGGGACATGAGTGCCCATTCATGCTCCATGTGCATTGCACACATGCCCCTATGTGTCCTTGACTGGATGATCACTGTAATACAAGTCCTTGGTTACATACATTGCCTGGCATCTCATCAGCCTTCCCATGTCAACTGTGGCTCAGTCCTGCGTTGCACACATGTTTAGGGTCTGACAATCTGTGTGGCTCACAGGCCTCAGCCTGTTCAATGGCCAATGACTCTGTCCAAGTGTTGTTGTGTCTTCTTCACACATGGGCGGCATCCAGAGTTTTCATCATGTGTCCTGCTTACTGTCCCAGCATCATTTGCAATGTTGTCACTTGAATCACATTAAGCTGTTGATGCCAGTCAACACTGCCTGTCAATACACAGGTGTATGGTCAGCCTTTTGATACCATGCTAGGCATCCCTGCTTTGGTACTGGGGTGGAGGGGTGCTTGGCTTCTAGATATGGTACACATTGAATGCACAATGCACGGGATGTCTGAATTTGACATTGCACTGCCTTCACATTTCCTGGCACACACCATGGAGTCCTTGTACATGTAGGTAGTGAGTGGCGTACACATTTTCTGCACTGCATAGACCCACTTCCATGGAAACTGCCACTTTTCAACAGGTCTGATCACAGAAGCAATTCAAAGTTGACCCAGCATGCATGCCAGGTTATATGTTGTGTGTCACATGTCTGCCTGATGCGTTTGCTGTCGATGTGTGTGTGTGTTGTGTGCTTCTAACATGTGTAGTGACCTTTTTTCTCTCTATTTTTCAGGTGATGACGCAATGGAGGCGGAGGATGGTGTTGTCATGCAAGACACAGGGTTGTTACCACTACATCAACCCGGCACTAGTGGGGGTCGTGGGGTGGTAGGCCACTAAAACCCCCAAGTGCTACAGTCCATCTTGTCTCTGGCTGCCTATGAGTCCAGCCTTGATGACGACTCTGACGTCTATGTTGAGTTGGATGAGCATCAAGTCCATGTGTCAGGGGTGAGTGATTCTGATGTGGACACTCCTCTGTCTGCGACACCTGCACTGAGGGATCAGACATTCTTGGTTCCTCTGCCCGCAGTGGATCGGGACGCAGGGTCACCCTCCACACCAGTCACTGATGTGCCTGGGACATCACGTCGACGGGGGCATGTAGTCGTGCAGCCGCGGGTGGTGCCAACCCGATCCTTGGGTCCCGCAGGGGTCAAGCCCGGCAACGCGGTCGCCGCGCGCAACCGCAGTATACTGAGTGGGAGCAAGACATGACTGCCAATTCAGAATGGCAGGGGGCAGCAATGGAGAACATCGCTGAGAGCATGGAGCGTGTGGCCCGATCTGTGCTCCCCCCTGCTAGGCAGGTGCTTCTCCAGCAGCAGGCGGCACGGTCCACGGCCCGCTCGCTCAGGCTGGGCATGGCGGCCTCAGACAGGGCACGCCAGGCTGAAATGTCGTCTCTGCGTCAAGCAATTGCTGCTCACGCAGAGGCGCACATGGATGCCCTGAGGGAGGAGTATGCTTCCCTCAAATCCACTCTGGGTTTCCTTATGATGTCCCAGAGGCAGCGGGCAGAGGAGAGGTTTGCACAGCTTGAGCGTACCATCTCGGCTGAGCTACAGGCTTGCCGGGAGGTGCAGCGGTTGTCCAGCCAGGCCTTGCAGGAGGAACTCCGTGTTACACGTGCTACCTTGCAAGAGGAAGCACGTGTATCACGTGAGGTTCTGCATGCAGACCTACGTCACATCGCCACACAGAACCAGGCTCACCCGTCCGGCAGACTTGCTGCCGACGAGGGGCAAGCTGCGGCTAGGCGTGGCCAGGCTACTGTGCCACATCCTCCTTTACAGGATGAGCCAGACTCGGACGACCATCTATCTCCCACATGGTCGGGCTGTGCAGGCGTTGAGCCCATGGAGGTATTTTTTTTGGCTCGGCATCATCGCATGTGGATGTTGAGCAGCACCCTGTACCTCCCCCCTCCTGGGTGCCTCCCCTGCCCCCCGGGTCGTATGTGGCCATTTTTGATTTTTCTTTTAGTTTAGTTAGTTAAGTTTCTGTTTGATAGTTAGTTTAATTAGGTAATGTAGGTTTTCCATAGTTAGTGTAATTAGTTAATATAGTTTAAAATTGCCTGTCTATTGTGCTTTCATGTGACGGTGCAGTGCTTTGTGGCTTTTGAAGGCATCCACTGTCTGTTCCAGCTGGGCCCTTCAGGCTTGTCTTGTGTATGTGTTTGCTGCTTGGGGTCCTTGACTAACATATGCCACTCCTGCCTCCCTTATCCATGGGCTCGCAAGGATGGGTCGGTGTCACAACCTTTTACACAAGGGCTTTGGACTGTCATACCTGTGGCATGTCTGGTGCTGTGTGACTTGTGTTTACACCCCTAGTGGGGATGATTTTGGTGTTATTGTCCACTGTTCAGCTTTTGCTAGATGGGGTGTTTCATGATTAATGTGTACATTCATTGCTATGCATTGTGTAGTATGTTTCTTATCTTTACTGTACACGTGCTTGTTGCAATTCATGCTGTAGATAGTGTTCCACACTTTGGATGTGAAAGACGGACTGATGGTGTGATTTATGATGTGACTCTCTGACATGGTCAAGTAATGAGATGCCTGAAGAGGCACACATAGATGACTTTGAAGCATTAATCATGTGTTTCATGCCCTTTCTGCCGGGGGATGAGCCTCCAGAGCACCTTTGCCAGCAGACATGGCCCATTGGACGACGGAATTCTGGACACGTTTGTTGGTGCCCACATGCACATGTGTGCACAAGCAGAGGCACAGGGATTGCAGACCTACATCCTAGAACTGCTGACGTGTTCCAAGGAACTCCAGGCAAGGTGAGCAGCACAGGGGTGCCACAACACAGCAAAGCTTGCACCAGGCGAGTTGCACGTGCAGGCTTAGTCACAGCACTGAGGGTGAGCTTGGACGAATATTGGTGTTGAAGCACACAATGTAGCTATGATGTGTTGGTGGACTGATGGCTGTTGATTGTAAGGTTGTCTGGGACACCTGCAGGGACAGTGGCACATACCCTCCGGTACACCAAGGTCCATCGAGGCACTTGTATCAACCATGTAGCCTTCCGAAACATGGAAAGGGGCAGCTCACAGGGACATACAGCAAGGGACATACTCGGGTGCACTTTGTTTCGGTCATGGTGGTACACAACTTGCTCTGAAGTCATGGCTTTCTATATGGGTATGTCTGCTTAGCCAGGGAACACTGCATGTTATGTGAATTGTGACACATTGGTGTTCCATTTGCCACGCACCCACCGGCGGCTGACTTACTGCATTGACTGTGTATGACCCATCACAGGGGTAATGTTATATATGGGTACGAAGCATCTACACCAGATTGTCTGTTTGTAGAGTAGTTTGTTGCTATGGGGCATGTTTGGTGGTGTGCTTTTGTGTAATTGGCACGTACAGGTTGTTGACTGTGGCTCTCTTTGCAGCATTGCAGTGCTCCTGTAACCGGACCTGAGAGTGTGCAGGAAGGAGGCCAGCACTCAAAACCAGAGCTAAGTGTCTTGTTGTTTTTCTTTCAAACTGCTCTGCATAGGCTTGCTGGGGGGTGCACTAATGCATGGATGAATGTGTAATTCAATTTGGTATGTTTTTTCCCCCTAATCACCCGGAATCCTATGAAATTTTGAACCCTGTACCCTCTACCCGGTGTTCCTGCTTCCCGTACCTATCCAAGCAACGTTCCCTAACCCTCTTTCCCCGCTGGGGTTGCGGATGCCTGTGTAAGCCCCGAACTTGCAGGTGCCAAAACCCTAGAGGGGTGGTTGGTTCGTGCCACTCCTAAGCCTGGACTACAGAAGGCCATGACAATGATGTCCAAGTTTGTTTGGATTGTGTATGTGTTCATGCAGGTAGTACATTTTTGTGCATTCCCTACTTTCATGTGTCATTCCTCCTCCCCTCTCCTGCCACTCATTCCAGTTATCCAGTGTGCCAACACCTGTCCCGACTGCATATCCCTGAACCTCCTTCCCCACCAGGGTCTCAGAGGCCTGTGTGAGTTTGACCTTGCAGGCACCCTGGACACGGAGGGGGTGGTTGTTTCGTGACACTCCCGCGCCTGTACACGGGTCCTGTGACAGTACACATCCGTTCATGGTGCATCATTCTATGTTATGTACCACACATGGTTCACATCCTGTTGTGACATTGTTTTACTGTGCTACCTTGGTTGTTGCATCGTTGTGGTAGTACTTGGCCTTTATGAGGTACTGCTACGTCAAGTCATCTACTGCAGGGTGTTCTGGTTCGTTTTTATGCCTTGGATTTTGTGATTTTGGAAATGAGTGTGGATTCTGAGGGTGCAGGCACCTTTTTACACACAAGGTGGGAGATGGTGACAAAGGGTAAAGGTGATGCTGTGGCCAGGTGGAATTGAGGGTTGAAGGCTCAATGACCCAGGTGCAGTTGTTCAGTGGGTCATGGTCATTTGTGAGGAAGGGGGGGTTGTTGTTGATAGTTGCCTTGCCCTGCAGTGTGATGGGAACCCTGACATTGTAATGGTGGTATCCTATGTACATGTTGTGTTCTGCTGATCAATGCCTGTTCATGTGTTGTGTTAACCTTTCAGGTGCGAGGGGATAGTTGTGGTTTGAAGAAAAACAAAGATGTTCCCAGTCTCACTGCACCAAGAAATTATAATTAGTTGTTTGTGCAAAGAAAAGCCTTTATTGTTTGTGCGAAGAGAAGCCTGACACGTGTTTCAAGCTGTGTACAGCTTTTCATCAGAGGCTTAGGTTTCAGCAATAACAACTCCACATTTAGAGTAGGACAATGCCAGATACAGTTCTCAAAATGCCTCGCAGTTGCAGAAAGCTCAATGACCGCTTGTTTCAGTCTACTCGTGTTATCATTGCACCTGATAGTTGTGGTTTGACATGCTGGGGTGTACACATGGTGAATGTTCACATGTGATGTGTAGAGAACACTGATGGTCACTTGATTGCACATGCATATGTTGAGTGCATGTCCTTGCTGACCCACACACTTGCACTCTGATGCACTACATGTACTACCACCCTTGCATATCCACGTGTACACTGTTTGCCTTCTGGTGCCCACTGTGTCCCTGCAGCACATGTTCTGTGACCAATTATGGATCCTGTACATGCCTAATTTGCTTTTTGATGTGGTCTGTCACTTAGATGTGATGCTCAGGGTGTGCATCACACACAATGGCTGTTCATTGTGCTGTGCGCTGAGCAGTGTGTTGCAGGAGTAGGACACAGCACACAGAAGCTGCAGTTTTGATTTTGCAATGCACAATGTGCATGTAGACAGGCATTCATTGTTATGTTACGTCTACAACTCTTGTAATGCATTTGGAAATGACTTATTTTGGGTGGGAGGTTGTTGGTCAGTCATTTCATCTGATTCCAGGTCAGGCATCATTGTCTGATGCCACTGTACATTTTGGACATGGCAATGTGTACCTTATTGTTACTGTGTTGGTGTATGGGTATTGCTTGCCATGTCATGTTGTGGTTTGGGAGGGTTTGAGTGACATAACAGTGATGGCCATGGCCTGATTTGCAAGTGTGTGTGATTCACACCTTGCATGTCAGGGTCATCCGCTTTTCAAAGCAACTAGCTGGGGGTAGATCTCTCTCCGCGGCAGGGCCCTCCCTCTGGAACAGCCTTCCTGCCTCACTGAAGCTTGAGGAGAACCATCTCCGGTTCGGGAAGCACCTCAAGACCTTCCTCTTTGCTTCTGCTTTCGCTCTGCCTCTCCCTTGCAAAATTCTTCACTGGAACTGCACTGGATCTGCAACTGGGCCACTCTCACCGACCTCGGTCCCTGGCCCAGCCACTCTCCACTTGCACTGCCTCCCTGGCAACCCCTGCACTGCGGTACTGTCTCACTATCCCTACAGCCCCCCCTTCCCAGCACTTGTCTGCACTTACCTTTGCAGTTGCCACCAGCTGGCCTATGTATTTTATTTTTGGTCTACTTACCCTGTACTGCACTCCCCCCCCTCCCCTTCCCCTTGCATTTTCCCTTCCCCCTACCCCTGCACTTGCACAATCTAAATAACACCTGGCCTAGTAGTACCGTTGTCTGTCTTCCCTTGTTCCCCCCTCCCTGCCTCATCGCACCTTGAAATACTTGTGTATAGGCCATATCATGTCATGTCATATGTGTGCCTTTTGGTCACACAGGATAGCTTGTGTTTAAGTAGCTAGGGATGCAGACAATGTGGCACTTCCATGGCAACTATCTGAGGGTGGTAGGGTTGTGACAGTTGACTGTCTCTTTGTCATCATCGATTGTCACCTGGTATGTGCCACGCCTGTGTGCACTCCGCAGGGGTGGGAGTTTAGGTGAAAAATGTGCCCACAAGCTGGGTCCGGGCTTCATCGCCATGTGCCCTGTCCCCTCCCATGGGCAGCGCCTGTGCCTGTGGTTGGGGTTGTGGGGGCACCACCATGTCCACCGGGATTCCCTGCCGTGTTGCAACATTGTGCAGGACACATGCTGCCACAATGATCCTGCACACTATTGGTGGTGCATAGAGTAGCTGCCCGCCAGAGCGGTCAAGGGAGCGGAAACGTGACTTGAGCACTCTGAATGTGCGCTCCACTAAGGCCCTGGTTGCAATATGGGCGGCGTTGTATCTTACCTGGGGTGGTGTGGTGGGGTTCCGGATTGGCGTCATCATGTGGTTGCTCAGAGGGTAGGCACTGTCCCCTGGGGAGGTGTAAATGGTTGTGATTATTGGGGTTTGTTTATTTGTGTGTGTGTGTGTGTGACATGCATGCATGTGCAAGGGCATTTGTACTCACCTAGGAGCCATGTGTCGCCATGCTGCCCAGCTTCCAGGGCCCGGCTCAGGGCGGACATTCTGTATATGAAACTGTCATGGGTGAAGCCAGGGTAGTTTGCATAGACAGAGGTGATGATTCCCTTTGCATCGCATACCACCTGTACATTGATGGAATGCCAGTGCTTGCGGTTTCGGTAGATGTGCTCAGTGGCCCTAGGTGGACGTAGGGCCACATGGGTGCAATCTATGGCATTGAGCACTTTGGGGAAGTGTGCCACCCTGAAAAAATCCCGGACAACGGCCTGCCTTTCTGCGGGTGTTCCGGGCATGTATATGTGCCTGCGGACTGAGGGGCACGCTGTCATGATTGCCAGTACCTTGTGTAGGCAGCGTGACTGCGTGGCTTGTGAGACCCCCCCACTATGGCAGTAGTCCGCTGAAATGACCCAGTGGCCAAAAAATGCAGGACATTGAGCAGCTTCTCCAAGGGGCTCAATGCTTGGGAGCAAAGGGTGGGGGATGTAAGGTCATCTTCCCACTCCCTGACCAGGTTTAGGATGATGTGGGGTGGAAACCTATACCTGCCATAGACCTGGTCGTCAGGCATCCCAAAAAGGCTTGTCCGTGGTGCGAAAATGCGTGCGCTGGCTATTCTCCTCCTCCTGCGGTGTCCCACGATCAGTGCTGCGACAAATGGGTCATTCATCGTAGCTGTACATACGTGTTTGTTGTTTGCGCGCACTTTTATACAGTGCACGGGGACGCTTCCGCCTGCCTTCGTGTGGCGGAGGCGTTGATGCCTGTGTGCGTCTTTTGCCATGCGCGGGTTTCCCATATTCGAATCCATGAATACGGGTTGTTCGCGTGCGTGTGGGCGTTCTGTGTAGTTCCCTGCAGTACTTCCCCAGTTACGCCTTATTTTTCACGCGTTATTCCCCATTCCGCGTGTTACGCCCACTGTTCCGCCCACTTTGGTTGTGTGCGCCGCGATATGAGCGCTTTTGCTGTGCGCGTAGCGCACGCTGTGTATGCCTGCGTGTGCCATGGCTGGATTGGGCACACGGATAGCGGGAAACACGCGCAGCGTCTTCCTTGAATAGCACACGTGCACGTGTGCTGCGTTTCTCGCGCTTGTGCTACCTTGCGCCTGCTTGCGCTGGGATTTTCGGTGCACGTTTGCTCCATGAATCGACCCCACAATCTTCTTAAAGCCAAAATGTACTAACTAATGTGTACTTCAACATTACCAAAAAATCAAGTAAAAGACTATAAACAGTTGGACTACGCCAACAGGTATCTAACTGTCCAAGAGTGTATAACAACCGCACAGATAAATGAATACCACAGATCCGTAACAACAAATGCACAGTTATAATACGCCAACAGGTATCTAACTGTTGTTAAAAATCTGTAACAAGGCAACAGAATAACATTAATCAGAAAGAACAAGGAAACACTCAAAGAAAACAAAGAAATAGTTTGTAGCATAGCAAATAAAGTATTTTTTTAATCCGACAAGGATTTTTTTTCCCCCAGACCCAACGATTTGAAAAACAAACACAGAAACTGAGCAAAATGCACAGTACACTGGTTTGTAAACTAAACATGAGGGTAAAACAAAATATAAATTGTCTATTATACAATGTAATAAGTCTTCATAAAATACAAACACTAACACGCTTTTTTCTTTTATCACAGAAATTAAAAAAGGATATTTCCGCCAAGTACTAAAGTCATGTAAGAAATATATGGATTCTGAACAAAGTAAACAGTAAGTATAATTACAGTCACGTCATACGTATTCAAATCTACACGTCTAATCTATGGCAGTAATATGGTGCAGTTGCTGTAGGCTGGGCCTAGCATCTTGGATGTATAACCTACCACCTACACCCTACAGCCGAGCAACCAAGACTATAGGTCCTACCCACAACCATCGCAGCATATCAAAACCATGGTGCTTGTAATTTCACTACTTATAAGTTTACTCTTGGGTGCATGGTCTGCAGCCATGCACCAAAGACGCTAGGTTGTGCACACCACCACTGCACCACAGCACACCCATGTTCACTTATAACCTCTCTGCTGATGACTGGCCAGCACCCAAGACTCTGGATCCTGGCCAGAACCACCACAGCATATCGCATCCATTGTGGCTTCTAACTTCACTACGTATAAAGTTGGGTTTGGGAGCATGGTGTGGTGAGGATTTGTCAAGGGTGAGCGAAGTTATAAGCCGCCCAAAAAGTGTTCTTCCTATGGAAACAGCAACTTAACCATAACTACACTGCCACTATTCAGTGAAAAAAATGTATTAAAGGGACGTTATGGTTCCAAGTAAAACCGAAATACCCCTGAAATTCACCAGTTATGGTAAGCTAAGCAACCATAACTCACGCCACCACCGTGCACTGCTAAGACTAACACCCATGACATAAAAGATGACATCACAAATGTCATTGATCACATCACTGATGACATCAGATGTCTGTCTCCCTCTTTTTTCCTTTACTGACACATCTAGGCCACATGGTTTTCTTCAGTAACAGTCAGGAACTAAAAATTGTAAACATACTATATTTGTAGACCTATCCTTCAAGTATGTTCTTACAGTAATTATCTTAGGGTCCAGTCATATCATATGAAACATATACATAGGGGAAGACACAAGCTTGAAAGACAGCAATCCTTTCTGTGCATGAAAATAATCAGTAGAGTTATCAGCACTTTCTGATAGTTCTGTTGTTTTTTATTACTATACTATACTTTCCCTGTATATGTTCATATTTGTAGACATTGTACTCACACTGCTTTCCTTAAGGTCCAGTCACATCATGTGATACATATACATAGGGTAAATAGCAGCTTTGCAACAGAGAAATCATGTATTAGCATACAGATAATCAGTTAGGTTATGAATTGTTTCTGCTACTACTTCTGCTTTTTTGCTTACTTCACTTTCCCTGTATATACACATATTTGTATGCATTATTGTGTCTTTGTGTTTTGTCTGTAATAAAGCAATAATGTAATATGTGGGTTTTATTGGTGTCTAGTCAAATGGTCGACAGACAAATGGTCGACAGACAAATGGTCTATACAATTTGGTCGACAGGACAAATGATCACATTTTTTTTTAGTTATGTATATTTTTTTTGGTTTTCGTTTAGGGAAAAAAAGGGGTTTTTAGCAAATAAAAGGGAGTTGGGAGGGGACCCCCCCCCACAAAAAAAATGTGAAAAACCAAAAAAAAAAAAATTTGACCATTTGACCTGTCGACCTTTTGGTGTCGACCATTTGTCCTCTTGACCATTTAGATTCGACCAGTTGACCTACAACTGGTTTTATTAGCTACTTATTACATATTTCATAGTACACAAAACTCTAATAGGAAAACAGTTATCATTTCATTATTCAACATATCAACATTATGAATATTATACCTTCATCATGTATGCTGCACACAATGCCTAGGTTTCTGCATGAGTAGCTTAGTATACTCGATATAACTTCATAATAGAATGCTATTTATATCAATGCATTGCTTAATGCACTAATTAGCTCATGATATTTATTCCAACTATCCTTGACACTTTTTTCTCAACATTATAATAAGAATGCCTTATACAGACATTTCATGAAATGTAAATTCATATGCGATGTCATCAGTGATGTCATCAATGACATTTGTGATGTCATCTTTGATGTCGTGGGTGTTAGTCTTAGCAGTGCACGGTGGTGGCACGAGTTATGGTTGCTTAGCTTACCATAACTGGCGAATTTCAGGGGTTTTCCGTTTTTACTTGGAACCATAACGTCCCTTTAACAACGTTTTTTCACTGAATTTCATAGGTTTTTAGTAGCGCAACTTAACCATAACGTACCTTTAACACAGTTCTTTTACTGAATTTCATAGCTTTTTAGTAGCACAACTTAACAATAATAACTCTGACTTTATGTACAAGTAACATAGAACATACTGAACCCTGTCTACTGAATTTGATGTCCGCGAAATCTTTTAATGTCCGCGGACATATGCGGACAACAGCACCACTACCCAAAAAGTCTGGCGGGTATGTTTAATTGTTATATCATAACATATGAACATTTTACAAATTAACAAACCAGCACACATACACATTATATGTTGTAATAAATAAGAATTGTAACCCATATATATAACACACTAACCATTCATTTAAATATAATATGTTCTAAAATGGAATATACCAAAAGAAGAAAGATAGTCTTTGAACGTGATTACGTCACAGAAACTCCACAACTAAGAGCAACAGCAGATCTACAGATCAGTCAGAACACACCTTACCAGAAGCTAGTAAGTGTACTGCATTTTACTCATATATTTGTAAACTTTCTGTATTAGATACAAAAAAGTGATATTATGTTTTTTTTTTTTTTTTCTCACAGAAATGTCTAGTATTCTGGAGTGGCTAGAGGAGCATTTCCCACATGAGGAAATGTAAATGTCAGAAGATAGTGAACCTATTGGTGGATACTTTACTATATAAATCAATTAATAAATATAATTTTATATACATTTTACATATATATATATATATATATATATATATATATATATATATATATATATATATATATATATATATATTATTTTTTTTTGTACAGACCATACAAAAATTGAAAATACTAAAGAAAAAGCAGTATTGTATAAGAATCTTCAGCACATAGAAGAAAAAATGGACCTACTCATGGCAAATTTTAACAATTTATAAAACTTTGTGGAGGATCACTTGAAACAAACAACTACATACCATTGTCCCACGTGTACCTGTCCCCCTCACCATATCCCATTCAATTATCCCCAAACCCTCTCCATGAACCAAAACATTTTGATGAGACTTCCATTCCTTCTTCACCTCATATAAATCCTATTGAAACCCCCAATTCTCCTGTTTTTGTTTCAGTTTCTGCCTCACCTTCTCTGTCATAAATTTAACATCCATGTAAAATAAAGTAAAATTATT
Organism: Ambystoma mexicanum; assembly: GCF_040938575.1. Lineage (NCBI taxonomy): Eukaryota > Metazoa > Chordata > Amphibia > Caudata > Ambystomatidae > Ambystoma > Ambystoma mexicanum. Next base: position 251,624,796 of record NC_090941.1, read on the forward strand.
ATATTGTGTCCTAATTAATTTCTTGTCTTTTTTTAAAAAGCAGTTCATGTGTCTGTAGACAGCGCGGGTGTCTGGAATGTCCGTAAAGAAACGAAAATGGGAGCGTCCTAAGGACACTATATCTGTCCGTAATGTTTACAGGCAAGTTGAAACTGTTACAAGAACACACGCGGTGTCCTGAAATGTTCGTAAATAAACAAAATGGGGGTGTCCTGAGGACGCTATGCCTGTCCGTATTGTTCGCAGGCAAGTTGAAACTGTTCTAAGAACACAGGCTGTGTCCTGAAATGTTCGTAAATAAACGAAATGGGGGTTTCCTGAGGACACTATACCTGTCTGTACTGTTCGTAGACAGGTTGAAACTGTTCTAAGAACACATCAAGTGTCCTGGGATGTTCGTAAATCAACAAAATGGGGGTGTCCTGAGGATGTTATGCCTGTCCGGATTGTTTGCAGGCAAGTTGAAACTGTTCTAAGAACACAGGCTGTGTCCTAAAATGTTCGTAAATAAACGAAATTGGGGTGTCCTGAGGACACTATACCTGTCCATACTGTTCGTAGGCAGGTTGAAACTGTTCTAAGAACACATCAAGTGTCCTGGGATGTTCGTAAATAAACAAAATGGGGGTTTCCTGAGGATGCTATGCCTGTCCGTATTGTTCGCAGGCAAGTTGAAACTGTTCTAAGAACAAACACCTGTCCGTAACTGGTCGTTTCACCTGTGACGCACTTTTAATCACTTCAGGACCCGAACAGTGTCCGTAGAACACCAACGCGCAAACCCAAAACAGTTTCAGTGCATTTGGTATCTTGCGGACACCCGCTCCCTTCGCGACCATGTTCGCGAACCTATCATGTGACCGCGCCAACGCTGAGCGTGTGTTCTGATTGCGAAAACTGTTCGTGTCTCCGAACAATTCAAAACTACATTTTCAAGCAATCTACAATATTTTTCAATAAAAACTCACTATAGCACAAGTGCCACATAGTAATCCTGAGTTTCTACATACTTTTTGTGACTTTTTGAATCCTTTTTTCTGTTTGATCTGTCCGCGGACAGCACCCATGTCCGCAAACCGCGCACAAGCACCCCTATAAAAGACCACACCCTAGAGCTCATTCTCATTGTGTTTCTGGCTATCCTATAGAACACAGCAAATTTTGCTGCCAACTTTGCAGATTTTCATCTCAAACCTGATGGCTTCCATGGCTCCACTCATGCCACCTGGTGCTGCATCTGCCTCAGCACCACCCCCACCCCCTCCACCACCACACCTCCCCAAGGGCTTGAAGAGGGGAACAGGAGTGAGGATGCACAGGAGGATGAAGAGGATGATGAGAATGAGATAGTGGAAGTCCCTACTACCAGCACTCGGCGTGAGTCTTGGGTGTGGCGGTTATTTACCATTCGTGGTAATGGTCCTAAGGCGCGTGCAAACCAAGTCACCTGCAACAAGTGCAACATGGTACTCAGTCGCGGGAGGCCTGGTTCATACAGCTTTGGGACAACTACCATGAAGCGACATCTAAGGTCATTCCACACTGGGGCCATTCGCGAGGTTGTACCTTGCGAGGAGCGTCGCAGGTTCACTTCCTCTACTTCATCCTCTGTTTCCGATCCTGTCACCACAAGGAACACTACTGTGGGACAGCATATTCCTCAAGCTGCCTCATAGGCCATATGCAATACTGATGACCCTTACCTTTCGAGGGTCACAGTTGTGTGTATGTACTGTGATGCAGTACTGTGCAGGGGTGAGAGACTTTGTAGTGCTTTTGAGGCTATCGTCTCAGAGCACGAGAAGATCTGCTCACTACCCAAGTAAAACCCACTCTACATCTTCCTCTCTCCACTCGGCCTTTCTTATCCCCGTGGTTGGTGTTCCCCCTTACCCTCCTTTCCCCTTCTCTCCCCGTAGGTTGTGTATAAAAAAACCCCAAAAAATATAAAACAACACAAATTAAAAAAAAGGTTCTTTTCAGAGCCGCCTTTCACAGTTAAAAAATAGAAGTGAAAATAAATGAAGTCAGCCCTGTGTATTTTTAGAAGTCCGCAGACAGTCCGCGAACATCTACAATTTTGGAGTGCTGCCCTATCATAACCATTGCAGTTTTATCTGGGAGGAAGTGGTGGCTCTGAAAAGACCCTTTTGATGGTGTTTGTTTGTGTTTGAAAAATTTGAAATGCTCAACACCTACTACAAAATGGATGCTGTAATTCAAAAAAGGTTGCAATGCATTTTGTACATTTCTCAGAAAAATCTGATTGCCAGCATAAGTAAGGTGGACTCCATCTCTGCGAAAAATATATGTACTACGAAACATAATATTTTCATTGTGAAAAGAGGACATGCCAAAACCTCTTAGAAAGGCGCAAACAGCCTTATTGACATTGCGCCTTGCTTTCTCCATTTGTGGACCAAATGAAGAAGAACAAAGCCACATTTGTCTCTACGCAATCCGTGAAAAAATGACTTGCGAATTTGGAAACATGTCCATGACCTTCCCAAGTCCTTCTTTCATTGCAAATTGCAAAGAAATTCCAGACACATATCCTAAACTGTTCACTCAACAATGAATTACAATTATGTCTGGATGTTGCTCTGTCTCCAAAGTAGCACAAAGAGGTAGCAAGTCCAACCACTTCATTCCACGTACTTCATGCCAGTGCACTTCCACATGTGGGAATCGAAGATGTACAGCTACTCCACAGCTTTCTGCATGCACCTTCAACCAATGTATCCACGCATCTCCCAAAATCCAAACAATCTGTTTTCTGAAACACAGAACCATAGCTATCTGTTCTCCTCTCAGCAAAAAGAGTATCTGAGAAACTCTCTCCTGGCACAACATACCCACTAAACTTTCCTGACCAATCCCTTTCTCTGATCATACTTATTTGCATGGCTCCCCAACCCAAAATCCCCCGATGAATCACCTGATGTCCGTGGACTACCGCCATGTCCGAGGACTTATTGTAACATGGACAGTCCTTCTACCATTTCCATTTCACTTTCTGTGCCATTCCCTCATTGGATATAGCTAAGAAGTCACATGACCAATCACCAATCACATCCAAGACCTCTACATCTAACTGCATCATCTTAGATCAGCACTTCAAATGTACTGTTAATCTCTCTGAGTACAAGTGTCATATCATTGGAAAGCACCTTCTACCAGAAATACTGTACAAGTCTCCAAGATTTCTACTTGTAGCTGCATGCATATCCATACTAAAGGTATACATATTTTCTGTATAGTACATGTACAATTCTTATAGATTCCTATAAACAGATTAACTGATGTTTAACTTGTATAATCTATTTAATTTCTTTTTACACACACATTTTCAAAGCATGTTGAACTAACATATTTAAAGTACAATATGAAGAGTTAACATACTCAAGCAAAATTGCATGCACACAGTATGTTCAAATATCAAACAACAATACTTGTACAAAAACATAAAAATGTATTTACTTATATTTATATAGTGTGCAAGCAGCCCATGGCATTGAGGCGCTGTTACTTACAAGAGCTTGGTTACAGAAATAGTGGTATTCAGTGGTACATTTTGAATTCCACAAGGCATAGAAATGATATTTTGGTTGGTACAGTTAGTCATTACAATACAGTTAATGCATTAAGAACATATGATATGTATTCAACTTGTGTGATGCATCTTATGTTAATAAGATAGTTTTCATGATTTTGAGGAAGGCGCTGAGGGTCAATGTCAATTAAAAAAAATCAATGTCTAAATAAAAAACAGTGCTATATACAAACAAAATTACAATTTGTTTCCTTTACAATTGCAGTGAAGACCATTCTCCTGAAAAGAAGCAGCCGAATTTGAAGTACAACGAACAACTAAGAAGAAACCTGCTCATTTCAGAAAAAAAGTAAGTTGAATACCACCATGTTATTTGTACTATTATTCAAACACACTGTAAGGTTAATTCATGCTATTTCTGTGCCTAAAAATAGAGATTGTGCACCATTCTGTCTACAAATCCCCATTTCTTAAACAGAGATTTACAGGCAGAATGGCACACAATTTCCTATTTTTCGACACATAAATGACCCAACTCAGCCCCTAGAATTTTGATATTATAGAACAAACAACTGTTTTAATTGTATACCATTAGATTTACTGTGTCCACTTCTCCACACCACTAGCTTACTTTCTACTGTCATCTGAACCCCAGTTTAGTAGCACATAAATTCAAGAATACCCATCCCAACTAGTTGTAGCTGCCCAATGCACAATCACACACCATTACATACATCTTTATCATCTTACTCAGACACTCATGCACACAGCACACATACATTAAGAACACCCCATCCCACACCTTCTTTATTTTTTTCAACAGACCCTAAATAATGCCTACCAAAAATCAAGTCCATAGAAATCAATAGAGAAGCAGAGCAAATGAAAATAGAAGTGTCCAAAACAACCATCCATCTCTAGCAGAATTTGTAAAAAAAAGTTTAAACAAAACAGCTAATACAGTAATTTACCGAAACAAAACAAGCTTCAAGTACAGAAACTTTGCCTCCTCTATCAAAATGTAAAACGAACCACAAAACAATTAACAAAAAATCAGCTACCACTACGGATAAAACTGCTCCTATAAATGTGGTGTATAGTAAGCATACCAAAAAAAGTATTTTTGCAAAAATGTTCTGTCACAGAGTCCTTCAAAATCGTATAAAAACAGGAGAGAAATCAGGCTCAACCCTTAAAACCTATCGTAGGAAATTAATTTTAGAAGCGTTGATAGACAGTGCAAACCTTCTCAAAAGAAAGTTATTTATTTTAGTTTTAAACAAAATGAAACCACTAACAAAACTAATGACTAAATTACAAAAAAGACTTCTCAATACACGAAATGTCAACAGAAATAACTTCTTAAGTATCTGTTGAGGTGAATGGAGTCACACTACGAGCACAGAACCATACTTTAATGAAGGAGCATACAAACAAAAGCAAACAAATACAATTGCCATACTTAGCAGTGGACTAGGTTATGCAAAAGTTAATAATACCATAATGGAACAAGAAATACTGCTTACAAAAATATCCCCAGAAAACTAAGAATTACTTCTCCATTCAACTGAATCAGAACGTCTAGTATACAAATGGCCATGCATGTCAATGTGTAACATTCCCAAAAAATCTTTCAAGTCTTTATGCCAATTCCTCAATCAATATGTAAAAGGCAAAGACAAAATCAAAATTAAACTACTGAAAAATATGGATACCTGTCCAGTGCGCAAGTACACAGGACTACAAGGACATTCTTTGGCCTTCATTTCAGGACCTACTTGCAAAACGACCTTCCATTATATCAAAATGATATCAACACATCATTCAACTATAAGAAATCTAGTCTATAAACTGTACTATGCTAAAAGTCATGCTTTAGCACTAGCCAATTTAAATAACATTCTTCTACATGGTACAGCAGAAGACCTACTTGAATAAATCAACTATATCCAGAAAGAATATTTTGGAAGTGAAAGCCACTTACAGAATGAAATAGCTTTAAAGCAAATTAGCAACAATTCTATGCATGGCAACCTTTTACTACACACATACAAAAAAGAAATACTGAAATTTAAAAGTACATCTGCTGAAGTGTGCATGTTGCCGTAGAACCTTTTATAAAAGTAACACAAAAACTGTAGACCTAACATACAAAATAGGAGACAATGAAGATTCTAAATGGTTTGAATTAGCTCTCTATCTTATAGCAGAAAACAAATACGAAATAACTGACCCCTTAATACTTTGCAGTTAGTCCACTACAAAACTTGACAACAACCAAACTCCTTCACATGCTATCACAAATAATTTGGAATTATTTCCACTACCAAAACCCTACAACAACTCAATTTATATGAGAGCATCATAATTCAAACAGTGCGCCCATTTCAAGCAATAATACGCCTTCAACCAAAAACAGCAAAATTACCTCCCTCTGAATTAGTGAAAGGTATTCGGGGAAAAGTAGTGCATTTACCATTAGATCTAAAAGAAAATGTGCACACTCTAGGAGTGCAACATCCAATTGAGCAATCTTTAATTATCTGAGTAAATGGTGTACCTACAAAAGACAAACAAATTTGGCAACAACTGGTAGATTTACATAAAGTTAGACAAGCCTTGCAATACCTAAAAGACAATAATGAATACTACAAAGAAATTAATATTGAAGAAATCTTGAAGGATACCACTGAAATAATTCAAGAGAAACAAGAAGCTGGTCAATTTGAGCTCCTAGATCCGGCTACAATATCCAATACTTTAGACCATTATACAATTCACCCATTGCACTCTAATGACACCGTAGAAGATGCACTAGAATCGTACCAAATGCGTCAAACAAAAGGATCACCAATCAGCACATGGGAAAAAAGTATAGAAGCACGTGCTTTTCCTCTACTCTTTCCTACTGGCAAAGGAGGAAGGTACAATGATAGACCTATTCAAATAACAGCATCAGAATACCGCTCATTACTGATGTATTCTGAAGATCCCAGATTTAGCCAAAATGTGGAATACATATTCCACCTACTCTTTGAAAGTGAACTAGCAACTTTATGTTACGGAGTTGCACACACATTAAAATCAGGATCCCACTTTCAAAATATGTCAGCTACACAATTATTACAAAAAGTGCAACAAAAAGATGAGGTTTTACAATCAAATATTACAAATCTATTAGCAAATATGTGTGCTACTAAAGAGTACTGGTTTTGACGTCATGGAGATGTACGTTGTATGATAAGAAACCTTGGCCCACCCACTTGGTTTGTTACATTAAGTTGTGCAGAATATGCATGGGAAGATTTACATGATTTCCTACGCATATCAAACAAAAACAAAACAAACATAGATATACTAACACCTGGATAACTTTGTTCTCTAGATCCTGTTAATGTTTCAAGATATTTTCACCATCGCTTCATTTCTTTGATAAACTTTATTTGTAATAAAACTGCTCCTCCCCTCGGAGAAGATCAACACTTCTTTTGGGGAAAAGAATACCAAGCCAGAAGAGCACCACATATCCACATGCTGTTATGGATTAACCCTATTAGAGCCCATTGGAAAACACTCAGTGCCATGCTATTTTCTCTGATTCTTAGCTGTTGTATCTCAAATTGCTGTAGCTCACTAGAAATCGATAATACTATAGGATAACCATACATTTTTTGTTTCAGTATATTTTTCTCTATATAATTAGCCAAAAAGCACATGTTTGTGTCACACCCTGAGGTCACATGACATAATTCAATATGGTGGACACATACCACTGTAAAAAGTCTATATCACTGACGACAAAGGTAGCACTTTTAGAAAACTATTTTTTTCAGTAGGTAGATGGGCAGATTTCAAGTATATTATGTTTGCAGCTCAGACAAAAAACTGAAGTTTCATGTTTTATTTTATTTATTTATTTTTTGGGGCTTAGCGTAAGTGCATCCCATGAGTGTCAAATGTGAACTTTTTTTCCAAACCACAAATATAATGAAAAAAGTAAAAGGAAAAGACCAATAATTTAGAAGCATCATTAGGGAAATCAGGTTTTACTTAGTAGCAATATGATGCAAAGGAAAATAAATATTCTCAAACATTCTGGGTAGTCTTACATACACTTCAAAATGGCTGACATTGTTTATTTCCCTTGTTGTTTTCTCTGCAAGAATTTCTATTGCAGAACTGGGACTCAATAAAGTCTAGTAAATGGTTTGTTCTGGTATGTATGTTTAGTCATCAGACAATTTTCGAACGTGTTATCTCTGTATGTGAGCCAATGGGTCTCAGAGTCTTTATATCTGACCTTTGACCTTAAAATGCACTACATTAAATGTGTTTGTCATCATATCTTTGTAACCCAAGATCTGTTTATCTTAATTGTGGTGTCTTTTGAAAGTTAATGACATGTTCTCCATAATCTTTCGTATAAAAGGTACAGATAGTTTGAGATGCTTTGGGATTTGACCTTTGACCTCTAAATCATTCAACTAAAACTTTTTCTGTTCTGCTACCATGTAGAACATTTATACAAGCGAGGTGTTGTTGGAATGGTCATGTCATGTACTTTGTCTTCTATGCATCAAGTAGGGCATGGGGGTAGGAAATGTGACCTTTGACCTTGAAATTTGCATTTGCAAAATGTTTTTTTGTAATTTCTCAGCAACCATTTGTTTGATTTCGATGAGTGGGGTATCATTGTAAAGGTTATGGTATGTGCTATCTAATAAATGTTGTAGCTAGTCAGAGTGGCCATTTAATTTGACATTTGATCTCAGAATATTCTAAATATGACTTTTGATTATATTTTCACAACTCTTGAGCAGATTTATAAAAATGTGAAGCCATGAGTAATGTGTTGGTACGCACTATCCCGGGATTTGGATATCTAAGTGAAGTGGCAATTATTGTTGAGCTTTGATCTTAGAACAATCATTCTTAATGGGTTTTTGGCAATTGTTTTGAAACCGTGGAACCAGTACAGACAGGTGTGATGTCATCTCAAAGCCATGGTACATACTTTCCTATTTTGTTCAAAAACCACAGACCAGACATACATTACAGAAATGTGACTGTAATATGGAAACAACACCTGATCCGGCAGGCCACATTGCGGGGCGATGGCCCTGAGCCCACATTATAGGCCCGAGCACAGCGAGGACCTCAGCAATGGGCCCAGCTGCCATTATCCCATGATCTGGCCTGCCGGATCTGGTGCTATTGCCAGTAGTGTCTCAGGTTTCCAATCCGGAAACCGGGGTTCTAATAACAATTTATTTTGTTGGAATAAATGGTATGTTTCCCATTCAAACAAAATATTAACTTAAGATGGGGGCCGTGGAGATGGAAGGTGTGGCTCCATGCTGAGTCCCGCTTCTATTTCCACGTCGGCCCATGATGGAGGCTGGAATGGCGGCAGCAGTTGTGCTGCAGCTAAAAGAATAAGCTGAGTGGGTTAAAAGGGTGTGGAGGGGAGGAAACGATGACCGGAGGGACAGGGGAGCATGGAAGTAAGATGGGTTGGAGAATGATTTGTTCTTTGAACATTGAACTCTTGAATTTGCCAATGGCCATTTCCTGAAAATGGGAGAGCCAGCAAAAAGCATGACTAGCCATTTAGCATTAGTGTCTTATAAAAAAACATATAGGAAAAAACAAGGAATTTGGTCTCTTAGAAAAAACTGGAGGTTGGAACTAGAATGCATGTTTATGACATTGCCTGAAATTATGTGATCTTTGGAACATCCCTTACAATAGCTTTTCTCAAGGGGTAGAGGCAAGCGGGACCTCACTGGGTGAGACTCCCCCCTATAACCCACCATTAACAGCTATAATCAAATAGAAGACAAGAAGACCGAGCTACTGTTTGTTACTGTGGTATAAAACCATTGTTTCACCATAAGGAGAAGTATTCTTGTAATACTGAGAAGAAGAGTGCCCGAGTAATTGAGAAAACTCTGGAAACAGATAAAAATGACTATGAGGCTCCGCTCTGGAAGTCCCAGCAACATGTTATAAAACAGAAAGAGTCCCATTGGAGAGATAAGTACGGGGGTTTCGAGTCAGCTGTGCAGTGAGAGATGAGAGAGACCGGGACATGCAGGGTTCAAACCTGGAAGAAAGCTGGCGTGGGAATGTGACACAAGTGAAGCTGGAAGCAGGAGAAGCTGGAGGAAGGGAACGCCAATGAAGATACCGAACCTTAGGTGGTGGCGTGAACGAGCGTCAGTGGACTGTTAAATCCAACAATGACGCAGAAACCACAGACCCGCTCACATCAAAGAGCGGACACTGAGCGAGAGAAAGAGAAGCAGAGAAGCCTGAAGCCAACCTGACAACATGAGAAAAGTTCTTCTTCCTAAATACAGGTCCGGTGATAGTGGTAGGGACAGAATAGATTAGTTTTGGATGGAGAACAGATCTTCAATTTGGACTGACTATTACTGACGACCACCCTAGTTAGTTTTGTGTAAGGCATAGAAAACCCATAGTTTTGGGAGAGTTAGGAGTTTACACCTTTTCTTGTAATTGATAAAATACTTGATACTGGAAGATATCAGTCTCTGTCCTTCTTCAGACCATCCACATTACCAATGCAAATGTGGGTCAGCTTGGACAAGGGAATACATTCAGCCTTGAAAAGAGGTATCATGTTACGCTACATATATAAAAATGTCTATGTTGAACAAAGTGTTGCACATAAATTCATAGTGCTCTGTACAGTGCTTGCTGACAGCGAACATGTTTTACATACCATACTCAATAACCCTAGCTAATATGAAATAACAACACACACTCTCTAACACGCTCTCCAAATGGGTGTGCAAAATGGACACAATCCTTTTGTGGACCTTAACCACAGCACATTGGGAGGCTAGTGGGTGCCTGCATATGTTGTTCTAGTCTCTAGGGGAGTATGCACAGTTAAAGTAGCTGTGTATGTTAAAACAAGTGGAACAGAGTAATTAGTTTGGTTTGGTTGTGTATTTGTATAGCGCGCATTGCCTTTAGGCATCTCGACGCTTAGGCACACACCAATCAATCCCCAAACCCATTCCCACCTCCCTCAATCCCCCTCACCCATGCCCTCCGACCTCCCTCAATCCCCAACACAAAACTATTTTTAAAAAATTAAAAATTGAAACATAGAGGCTGAAAATCAAACGAAGATTATTCCCTTGCTTGCTGTGTCTTCCTCCTCCTCTGCACAGGCTCCCTTGCCTGCTGTGCCCTCGCTAACTTCAATCTCTCTATCTCTAACACCCTTGATACTCTGGCCCCTGTCATGTGGGTCGGACTGAAGCCTTCCAAAAAGAGCAATTCTTGGTACAACTCTGATTTGGCTGCCCTTAAACACATGTGTTGGGCAGCTGAGTGGAAATGGAATGCGTCAGGTGGACCGCCCCTCTGACAAACCGGCCTGCCGCCTTCTTCAAAGGCAATATCGACTCTGCATCCACTCTAAGGTAAGAGTCTTTATTCAAGCACGCATCTCTGCGGCATCAAACAACATGGCCGATCTTTTCAAGTCTGTAAGGAACTGGCCAATCCTGCAGCAGCCTCCTCTTCTGTGACACCCACCAAGGACTTTTGTGTGATCTACAGCCTGGGTGAAGAGTACCAGTACTTAGAAAACTGTGGCCCTCATTCATGGCATTCAAATGCACTCCTGGCAGATAATGGAGTGGAGTGTACCCAGGGTACACATCAGGGTTTGAAATTGAGGGGAGCTGGGTGCTAGTTAGCTCCTGCTTCTGGCATAGTAGAGCCTGGTTAGCTTAAAACCAACATCTACCAGGAGCTACCATTGGCTCATATGGCCAACTGGTGCCTTCCAACCACGGAAATGTGACATTAACTTTGAGTATTTGGGAATGTTAATACAGAAGAATTAGAACACATCTAATAAACATTTAAGCACAATGGTTCATACAAAATGAACAAAAAGGAGCATTTCTGGTGGCTCCTGGTTCCCCTGTGGTAGCTCCTGCCCACAGTGGGATGCCCAACACTCAGGAGCTGGATTTAGCTCTTGCTCATTGAATCTCAATTCCAAACCCAGCACATGTATGGTGTCTAAACAGGAATCTGTAGTGTTCATCGTGGAGTGGGTCATTCTCCCCTTTGTCGCACTTGCAGCCTGCCAAGCTTGCCCATGGGCACAAAGCTCTCTCTCAAAAGGGTCATTCATTTCAACCAGCTGAGACGCTCGCCTGTCACTTTAGGCCTGCATTTTGGGTAAAACGTGTTCCCCGTGCAGGCGGTAGGCTATGCCATCAAGAACTAAGCTGGGATGCCCCTTTTTCGTTACTTGGTTTTGCTTGTGCACTCCCATGTATGGCTACTCTGGACAGGGCAGGCCGTGGAATGGAGAGGGATCAGTCTCCAATGTATGTTAGCTACAGCCTGGGAGAAGTGTGTTAGTGCTGAAAGTAACACTGGCCTTCTACATGGCTTGAACAATGCTCTCCTGGCTGTCACAGCACTGGAATGTACACAGTATCCTCACATACTGGGTCTGATGAGGATTGCACAGTGCTCATCATGGCTTAGGGTCAGTCTCGCAGTTGTAACACTTGCAGCCTGCCAAGCCTGTCTGTGGGCACAAGGCTTTCTATCAAATGGGTCATGCATTTCAACCAGCTGAGACGCTTGCCTGTCACTTTAGGCCTGCATTTTGGGTAAAACGTGTTCCCTGTGCAGGGGGTAGGCTCTTCCATCAAGAAGTAAGCTGCGATGCCCCCTGTTTGTCACTCTGTTTTGCTGGTGCACTCCCACGTACGCCTACTCCGGACAGAGCAGGCTATGATATGATATTTTATTTGTATTGCGCTCATACACAAGTGTTTCAGAGCGCGACGAGGCAAGTGAGGGGTACAAGGGAGGACAAAACAACAATCTTACTAGGCCCAGTGACATTGAGAACGCGCAGGTGCATGGGAAAGGGAAGGGGGAAGGTGCAAGGGAGAGGGGAGGAGTGGAAAGTGAAGAGCAAGGGATAAAACAACAACAACTGGTAGTGCAGCCAGCAATGTGGCAAGTGCAAGGTTAAAGCGCAGACAAGGGGTGTCTGATAAGTGCAGGTAAGGGGAATGTAGGGTTACAGATACAGACCCAAGTGCCAGGGTTGCCAGGAGGCAGTGCGGGTGTGTGGCTGGGTGGGCAGGGACCTGGGCCCGAAAATCAGAGGGTAACCAGGTGCCCGGTGCCGAAGCAGACAGATCAGCAGGGGAATGGAATGGAGATGGGTCAGAGTCCAATTTGTGTCATTGACATGCCCATTTGTTAATTATTTTTACGTGTATATTATTTCTAGGGACTGGGCACTTTTTGAAGGGTTGTTAGTGTTAATTTTATAACATGTATTATATTTTTCCAGAATATATGTACAATGAAATATATTTATTAAAATAGGGAGGGAAAATTATTTGACAAAAAAAATGGTAAACATATTTTTTTCACTTTATATTTTTTTGAGTATTTTTTACTTGTTTTCCGAGTTAAACCTTTTTAAACATTTTTAAAAAAAGAAGCCCCCAAACTGCTTAATCTATCCCCTCCCCCACATGGAAAACCTGATCAGTTTTATAATGGGAGGTAAAGTACATATAGGTGTTTGTGTAGACAATATTTTGCAGTGTCTTTCATGTGTATCACCCTACACTTGAATCATCCGGGTCTATGTTGCATGGGGTGTTATGGACAAGAAGCGGGTAGCATCTTTCATGGATGCCAACATTGCAGCCTGGGCACCAGTGGCGTGATCTTTTTCGTCCACTAGGCTTACTTCTGTCAGAACATATGGCACAGTCCCTTTCTTTCTTTGCCGGCAAAATGGCAAAACCATGCTCCTTTGATGATGGGGCGAGCGGTGGGGTTGCTGCTGAGTGTTCAGAGGACGTTCCCTCCTGAGACAAGCAGAGAGCCTCTATGATATCAACTACAAAGCTGTGCCTGCTAAGGAGTTTGCTGTGTTCAGTATTAATTTTGTAAAGCTCATAGGCGTTCATTATGGAAACGTCTGAGGTTACGCCATATCTTCGACCAATACCTATGTGTTGGTCTCTCTGCAGCAAACTGATATATTTTTCTGTCGCATACATCAACCCCACCCATTCCTTTGTTATAGTCAAGAATGATTTGGGGCTTGATGGCTGACTGGCCACATCTAGTATGCACGAGTACATCACTTGCCAGACTGGCAGTGGACAGCAGCAGCACAGGCTTGCGATGGCTTTTTTTTTCTCTAAAGGTACATGCCAACAACCCACCTTTTCTCAAATATTTTGATCCACCCGGCTGTAACTTGGTCCTGGTTATCTCGGATGGCAAACCCTTAGAGTTGACCCTCACTGTGCCTGTTAGAAGGGTTGTGGTCAATAAGAGATCCCCAGCAAGGCCGACACTGGTGTAATAATTGTCGGTCATTAAGTGATATCCCTTATTAAGTAAGTCACAAGACTTTAAGAGGCTCATGACCTTGTTATATACAAATCCCTTTTGACACCCTGTTGTTTTATCCCTGCCTGCATACAGGTCAACGTGCAAAATATAGCTGTTGCTGCTGTCACAGACCTCAATTTTTTTAATCCCAAACCTGACATGTCTTTTGTTGGGCATGTACTGAATATAGGCTACCCTATTCTTCATGCCAACCATGGACTCGTCAATGGAGAGCACCTGCCGTGGCACATAGTATTTTTTAAATGCACGGTTCAGGGAGTCCAAAACTGGACGCACCTTATGCCAGGGATCAAGCCCTTCCTCTCCCCGTGCCTTTGCAGTGGCGTTGTCATTTAAGTGGATCATCCGTGTGACAGTGAGATATTGCCACAACGGCATGACTTGGTCAAAGAAAGGTGTGGCCTGAGAAGGGTGTGTAAGGACCCAGTACATTTTTACATTTTTCTTGCGAATAATTCCCATATTTATAGAAAGGCCAATCCATTTTTTTAGAAGTGCCACAGTCAGCCCTCCATTCATCCACCGGCGCAGCCGTGAATGAGGATGAATTTGGATCCACTCTGCCTTTGCTGCTAGTAGATCCCTTGCATATTTGTGTGTCTCCCTCACTATGTGGATTAGCAGGTCCATTGTGAGGAACAAGTTAAAATACACAATAGGAGGGGAATTTCTGAGTGGAAGACTGCGACCCCCTGGGTTCCTGATGCTGAACTCCACTCCATTGCTGTATGGATCTGCGCCAGGCAAAACCTCATCCCAATAGGCTTCACAAACATCTTCCTGTGACAGTCCCTCCTCCCCAGAGTCGTCATTGCACTCATCCTCAGAGGGACTATCCTCTCCACTACTTGTCTCTGCCAACCCCTCAGGCTCAAACTCAATATCACTCTCCCCTTCTGAGCTAATGTCTGGTGCCTCTGCCATCAGCTCAAATAAAGCATCTTGATTGTCAATTCTAAATCTTTTGGCTGACATTTCTTTCCCCTAAAATATCCTGTCAAAATGTTTTCTAAATTAATTGATCCTTTTCACAATCTTTTAACCCTCTCAGAAAAAAAAGTCTAATGACAGGATGGAGACAAAGAAACTTCAGCCAATAAAAAACAAAACAAAAACACACAGGGATGGTATCCGGTGTCCTAGAAAGACTCAGGAAGGGGTAAAAAAAAAATATATATTTCCTTCCCAGTAAAGCTACACAAAGTAGAATTTACCAAAACACAATGAACTAGTCACCCAAATTTCCAAATTCACCTTTGAAATCAATCTCCTTGACAAAGAATTGGTTTCACACGAGCAGTAAAAACACAACCTCTCTCCTTACCACACAAAGCCCGCAAAGAGAGATTCAAGTCAGACAAAGGCTAAATGTACCTTTTTTTTCCCCTTTCACTGCCGCAAGGCTGAACTTTATTAGCAAAGGTCACACACAATGGACATGTCTGGGCACTGTAGCACCCCCTGCTGCCTGGTCATGCCCCATAGCTAACATTTGTTATAAACATGAACCCCTTTGAGGAGCCTTTCTGAGAATACTTGACATGTTTTATAATGTGGTCAAATGTGGGGACTTTGGGTGGATTTGGTTATTTTATTGAAGAATATCAGTACTTTCTTAGAGAAGAGAGAAAAAAGAGCTGAATGGGTTGTGTGTGACTGTCTTGTCAGAAAATGTTTTTGGAGAGCCTTTTTCTTGAACAGTCCCTACAATCTATTACTGTAAAGTGTGTGGTAAAATTATAATTTAACACCAAAAAGCACTTATAAACCAAGAAATAGATCTACATTTTCTGTCACAAACATTGGAGAAAAAAAAGTCTACTTCGCCTCACACAGAGAGCCCTGTCAGAAGGCCTGCCGACAGAAAGCAGGTAAATGTATCTATTTCAGCTCTCCATGGCTGCAAGCTCAGCCCCTTTTGCAAGCAGCACCCAGTGCACATGAATAAGAGTAACCACATCACATTGGTCATTTATATTGCACGCTTTTTAAATGGAGAAATGGTAGATGTTGTTAGTAATCATGAATGTCAGTGAAAACATGAAATTAATGCACTTCCTGCTCTTTTAAAACACCCACTTCACTATGGGCAAAGCCTGCTTGAAAAAATGCTGTAGTGCAATCAAAGTGTGGCATGAAAAAGAAAGGGTTCCAGGGGAGTACAAACTTTCAAAAGTCAGATCGTGTGGGCTGCAAAATCCTTCCACCATGACACATATTGATTATATTGAGGAATTATGGGTGTTGTAGTAAAATAAGTACGATCTCGAGAGCCACATGTTGCAGACCCCTGCTGTGGGCTTAGTTACCTCCTAATTATAAACACATTTCATGCTTTTAAATGCATTCCATTTCGGTAATAAGCACCACAAACAATTTTAAGAGAGCCTGGCCAACCATAGACACAGCTGGGATCACTGATGCGGGCAAAACCTCCTATGGTGGTAATTTCTGCTTCTCTAACTTCAACATAAAAAAAATCTTATGGCATCTGTCTTTGACCAGCCCTAAGACCGAACATGTTGGGAAGATCATTAAGCACATTTTGCACACAGAAAATGTAAACGAGAATAAAAGGTATGCCCTTTTATTCAACATATTCCATGTGGCCACATTTGGTATAAACTAGCAACACCTGACTGCCTTCCTGAAGATTACAAGAGACATGAAAGCGCTTGGAGCAGAAGATCAACTGGACTGTGGAAGGTATACTAAGCTGGGAACCAGAGTGCGCCCGCACCTCCTAGTTTTGCTAGTTTTTATATATATATATATATATATATATATATATATATATATATATATATATATATTAATTCACCTACAAAAAGAAAACAGAGCAATAGAGTAGCAACATCAATAGTGTTGCATGCAACATGTCAGGCCGCTCAAACTACTACAGTGTAAAGTCTCCTAAAACAGGGTGACTTTCCTCCTGAGAGCATGGCGTCCGTGATAAGATATCACACACGGCAACCAGGCGGCTCAGGCAGAAAGGGGGGTGAAGGTGGGTGGTGCAGTGTTCACTCCCATGCTGCAAAGAAAACACACAAAGAATTGGTTGTCACCCACAATAAGACTAAAATACTCCCCCACAAACTTATCAATAGACGATCGCGATGTCCAAATGGTGGTGAAAGTAGGGCAAAATCATTTTGCGAACCTTAACCACAGCACATTGGAAGGCCAGTGGGAGACTGCATATGTTGTGCTAGTCTCTAGAGGAGTATGCACACTTTAAGTAACTGTGTATGGGAAAACAAGTGAGAAACTGCGTAATTAGCCCTCACAAACCCATCAATCCCCCACACCCATTCCCTCCCACCTCCCTCAACTCCCCACACCCATGCCATCCCACCTCACCCATGCCCTCCCACCTCCCTCAAACCCCAACACCAAATTATTTTGAGAAATTACAAATTGAAACATAGATGCTGAAAATCAAACTAAGATTACTGCGAGCAACCAGTAGTTTACTGACATATTTAGAAATGCATTAATTAAAATACTGCTGAGGCCTAGTCTAGTGGTGAGCCCTTGTCTACTGTGTTGGGTGTAGAGAAGACGATTCCCGCGTCTACCTGCAAAATAAAAGATGGATGCAGTGATTTTCCCGTCAACCAGCTGCCCAGGGGAGCGCAAGGCGGGAAAACTCACTGCCCATCAGGTGCTCCGATGGGCAGGTTGGATAGACGCAAACTGCATGGGCCTAATATAGTGGCGATCCCTGGTCTACTGTGTTGGGTGTAGAGAAGACGATGCCCGCGTCCACCTGCAAAAAAAAAGACGGATGCAGTGATTTTGCCGTCAACCAGCTGCCCAGGGGAACGCAAGGCGGGAGAACTCACTGCCCATCAGGTGCTCCGATGGGCAGGTTGGATAGATGCAAACTGCATGGGCCTAATCTAGTGGCAATCCCTGGTCTACTGTGTTGGGTGTAGAGAAGACGATGCCCGAGTCCACCTGCAAAAAAAAGACGGATGCAGAGATTTTGCCGTCAACTAGCTGCCCAGAGGAGCGCAAGGTGGGAGAACTCTCTGCCCGTCAGGCGCTCCGATGGGCAGGTTAGATAGACACAAACTGCATGGGCCTAATCTAGTGGCATTCCCTGGTCTACTGTGTTGTGTGTAGAGAAGACGATGCCCGGATCCACCTGCAAAAAAAAGACAGATGCAGAGATTTTGCCGTCTACCAGCTGCCCAGGGGAGTGCAAGGCGGGAGTACTCACTGCCCGTCTGGCACTCTGATGGGCGGGTTGGATAGACAGAAACTGCATGGGCCTAATCTAGTGGCAATCCCTGGTCTACTGTGTTGTGTGTAGAGAAGACGATGCCCTGATCCACCTGCAAAAAAAAGACAGATTCAGAGATTTTGCCGTCTACCAGCTGCCCAGGGGAGCGCAAGGCGGGAGTACTCACTGCCCGTCTGGCACTCTGATGGGCGGGTTGGATAGACAGAAACTAAATGGGCCTAATCTAGTGACAATCCCTGGTCTACTGTGTTGTGTGTAGAGAAGACGATGCCTGGATCCACCTGCAAAAAAAAGACAGATGCAGAGATTTTGCCGTCTACCAGCTGCCCAGGGGAGTGCAAGGCGGGAGTACTCACTGCCCGTCTGGCACTCTGATGGGCGGGTTGGATAGACAGAAACTGCAAGGACCTAATCTAGTGACAATCCCTGGTCTACTGTGTTGTGTGTAGAGAAGACGATGCCCGGATCCACCTGCAAAAAAAAGACGGATGCAGAGATTTTGCCATCTACCAGCTGCCCAAGGGAGTGCAAGGCGGGAGTACTCACTGCCCGTCTGGCACTCTGATGGGCGGGTTGGATAGACAGAAACTGCATTGGCCTAATCTAGTGGCAATCCCTGGTCTACTGTGTTGTGTGTAGAGAAGACGATGCCCTGATCCACCTGCAAAAAAAAAGACAGATTCAGAGATTTTGCCGTCTACCAGCTGCCCAGGGGAGCGCAAGGCGGGAGTACTCACTGCCCGTCTGGCACTCTGATGGGCGGGTTGGATAGACAGAAACTAAATGGGCCTAATCTAGTGACAATCCCTGGTCTACTGTGTTGTGTGTAGAGAAGACGATGCCCGGATCCACCTGCAAAAAAAAGACAGATGCAGAGATTTTTCCGTCTACCAGCTGCCCAGGGGAGCACAAGGAGGGGCGGGGGGGAACTCATTGCCCCATCAGGTGCTGCGATGGGCGGGTTGGATAGATGCAAACTGCATAGGCCTAATCTGGTGGCGAGCCCTCGTCTAAATTATAATTTTACATGGAGTAGACAAACCTTTGAAAAGTATTTATATTCATAGAGGAAGAAAAATTCTGGTAATAAACTCGGATTCCTAGTAAGTATACCATGCTGCTTCAAAAGTCACCACATGGTGCCCACAGCGTAGGCATACCCAGCTAGTCACCGACTTACCTGGAAGATGATTTCAATGATCTGCAACACTTGCCTGCAGATTGATCTGGTAGTGTGCGTAGACATCTGCAGCCACCGTTCTCAATGAAATAATTCCAAAAACATAGAATGAAAAGAAGTCAGTCATAGAAAAAAGAGGCACAATCCCTCGCCCCACCCATTACAGCCGATTTCTGTTGTCCAATTTCCATGTCTCAGCAGGCTAACAGTTCAACCTCTTACAAAGAAACATCAGCAGGAGTTCTCACTATTCCAGGCATTTGCATCAGACACCCATTTTACCAGAAGAGTTAAGACCCATTCTCCTGCACCAGACAAGAGAAGACTAGATGGTGGAGTCACACGCATGTTGCAAAGTGTTAAGAAGGCAATGGAGGGGAAACAGAGGACACAGGTGCAGAAGATGTACCCAGTGTTAAATATTCCCAATTAACACAACTATAAGACATCCTGAGGCACACACCCCCATCAGAGACTCACTTAGACCATTAGTCCCACTGTCACCACATCCAGCACTTGCATACCACATTGCCTTATCAGATGCTCACCACAGGCAAACAAATCATATCAGACCATTCCTGCAGTCAATCCCATTAGTCAGTAACTCTCTAATCTGGACTCAAACTCTCCCTTGCTTCTGATACTCCTCGATCCTTCTTCTGCCTTTGACACAGTCAAGCAGTTCATCCTCATAAACCGTCTCCATGATACCCTAGGATTCCCGGACAGGGAATTTACCTCCTTCCTTTCAAACAGACCATCTCAAATGCAAATGGGTCCCTTTCTCTCCTCCACCTCACTCTCTGCCTGTGGCGTCCCTCAGGGCTCTATCCTATCGCCATGGCTTTTCAACATCTACCTGGCCCCCATGTTCTCCACTCATTTCCAGTGTTATGCAGACGACACACAACTTTCTTTGAAGCTGCCATCCTCTACCTCCTCCTCCCTCATACCCGACTGCCTGACCGCTATTCAGGCATGGTGCTCTGCCAATGGGTTCTGCCCTAATGCCAGTAAGACAGAGATCCTTCTCATTGGGATGCCTGCTCCTTGTTTGTTCCCCACTCTCTCGCCAGACTCCTTGTGTCCCCTTCATCCACTTGTGCGGCAAAAAACCTTGGCATGATCTTTGATTCCTCTCTCTCCTTCTCTCCACTCATCACAGACCTTGCCAAGGAGTCCAACCTTCAGCTGCACCTCCTTCGGGGCATTCTACCTTTCCTCATCTTAACCCAGAAGCCCAACATCTCCAGAGCCCGGGTTCTCTCTAGGCTGGACTACTGCAACAGCCTCTTCCTCTTTCCTCCCTTTCGACACCCCTTCAACTAATACAGAATAGAACTGCAAGACTTATCCATGGCCTCAAGCCCAGGGACCACATCTCTCTAGCCCTAAAATCTCTCCACTGGCTCTTGGTGACTGCAAGGATCAAATTGAAGACCCTTTGCATCATCCACAAGGCTGTTGGTGGCCTGGGTCCACTATACATCCAGCTTTCCCTCCATAAATACCTCCCGACCACCTGCAAAACAAAAGAACGCTGGGACCACAAGGCCACCTGGTAATAGAGCCACCCCCAGGTTGGTAAACACACTGCGGGAACGTAAATGAATATTTTAGAGTACTCCCAACACTAACGTGCAGTATAAAATCTAAAGATGGCCGACAGGGGGGGAGCTAAGGGAGTGTTTCCTACTGGCTATGCCAGTATGACCCAAAACGACAACTATAGAGCACTAAAGTGACTGAAATTGATTGAACTGGCACGGAAAGGAGGGGAAGATCCCGCCATGATTCGACTGAGTCACAGCCCCGGCGCTGGCAGAGCGCCTAATGCCATGACATCAATGACTGCTGCGTGGTTGCCCTAAATATTTAAAACATATTTGTAAGCACTTGCAATTAGTAAGTGCAGCTCATAATCTACTGTTTAGTGGGAGAACAAACGTTTTTCCAAAGCGTGCCAATGTGTGCACGGAATGCAACTCCCTGTGCACTGCACTGCCAGCTGTCATGTATGCATCCCATAAGGGCACAAGCCTTAAGAAAACACGTGTGGGGGGCACTCTAAAATATGCAAGTGAGCAGATCTTAAATGGACATGTTTATACATTCAATTGGTCTTTCACAATCAAAGAAAGTGCACAAGGCAAATAATCATGTGCCTTTAAAAATCAACACCTGACAAATAATCAGGTAATGACAAGGGCAACCAATAAGCATTTTTAACACATCTGTCATTTTGAAAAATAAATACATCACTGGTTAGCCAAAGGTTTGCTAACATCTGAACATTATTGTTATCTATCAGCACTCCACGAGACACCGTGCAGCCAGCAAGGTCAACTGCCCTTACTTAGCATATCAAAGAGGTGCTAAGTTTACCAGTTATCAAACCGACACTTAGCGCCTCTTTGATAATTGCAGCTCTCTTGTGGATTTAATGTGCTTCAATACAGCACACGTCACGAAAATAACAAAAAGGGACTACTTTGAAATCAGCACATCCCCCAGAATGCATGCACCAGTCTACCTGGCGCATCCCCCCACCCACTGCAGGCCTCAGCTGCCACCTGGGCCCCCTGCACTCTCATGCACCTTCCACCCCCACACTCCATGGCACAGCCGTAGGAGCACCCTCTTACCTGGCTGTACTTGAAATCCTGGCCCAAAGGGGTCTTCTTGAAGTGGACGAGGAGGTGCTGAAAATTGCTCATGCTCATGGTGCTCCACTCCTCCAGCTTTGGACTGTGATACGGGGAAGCCTTGTTCACTGCCGGGGCAAAGAAAGACCAAAGGTCAGTGGCTTGGAGACATGGGTGTAACACATGCACAAACACATGTCACATGTTCAAGGACACACCTGGGTGAATGCCCCCCAAGCCCCAATCCTCTGAATGCATGCACCAGCCTACCTGGTGCATCCCCCCACCAACTGCAGGACTCTGCTCCCACCTTCCACTGCACACTTCTTGGCACACTGCAGTCACCACACTGGGCCATAGGGGTGCTCTCTTACTCAGCTGTCATTGGTCTCCTGGTCTCCCCCAGTGTCTCCTAACCCTTAGCATGCCATGCACTCCACACCTATGAGCACTGTTACTCAGCAAGAAGCATGGCATGAGCAGGAAATACAAATTCCACAGAAAGTCCCACAAACTAGAAGAGCCCTAAGCCTGAGAGCCCTCGTATAAGCACATTTGACACTCATCACCACAGCAAAAGCAAACCACGACATAATTCTCATGGAAGCCTCCAACAAGAGCAGAGCGATCTTCCAAGCTATGAAGCATGTCATCAGGCTGTTGCCAGACCCTGCAACACCACAATCCACCTACAAGTGAAATACCAGCAGCAGCTTCTTCAGAGACAAGATAGGGGAACACATTAACAGTTTCAAACACACCACAGACATGCTAGCCCAAAACAGATAAATATGAACTGAACTCAATATAGTACATACATACACACATTCAAGATACTCAGATGTTTAGAATGGCAATTGTCTTTCAGATGCTTCGGTTTAGAAATATCACTGTTAGACCATATATTAGTGGCTTATTTCTTATTCCTTTGTATCCAGTGCTTTCGTGTCTACTAAAAAAGTCAATGCGGTGTTACTCCTGAACTGGATTTAAATGGTGGGGATAACATTCACACATGCCCACTACACCAGGGTCACTCATGATGTCTCCATGACAAAACCAGCCCAAAAAAACAGTAGGGTTAAAATGCACAAACACATGTCACATGCTGAAAGACACACTTGGGTGAAGGTGGATTGGGGAATGACATCAAAAGCACAGTGCCCCCACCCCCAATCCTCCGAATGCACGCACCAGCCTACCTGTTGCATACCACCCAACCACTGCAGACCTCTACTGCCACTTTCTCCCACTGCACTCTCCTGCACCTTCCACCCCACACTCCATATCATGCCTGTAAGGTCGCTCTCTTACCTGGCTGTACTTGGACTCCTGGTCCAGAGGGGTCTCATCAAGGCCGACGAGGAGATGCTGGAAGTTACTCCTGCTCATGGTGCTCCACTCCTGAAGCATCGGACTGTGATCAGGGGAAGCCTCATTCACTGCAGATGCAGAGACAGGACAAAAGTCAGTGGCTTAGAGACGTGGGTGAAACACATGCACAAACACACGTAACATGCTCACGGGCACACCTGGGTGAAGGTGGATCAGGGAATGACATCCAAAAGCACAGTGCCCCACCCAGTCCCAATCCTACAAATGCATGAACCAGCTTGCTATGACCAGGACACCGTAACAATCAATAAAATGTACTTCATCATACAAAATTGGAAGGCGCTAAACAGCCTATGTCTTAACGATGAGAAGACAGAAGTCCTCATTGTAGGATCTCCAGCCAAAATAGCAACCCTTCACCCAGAATACTCAACCATCAATAACGATGGTACCAATATTCCCGTGCTGAATATAACTGTCCACTAATGATGTAATGTAACCAATGTAATGGTGTTTTTATTAATCTCTAAACTGTCTTATAACCACGCCGTGACACCCGAGGGTCTGGGCGTGTAACAAATAAAATAAAATCCACCCACCACACAGCAGCCTCTGTGGAGAGGAACAAAACTGGAAAGGTGTCCTGCAGGCATTTGAACCCTTTCAAATAACAGTTGTCCTAAGCCCCCAGAAACTGCCCCCATATTCCCAGTCAGCAGTCTAATAACATGGAATAATAATGCTTTATATATTACTTACTTTCTGGGGCTTACAGTGTGCGCTTTGCATCACTTGGCTTAAAAGCTGCATTTGCTGCAGCCCGTCTGGCTGTCACTTCCATTGGGGAAAAAATAAGTGTTATCACTGCATTGCCTTTCAACACTGGTTCCTCCATGCCAGCCACTTGCTCACAAAGAAGGATTCATAGATTAAAAGGCCCTGGATCCCTGGGATGGCGCCAGGGCCTTTCAACTTTTTCAATTGAAATAAGCCTCAGTCCTCAGATGGGGGCCTAGCCACTACTCTCATATTGCCAGCAAGCAGTCTAACAACATGACTATATAATCCTTTATACATTACTAAAAGATGGGGCTTACAGTGGGTACTTCGTGGCGCTTGCCTTACATGCTGCGTTTGCTGCAGACCGTCTTCCATTGGGGAAAAAAGAAGTGTTATCACTGCACTGCCTTTCAACACTGGTTCCTGCAGGCCAGCCAGTTGCTCACAAAGAAAGATTCCTAGATATTCAGTGGGCATTCAGTGATTCAACTCCCTGCTGGATCGCTATACAGTGATTTGTTTGAAAATATCTAAAGGGGCAAACATACCTGGGTGGGGGCATCTAACTTTTATAGCATTCTAATGAAACTCTTCTGGTGAAGATTTAATGTTACAAGCAGTTAATTCTCTCCTTCATGTCCGAAACCACACACTTCAGACCTGCTGTGAGAATGAGCTGCCTCCTTTCCCCCCTACCCTTCCAATGACTCTCATGACATGCAAGTACTAAACCCACATTACAATTTCAATTTCCTAAAAATTTCACCCATTGTCAAAACAGGAAGTGGCATCACACAGCATTTTTTCTAAGTACACTACGATAAATATGGTTACGATATCACTATAAAGTGAAATACATTTCATACAAGAATGGATCACCATATGTATCGACAAAATCAGTGCATACACCCATACTGCAAATGACTCTATGCAAGCGTACGAACAAGGCTAAACGATGATGATGAGTTATTATATAGCACTTACGCTTAAGTGCTTCATACATACAATATCACCCAACCAGTGCCGGCAATCATTCCTCAACCTCAGCAGGCCCCCACACATTTTTAACAAGGCCTGCAGAACTCGCACCTTAACTTTCTAATTTCCTGGCAGCCTAGTCTGTGAGCAGCAAAGTTATTCAAAGCGTGTCAATAGTTATTTTCGATTGCATGTATATTTCATCATTTCATGCAAACATGCAGATTGTGTTCCCTGTGTGCTGCTTGTGCCATTTCTCAAAATCTCAAGAACCAGAAGTACAGCGAGTACAAGGGACGCGTTTGCTGCTACAAAATGGGACCAACCCACTAGTGATAGATGTGCGAAAAGTGCAAAATGCGAGGGGAGCAACCTTGTGTATTCAACGTCCATTATAAGTAAAGCAAAAGTATGTTCGCACAATGTAGCTACACATCGGGGAAGGCATATTGGAATTCCAGCCCTGTACTTCTAGTGTATTATGTTTTGCCTGCTGAGCCCACACCACCTTCCCCGTACAATGGTGTTCTCTCGTGCTGCTTTGCGAGACGCCATTGTGAGATCTTAGTTGCAAAATGAAATTGGGCCCTGCGATGGTTAGACTGAAACCTGCCAACCTTATGTCTATTCAGGGTTGGCAGAAGTCTGCACACATAAGCTGGGGGTCTGATACTGGAGCTTAGAGATGTACAGTCTGTATACCTGAAAGGCAGAGGGCGTATGGCCAATAAGGAGAGTGAGTAAATGAATGAGCTTGCTTTCCCTATAAGGGGACGCATTTAAATGCGATTCACCAAAGGCTTAATCTTACGGTCTATGGTGCCTGCCAGCCAGTCGGTACAGGTAACTAATTTGTGAAGTCTGGAACATGTTGGCACAGCGAGTTGTCCAATGGTTTTTATTTTTAAACTATGACTTTAGCACACCGCACAGGTGCATTACGTTTCCCAGCGGTGTCAATAAGATCTCAACCAAACACAATGAGAGGGGGTGCTGTAAGGCAGGAATTCAGTGCAGTTCACAGGTAAAGTGAAACCCACAGCCCTAACAGACATGAAACCCACCCTTCCTGCAGCACTGTATGGGTTCAGTAAATCCTGCTCGCTGACATCTCCGTTAAGACTGCCTAGGGCCTAGGCCCTTGAGCTTCTGAGGACAGCCATGGATGAGACAATGTGACAGCAACCAGCAAAATGCAACGCTTTCATGCAAGCCACCCCCTTACCTCTAGTACTCCGGAAAGAAAGAGACAGGCAGCAAACGGGCTAGCAAACCTAGCATTCAAGAAAAAGCCATTCAATAACAGCCAAATTAGTGTACATAAGGCCTCGCCATGCTAAATAGCGCCATCATTTAAATGTGCATCATCCGTGTGAGAACAAAAGCCCGGTATATTGTCATAGGTTTTGAATCCAATTACCTTCAAATTAGTCGCCACACGTTAATGCCATACTCTAGTTTCCTGCAAGCTTCAGAGCACAACATTTCAGCAAAAGAAAACGTCCAATGTGTAAAAAGATTGGAATAATAAACCGTCAGAGCATACTTACAGCACTGGGAAACAGCAACTGCGCATATCCAGGGCCTTTCACTCCGATGCAAACATTCCGGCCCTTTACCTCCAGCGCACCCATGGTGCTTTCCCAGGGGCCTGCAGCGTTTAGCAGAAATGTTGCATGATGCAACAATCAAAGTTCCAGCAATTGAGAGAGCGCTATTTTTCACCAGAAAATCCTGCAAACGCTCGAGTCTCGGAAGTGAAACCGCACGACCAATTAACTTTCACCTCTTAGACTCGTGCATTTGCGGACTGGATTAAAGCAGCAAAACACTCGTTTTTACACGTTTCTGCACAGAGAGCACCTTCTCACATTGCAAAGGCAGTAACAGCGCCGGCACAGGTCTAAGAACTGGAACGTTCAGAACTGACCTGTCAGTGCCGTTTCTGCAGAAATGGAGGACCCGACATGCGTAGTCGTGCTGTGGGTTTCCTGCCACTGTTTAGTGAAAGTGGCCAGCAGGCAGCAAAGCTGCACTCAATGTTGGAAGCCCAGCGTAGATTGGGGTGAAAAAACGAATCCTTTACCGTATAACTGCTAATGGCGAGGGCAAGCCAGGCTGACTGCACGTAATGGCGAGGGCAACCCAGGCAGACTGCACGTGCACAAAATGGACACGTGGGAGTAGAGGGGCAGGACTTACATTCCAGAAGGGGCTGGATAAGGAGGGGGTGCAGTTTGATTGACAGTGGGAGCAGGAAATACTGAAAATGAAGCAGGGGTGGACAAAAAATGAACTGGTCCAAGTGCAGGGAGGAACATTTGAACCACTTTTTATTTTGAATATTCAGACTAAGAAATGATGTACATTGGTTAAGCAAATCACATACAGTAAAGAATAAAGCACACAGGAGCAGATTGTAATGGCAGGGCTTGGTTTTGGAGAGGTGTATATAACAGAACAGCCCTCCTATTGATAGGTATACCTCTCGGCCGATGCATTCGGCCTAGCACTGACAGTTTCACACAGGGGCCGTTTAGATCGGCCCATGGCACTTCTCAGGTTAAAGATGCTCCTAAATTTGGTCAAGACAGTGATGCCACTGTTTTACAGTTTATTGAAAAATATGTCACTTGTGAAATTCCATCAGAAGCAACAAATTGTGATCTTCATGAACAAATTTTACAATTTCAAAGACACAAATGTGGCAAAAATTGTCATCGCAAATACAAAAACAAAGGGAAATACTACACCAAATGCTGCTTTGGTTTCCCTAGACCGGTTACAAAAACAGGTCAAGTGAACAACTTCATGTCTTCAGTTAGACATAGTGTTAAAGGTAAATCATCTAAAAATACATATTACATAAAAAGAACAGAAGAAGAAAAATATATCAACGATTACAATGCAATCATTGCCCACTTATGGAATGCAAACATAGATGTGCAGTACATTGCAGACAATTCCACTGCAGTTGCACGATATGTTACAGCATACTTAATAAAAGCAGAAAAAACAGAGCTCCAAGACCTCTGGAATGACCTGCCATCAGACAAAACACTGTCTCAGAAATTATACAGATTGGGCATAAAAATTCTCTCCCATAGAGAATGTGGCTTCTATGAAGCAGCAGGTCGTTTAACTGGTACTTCTTTGTATGGAAAATCTGAAAATATAGTATGGCTAAATCTTGGTCCTGCTAAATCTAGAAAAAGAGTTCTAAAATCCTACGAAGATATAGAAACAATAGCCAAACATGATCCCAACAGCCAAGACATTTTAAAAAACAACTTACTGGACACATACTACCCAAACAGAAGTAACAATTTGGAAACCATGTGTCTATACCACATAGCCCAAAACTTCACTTCACATACAAAAATAATATAAAACCAGATGAAAAAAAGGTAAATACAGAGTGACAAATTGTGAAGGCAGCTTGGTAAAACTCGCCAAACGAAATTTAATTAATCATATCAAATTTTCATTAAAGACACCGCAACATAAAAAACTATATTACATGTCCCTGCTACAACTCTTTAAACCATGGAGAAAAGAAGAAGAAATACTAGATAACTATGACTCCAATGAAGAAGCAAATGAAAGCACTATAACTGATGTAAACTTTACACAGTACCAAACAAAGTTGCACAATGAACAGCAACACGAAGAAGAACTCCAGACCCAACTAGGCAAAGACACTCCTGACAGTAGTCAACCTTCTGTAACAGGAAGCCAATAACCACTGGGAGAGCCACTAATAACAAATGAGGCAGAATTTGCTATGACAGAAGTAGAAAACACCATGCGTCAGTATGAAAATAAAGAAGACTTAACTATACTACAATCAAAACTAAACAATGAGCAACGTAGCATTTTTCAATAAGTAACAAAAGAAATTGCACATGGTGTACAACATGAAAACAAAGAATGCACCTGTCAAAATTACAAACCTATACTATTGTATGTCAGTGATGAAGCTGGTTCTGGCAAAACATTCCTAATCAAAATCATTAGTAAGTTCCTTCAACAATTGACAAACAACAAACTGTGAGCTGTTGTCACTGCCCCCACAGGTTTAGCTGCCTACAACAAAGGCGGTGTCACTTTACACCGATTACTACTCCTGCCAGTAGAACACCAAAACAAATTAGACTATTACAAACTTTCTACAGAAGCTGCAATGGGATTACGCAGAGTATTAAAACAAATGAAAATGCTACTAATAGATGAAGTGAGCATGGTCTCCAACTTAATGTTGGCTTTGATTCACCTCAGAATACAAGAAGTACTCAAAACAAACTACGAGAGCTCTTTTCAGGAAAACACATTATTGTTTTCAGAGACCTTCTTCAATTTACACCAGTGAAAGGTGAGCCAATTTTTAAAACCTTAGGACACAAACTCTGCCGTAAAACTGTTGGCAGCATAGTAAATGTCAACCTTTGGCAACATTTCCAATACAGAGAATTAACAGAAAACATGCGGCAATCTGCAGATCTCACTTATGCCAACATCTTAAAAAGTATTAGAGTTGGTAAACTATCTCAAGAAGCACAAGCGATATTGAAAACCCGGCACATTCATGCACTTTATGGCGATAATGCATGTGCTACAGAAGTTATGGAACAATTAGCCTACAAAAATGTCAATTGTATGGCCTTAATGCCAACTCTTGCAAGCTGTTTCAAATTCAATGAAACAATGTTAAAAAAAGAAATGTAACCAATCATGGAAATTAGCGCCACAGACAAACTAGATGGTCATGGTATGACACTACCCATGTGTGACCAAGCCACAACAAGACTAAATAGTTTGTAAAAATCAATCTCAAACACAGCAGGCTTAGAAAAGATATTAAAATTATTCTTAAATTGCAGAGTAATGCTTAAACGTAACCTTGACGTGGACCAAGGACTAGTTAATGGAGCACTGGGTACAGTTGTTGGCTTTCAAACATACCCACATGACAACAACATTCAGTGTGTCAATATTCTCTTTGACAAACTTTCAGAAGTAAAAAGGATAGGATGCTCAACTTCTCTTCAAAGACATGTATGTACGCAGAGAACAATTTTCTCTAACTCTTGCATACGCAGTCACCATTCATAAATCACAAGGTCTTACCCTAGAAAAAGCATTAATAGACATTGGTAACACAGTCTTTAAAGAAGGCATGAGCTACGTAGCACTATCACGCGTACGTACACTTGACAGTCTATTTCTAATCAACTTTGATGCAAGTAAAGTAAACGCTGATATTCCTTGCATTTTAGAATACAATAGACTTAGCTCACTATACACCCCCCATCTAAAAACATATCCTGTTCCACAATAAGTAAAACCTTGTAAAAGAAAACTAAATCAAACAGAAATGCAATAGGATATCACTGCAAATCCTCCAAAGAGAGTAAAAGAAACTAATACTTCATCAAATACCAGAAGTTTCTACGCAAATGTAGCAATGAATATTCTATTTCAATTACCACCAATTGTTGACAACATATACTTACACAGTACAGACCAATTGTGTTTGCAAATGTTAGTACTTCATAGAAATGCAACATACAATCCTAATAACACATATTGGGCCTCATTACGACCCTGGCGCTAAGTGAAAAACAATGGCGGTAAATGGTTACCGCCATCGTTTTCCGCCAGGTCTGATCATGACCCGTGACCGTTAACTACGATGCCATTAGCGGCATCATAGTTAACGCTGCCGCTAACTGCGCTAAGGGTGCGCGCACGCGACCGGCCACACCGTACTTAGCGCCATGGCGGAAAGGTACGCAAATGCCGACCCAAGCGGACATGCACCTAACGCCATCACCCAGCCCGTTAAGTACCTTACCGCCATGGTGCTAATTACGCCATCGCGAACCAACCGTAAAGGGCCATGTAAAGTGAATGTAGCTGCCACAGGTGCACAGAAACAGCACAGGTGAAGGCAATACAGACTCAGGAAGTACAAAAAGAGCACACCCCACCCCTTCCCACACCCAGTCACACTCCACAATGATACCAATATGACTAGCAATGTTGGGGCTGGAGGACCTGATAGCAATGCATGTGCTACAACAGCAACAACAACAACAGGCAGCACAGAGGAGACGCAGGAGGAGAAGGAGGGCAAGGCAGGCCCAGCAAGCCCCATCAGCACAGCCAGTGCCACCAAGCAGGCAGCCCCCAATCCCACGCATCAGAGCCAATCCATTCAACCTCACTGCTGAGCAGATCCACACCCTGTACCGTTTGGACCGGGACACCATCACCGCCATCGTAGACATGATACACAACAACATCGTCAGCATGATAGACACTCCAACCGCCATCCCCCCCCTACTGAAGGTAGTGTCTGTACTCCACTTCCTGGCCACAGGCACCTACCAGCACACAGTGGGGCACTTGCATGGCATTTCACAACCATTATTCTCACGAACACTCATCCAAGTGCTTGATGCCCTCCTCAAGCACACAGACGACCACATCTCATTACCACGGACTGCCCAGGACATTGCAAACACCAAAGTGGGTTTCCATGCACTAGCCGGCATACCCGGTTGCATTGGTGCCATCGACTGCACCCATGTGGAATTGGTGGTTCCACGTGCCATGGAGGTACCGTACCGCAACCAGAAACAGTTCCACTCAATCAACGTGCAAATGGTCTGTGACTCCAACAAGATCATCACACATTGTTGTGCCCTATTCCCCGGATCAACCCATGAGTCTATGGTCCTGAGGAACTCCACAATACCACGCTACATGGAGCGACATGCAGGCCCAAGATCCTGGCTACTCGGTGAGTCCAATGTCATGGAAGTGGGCAGGTGAATGACGTACCGATGCATACTCCACCTGGCTGAAAGGGGGGGGTGATGCATACTCCACCTGGCAGAAGGGGGGGGAATGATGCATACTCCAGCTGGCTGAAAGGGGGGGATGATGCATACTCCACCTGGCTGAAAGGGGGGGGAATGATGCATACTCCACCTGGCTGAAAGGGGGGGGGATGATGCATACTCCACCTGGCTGAAAGGGGGGGATTATGCATACTCCACCTGGCTGTGAGTAACACAGAGAACGGAGACAGAGGATGGGCACTCACAATGCACTCAACCCCTCTGCATACATTGGGTGATGGCATGCAAAACAGGCCATGGGAGCCATGAGCATATACTGGTTGCATTGTGTGAATCAATTAGTGCATGTAGAAGTGAGCCAAAGTAACAGTTGGATGCAAGCCATGTTGGCACATCATGTTCTTGATCAGACGACATGACTGACACATACATTCTCGCATACATACAGGTGATGCAGGCTATCCCCTGAAGAGGTGGCTCCTTACACCAGTCCGTAACCCGCAGAACCAGCACGAGGAGGACTTCAACCGTGCACATACACGTACTCGTGTGGTCATAGAGCAGACATTCGGCCTATTGAAGGCACGGTTCCGAAGCCTCAGCAGGTCTGGTGGGGCACTCCTGTACCACCATGAGAAGGTGGCAAAGATCGTCATGGCATGTGTCATGCTACACAATATGTGCGTCAGACGGAATGTGCCCCTGCCCCCTGACGCAGAACTGCAACCACCTGACGATGAGGATGAGGAGGGTGCAGATGGGGCGGCACCCCATGGAGGAGGCGACACACAGGAGGGGCGTGCAATGCGCCTAAGTATCATCGGCCACTGCTTCTAGCACACACGGCTGGTGTGAATCACATGGAGACTGCACTTGGGGCACTGTGTGTCTCTGGGACATGCACACTGTGGACTGTACACCAATAAAGCACACATACGCAATGAAAATGCCCACACATTTCATTTTGGGAAAGAAAAAAGTGTATTTAAACTATGAAACGTCGTGACACACCCCCTCCCCCCTCCCCCCTGCACACCCCAACACCCCCCCTCCCCCCTCCCCCTGCACACCCCAACACACCCCCTCCCCCCTGCACACCCCAACACACCCCCTCCCCCTGCACACCCCAACACACCCCCTCCCCTCTCCCCCCTGCACACCCCAACACACCCCCTCCCCTCTCCCCCCTGCACACCCCAACACACCCCCTCCCTCCTCCCCCCTGCACACCCCAACACACCCCATGT
The DNA here is from genome assembly GCF_040938575.1 of Ambystoma mexicanum. Taxonomy (NCBI): domain Eukaryota; kingdom Metazoa; phylum Chordata; class Amphibia; order Caudata; family Ambystomatidae; genus Ambystoma; species Ambystoma mexicanum. The sequence continues at coordinate 251,658,090 of NC_090941.1, forward strand.
AGGTGTCAACAGATGCCTGTGACAGTGGGCACAGGCTGTTACATGCCCCCTCTCCCGGTCCCCGGGGCACCCCTGGCTGTGGAGCGCAGGTTACGTCTGGAACGTCGGACGGGGCTGCTCTGTGCAGAACTGGCAGTGGAGGATGTCCCTGCCTGCCCCCGTGCATGCCCGTCCTGTAGGGTGTGGGTGACCTCAGTGAGCGCACGACGCAAGCCGGCAAGTTCAGCACAGATGTCCCTGGACATGGCCTGCATGGCATCCCTCAGGGTGGCAGTGCTCTGCGCAACTTCGGCCCTTAGGGTCTCCGTGGCCTTTTCAATGGTTGCCCTAGCCCCCACACATTCCGCGGCATGCTCAGCCAGCATCGTGGACAGTTGTTGCTGCCGTTCTGTGATGTCCTCGAGGGACTGCTGCCCCTGCTGGCCCATGGCCAGTGCTGGTGGTGTGTTGGAGGGGCTGCTCCCCTCCTGTGGACTGAGGACTGGGCATGGGGTAGAAGGCCACTCCTCTACCTCTGTGTGCCCCTGTGTGTGATCCTCATGGGGGCTGGCGTCTGACAAACAGGGGGAATGTAGTAGGTCAGTGGGGCTTCGGACTTCGTGCTCCTCAATGTCTGAGTCTGAACATGCAGCTATTGCAGCTGTCTCACCCATGTTGCTGCTGGCCGCTGACCCGGTGACTTCTGTGGCAGGCAATTTTGGTAGAGGTGGAGCAGCTGCTGCTGGCCTGCTGACTACAGGGGTGCTTGCCGGTGGGACGTCCGGTATGCTTGCAGTGGGTCCTGCTTGTTGTGGGGTCTGCCTCACTGCAGCTGAGGTCGAGGGTGCGGGGACGGTATAATTGGCCTTCTTGGCTCTCTTCGTCGCAGGGGTGTCCTGGTCCTCGGGGTGTGAATCTGTGCCTGTGGTGGAGCAAAGGAGGGAGGGCGTTATTGATGGGTCTGCGGACTTTGGAATGACAATGATAGACATTATTCTGGTCAGTAGATGAGGCAGATTTAAGGCAGGGCCATGCAGGTTGTCTCCTTTTAGTGTGGGATGTGGATGCAGGTATGCGGGTGCCAGCAGTGTATACAGGGTGGTGCTCGCATGTGGCTATGGGCAGTGTGGAAATGTGTTGCATTTACACTCTAGGGCAACCTTGTGCTACACATGAATGGACTGCTTTGACTATGGCATGTCTTGTTTGAGGCACCTACCTTCATCGCCTGATGTCGGAGCTCCCCTTTCCATCCCTCCGACGCCTTCAATGGCTTCCATGCCAATCGTGGTTGCACAAATCTCCTCCCACGGTTGGAGTTTTAGTGGGGATTCCGACCCTCCACCGGTACCCATTGCAAGGTTGTGGTTCGCAGAGATGACCGCTCTGACCCGTATGCGGAGGTCGTCCCAGCGCTTCCTGCACTGCTGTGGGGTGCGGGGTATGGTCCCCACCGCGCTGACGCGCTTGGCCACCAGGGCCCAGATGGCCTTCTTTTTCCCTATCGCTGTCCTGGTCATTTCAGGGGAGAAAACGACAGCTGCGTTGTCTTGCAGGGTCTCCGCAAGCATGCAGAGTTCCTCCCGGCTGAATCTTTCCTGGCGCTGGCGGTCACATGCCTTCTTAACAGCTTTAGGCATTTTTGGGTAGTTGGATGGGCGGGTGATTGGTTGGGACAGGTGTCAGGGTTGGATCTGGTGTTGTTCGGTAGGATGGCAATGGATTGTGTTTTTAAAGATGGCCGACGTGCTGTTTCCCGTTCCGGCGCGATGACGCTATTTCCGGTCCTGCTTTTTACGGCCACCGCAAATTACGGTGGCCGCTAATTACGGTGGCCGCTAATTACGGTGGCCGCTACTTACGGTGGCGTAAGTGCACCTTGCTCGCTTTACGATGCCGGTAGGGGCCTTTTCCGCCATGGCGTTAATTGCATTACCGCCATGGCGTAATGCTCGTGCGCGATGGGTCGTAATGTGGCGCTCTTTACGCCATCGGCCCACGGCGTAAACGCTCATTAAGCCATGGCGGTAATGACGGAAGATTACCGCCTGGGTCGTAATGAGGCCCATTGTGTTTATAGAATAAAACAACAATTGGACTACTGTGCTGGAATGGTGAAATTCACTATAAACTCACAGGAAGATCCACAAGAATGTCGAATGTACTTACTACAAGTACTGGAAAACAAAAACATGCATATAAATGAAATCTTCCAGATTTCATACATGTGGAACCATACATGCACTTTCTGCAACAATGTGACACAAGAAGAAATCCCCAATGAACGCTTTGTATATATATCAATACCTAATTGTGAATCCATTCCATTTCAGCAACTTGTACAATATGCAAACCATGGTAGATTATGTTCTATCTGCAATGTGGATAATCGCTCCACCTTACTAATACAAACACATGGTAAATACGCAATACTAATGCTTTTACGTTACAATGCAGATGGTACCAATAACAACTGCAAGCTGACTGGATTCACACGTGGTCAAGTATCACTTGGTAAGAAATCCTTCACAACAATAGGCATAATCTACCACGCAGGAGCCACAACTAATTCAGGTTACTACACTGCATGTATAAAAAAGAATTGTGGATGGTTCGACTGTAATGATAGTATCATTACTCTAAAGCAGAGATTACCAGCAAATCTTACAAACACTTATTTAATCTTCTTAAAACCAAAATTTATTAACTAAACTATACTTAAACCTTAAGTAAACTTCTATTAAAAAACTATAAACTGTTAGACTACTTCAACAGGTATCTAACTGCCCAAAGATTCTACAACAACTAAACAGATAATTAATACTACTAAATTATATCAAAAAATAGATAGTTAGAATACGCCAACTGGTATCTAACTGCCCCAAAATTTTACATTATCCAAACAGATAAATCAATACCACTTCATTATAAAAAAAAACTATAAACAGTTAGAATATGCCAAAAGGTATCTCACTGCCCCAAGACTATACAACAATTAAACAGATAAATCAATACCACCAAATTATATGAAAAATAGACAGTTAGAATACGCCAACTGGTATCTAACGGCCCCAAAATTTTACAATATCCAAACATATAAATCAATACCACTTCATTATAACAAAAAGTAGACAGTTACACTATGTCAACAGGTATCTAACTGCTCCAAAAATCTGCAACATGCCAAAACATAGAGCATTAGCCAGAAACAAGTGAACACTGAAAACAAACAAATAGACTGTAGCATAACAAAAAAAGTTTTTTTTTAAACCAACATGGATTTTTTTTTTCTCCCACAGACCCTATGATTTTAGCAACAAACACAGAAACTGAGCAAATTGCACAGTACACTGATTTGTAATCTACTAAATATGAGGGTAAAAAAAAAAATGTTGATTATTCAATGTTATAAGTTGTTACAAAATACCAATACTAACATGAGCTTTTCTTTTATCACAGAAATGAACAAGAAGTACATGTACTCCAGTTACTAAACCAAACAGTAAGTATATTATAATAAGTACAACCATCGCAGAAAATCACACCCATATTGACTTATAACTTTGTTGCTTATAAATTTGTTCTTGGATCCCAAAGTTATAAGTCACTATGGGTGAAATATGCTGCAGTGGTTGTGGCCATGGCATAGAGTCTTGAGTGCATGGCAATATGGCCATGCTCCCAAGACTCTATGCCCTGGCCACAACCACCGCAGATTATCACACCCATAGAGTCAAACATTTTGACTATGCCATATGGGCACTTTTAATGTCCGCGGACATGATGAGTGTTCTTAGAACAGATTCGACTTGCCAGCGAACAATACGGACAGCGTCCTCAGGACACTCCCATTTCGTTTATTTACGAACATTTCAGGACACCGCAAGTGTTCTTAGGATAGTTTCAGCTTGCTTGCGAACAATACGGACAGATGTACTGTCCTCAGAACACTCCCATTTTGTTTATTGACGAACATCCTAGGACACTTCATGTGTTCTTAGAACAGTTTCAACTTGCTTGCGAACATCCCAGGACACTTCATGTGTTCTTAGAACAGTTTCAACTTGCTTGTGAACAGTACAACCAGTCATACAGTCCTCAGGACTCCCCCATTTCATTTATTGACGAACATCCACCGTCCTCAGGACACCCCCATTTTGTTTATTGAAGAACATCCCAGGACACATGATGTATTCTTAGAACAGTTTCAACTTGCCTGTGAACAAAACGAACAGACATACCGTCCTCAGGACACCCCCATTGTATTTATTTATGAACAACCTAGGATACATCATCTGTTATTAGAACAATTTTAACTTGCCAGCGAACAATACGGACCGTGTCCTCAGGACACTCCCATTTTGTTTATTTACGAACATTTCAGGGCACCGCAAGTGTTCTTAGAACAGTTTCAGCTTGCTTGCGAACAATACGAACAGATGTAGCGTCCTCAGAACACTCCCATTTTGTTTATTGACGAACATCCCAGGACACTTCATGTGTTCTTAGAACAGTTTCAACTTGCTTGCGAACAGTACGGACAGTCATACCATCCTCAGGACACCCTCATTGTGTTTATTAACGAACATCCCAGGACACTTCATGTGTTCTTAGAACAGTTTCAACTTGCTTGCGAACAGTACGGACAGACATACTGTCCTCAAGACACACCCATTTTGTTTATTTTTGAACATATCAGTACACCGCGTGTGTTCTTAGAACAGTTTCAACTTGCCTACGAACCATAAGTACGGACGTAGTGTCCTCAGAACACCCCCATTTCATTTATTTAGAAAATTTCAGGACATCTGTGTTGTCCGAAGACAAATCGAACACAACAAGGAGATCTACCACCTAAATTAATACAACATTTAACCCATCTCTTACTCACCCACCCTCCCCAAACAGTCTTACACACCAACACACTCTACTAAATAGCATTTCTCCACCAAGTTTCACCGCGCTGTCCATGGACGTCCGCAAACTCAAGATGGCGGGCGTTCCCGAAAATCTGGCGCGCTTCACGCTCTTCGCCGTCCAATCAGTGAACACGTTGCATGTCCGTGGACATGACGCAAGCCGGTTGGCCAATCAGGACACTTTTGGGACCAAGTGCTGCTCCTGGTCTAAATTTGGTGAAATTCCGTCCAGCTGTAGTCATGAGCAAAGTTTTTTCCCCTTCAGTCTATGGGAAAAAGAGTTTTGGGACCCCCTTATAACTTTGCCCCCCCGGACCAAACCTCACCAAACTTTGCAAAAAAAATTCAGAGTGACCCATATACTTTTTTTTGCAAAGTTTGGTGAGGATTCGTCCAGGGAGAGCGAAGTTATAAAAAGGGCTCTTCCTATGGAAACAACAACTTAACCATAACTACACAGCCACTACTGTGGCTGTGTAATATATATATATATATCAAATTCAGTAAAAAAAACTTAGTTAAAGGGACGTTATGGTTCAAAGTAAAACCGAAAAACCCCTGAAATACGGCAGTTATGGTAAGATAAGCAACCATAACTCGCGCCACCGTGCACTGCTAACACTAACACCCAGGACATCAAAGATGACATCACAAATGTCATTGATGACATCATTGATGACATCACATGTGCATTTTTTTAAAAACGTTATTTTTGGTTGCATGTCACAGTACACTCGCTGTAATTCTCATGATACAAATATATTATGCACTTCATAATCACACAATCCTTTTCGGACTAATGCTATACATCAGGCGCGTGCAGTTATGTAAAATGTAGAAATAGTGCAGATAAAAGGCGGCAAAAGTCCATCTGGATAACAGTATAGTGTTACACTTCATTCACAATGTCATTGTCAGAGTTTTCTGTGTCGGAAGAGGTTTCAGTTAAATATGTCCTAAATGGTGCCCAAATGTCCTTCGGTTTACATGGAGAGGGTACCATTCCCACATAGCTTTCTTCGCATTCATTCATATATACCAATGCTCAAAGGAACTGATCCACAGTCGGAGCCTGTGTGCTCTTCCATTCCTGGAGGATACATTTCTTTGCGACTGCGCATGCGACATTGAACAGTCTCCTGATTTTTTCCGGGACCTTTCCAATGTCCCCGAACAGGTATTTCGGGGGGTTGAGGTTTGCAGGGATTTGTGTGATCTCCTCTAGGATATTAGCCACCATGCGCCAGAATTCCACTACTTGGGGGCAAGCCCAGTACATATGAAAGGAGTTTGCGCCAGGGGCGTGGCATTTTGGACAATTGTCAGGTAAAGTGTCATAGAATTTTGCCATTTTTACCGGGGTGAAGTGTAGCTTATTCAGGATCTTGAACTGTATTAGTCTCAGGCCTGCATTCAATGAGATCTTTTTAGATAGGAGACAGTATCTGGTCCATTTCCCTGTTTCAATAGTAGTACCCATGTCCTTTTCCCACGATGTCCTAATGGTGTTTAGAGTTTCCGTATGTATCTGGACTATGTTATATAGTTTGGACACCCCTGTGCCCATCTGAGAATACAATGACTGATAACAAGCATGTTCGGGGGGTTCATCTGGAAATGTGGGCCAGCGTTTCTTGAACGCCGCTTTCATGCGGTGGAACTGAAGAGTGATCAGTTGGTTTCAACCAGCCGATTCTGCAAAGTCCTCAGGGGTCATGAATTTACCATTTGGGAACATGGTTTTCATTGTAAGCTCATAATCTGGGAGCCAACTTTTCTGGATACCAATGTCGTACGTGGGTGTGATGCCTGGGAAGTTCCAGAGGGGGTCTGAGAATCATAGGGGTTATCTATCTGGAGTTGTTTGCTGATTGCGGCCCATGCTGCGATTGTGCAGGAGGTGGGGTCAAATTGCAATCATCTCTATACCTTTTCGTAAATATAATGGATCGCAAGTCTGTTGGGCGGACTGAATGTCGCTCGATAGGTATGTGTGGTGCATTATCTGAAGGGTCTTGCCAAAATTTTGCATAGTGTGCCTGTGCTACATAATAGTATAGTTCGAAGTCGGGGGCCGCAAACCCTCCCTTTTCATAGGGTTTGACCAGCTTGGCCCAACTAATTCTGCTTGCCCCCTGTTCCAAACGAAAGTGGTAGCCATGGATCGAAGGTTATCGAAGAAGGGTCTGCCCGGCCATATGGGGACGTTGCAAAAGATATAAAGGAGCTTACGGAGTACTGTCATCTTAAGTACCGCTATATGGCCAGCCAGAGATATGGGGAGTTTGGCCCAGATTTGAAGTTTCGAGTATATGGTTTGTAGAGTGGCCTCGTAGTTGTCTATATACAGGGAGGGGCTATCAAGAGAGACTAGGATTCCTAAATATGTGATGTAATCAGGAGCCCATGCGAGACCATGCGTGTTTGAGGGGCAAGTGGTGGCACTAGTCAATGGGAAGATTTCGGACTTGGCCGTGTTGATCTTGTAGCCTGAATGTAAAGTGAAGTCTCTTATCATGGCCAGTAATGGGGAAGGTTCTTTTCTGGTTCACGAACATATAAGAGTGCATCGTCAGCATATAATGAGATGGCTTGGTATGCCCCTGACATATATATGCCTCTCAGCTCTTGCTTGGCACTTACTGCGGCCGCCACCGGTTCAATTGTTAGAGCGAAAAGTATGGGAGAAAAGGGGCACCCCTGTCTGGTCCCTCTGTGTAAAGTGAATTGGTCAGACAGAGTTTGATTGGTTAGTACCCTGGCTTTGGGTGAGGAGTACAACAGTTTGATGCATCCCGTCAAATAGGGGCCGAATCTGAATTTGTGGAGCACCTCAAACATATATAGCCATGAAACTGAATTGAACGCTTTTTCTGCGTCTAATGATATGGCTACGGCTTGCGCCCCTGGTTTTATCTGTGCCAATATGCAGAGTAATCTGTGCAAGTTTAGGGCCGTGGATCTAGTGGATATAAATCCACACTGGTCAGGGTGAATCAGGGTGGTCATTTTAGGGAGCAATCTGGTGGCGAGTCATTTTGCATAAATTTTGGCATCGGTATTAATCAAGGACAGGGGGCGATATGAAGAGCGTTCGTGTGCTGGGTGTCTAGGTTTCTGAAGCACTGTAATAACTGCGTCTGTCATTGATTCTGGGAGTGAACCTGCATTAATGGCCTCCTCCCATACAAGAGTTAGTATCAGGGCGAGGATCGTGGAGAAAGATTTGTATAGTTCAGCATTCAGACCGTCCGGTCCTGGGGTTTTACCTGACGACAGCGATTTGATTACCTCAGCAATTTCATCGCTTGTTATGGGTTGCTCAAGGGTCCAGTTGTCCTCCAAGGTCATTTTAGGGAGGTCAATCGTACTCAGGTATGTCCGTATATTATTTTGTGTACAGCTGTAATGATTGGCATACAGATCAGTATAGTAATGTGAAAATTTGAGGTTTATTTTGTTTTCTCCATTAACGACAGTTCCACCCTCCGTTAGGATGCTCATGATAGGAGTATGGTTGCGTTCGTTAAGGAGCGTGCGGGCAAGATGGTGACCTGCTCTATTGCCCTCCCCGTATCTGCTTGCTCTGATGGGGATGGCCATGTATTGTTGTTCTTTGGTTGCCAGATCTTTGAAAGTTTGGAGTTGCGCACTAATATCAGCCAGGATGCGCTTATCATGGGTTATACTGTACTCAGTTTCGAGTGTTTGCAGGCGTGATTCTGTATTACCCAACTTGGTTCCAATGGCTTTAAGGAGGGCAGTCATTTTGGACATCAAATTACCCCGTACCCATACCTTAAACGTCTCCCATATAGTCGCCCAACTGTCTACGGAGCCTTTATTCAGCTGGAAGAATTCTTCCATGTCGGTGTGAAGAGCTTCAACGACACTCGGGTTTTTTAATTTGTTGGGGGACATCTTCCATCGTTGTACTGGGCGATTTATGTCGGGGAGCAGTATGTCCAGGGTAAATGGGGAATGGTCCGAGAGCGTGCGAGGGAGGATTTCGCAACGTTCGATACAGGTAACCAGGGGGGACGAGATGAGCCAGTAATCTATTCTGGATTCGGTGTCATGGACTGAGGAGTAAAACGTGTATTTTCTGTCAGTAGGGTGGATCCCCCTCCAAGCATCAGAAAGGGTACGTTCCTCTTGGGCGTGCCTAAGAATGTTTACCGCTTTGGTGAGATGCCTAGGCCTGCTGGAAGACCTATCCAGTGTGGTGTCAAGAAAAGTGTTGAGGTCTCCTCCCCAAAGGACCCAGACATTTTTCATCAAACCTACCACTGCGAGAAGCTGTATATAGAACTCTGGGACGTCCAGGTTCGGACCATATGTATTGACCAATATGAGTTTTACGCCAGCCAACGTGCCCCAGACCACAACATATCTGACCTGCGGGTCTACCTTGCATTTTTCAGTGGAGAACCCAAATGAAGGGTGTATCAGTATGATGACCCCCCTGTTCTGAGAGGAATATTCTGTGTAATGTCTGCTGTTACCCCATTGCCGAAGGATACTCTTGTGTGCGGACTTCAATGCATGGGTCTCTTGGAGCATCGCAATGTGTGGGTGGTGCCTATTTATGTATGCACCCACCTTGCTGGCTTTCGCTCTATTATTTAACCCCCGAACGTTCGAAGGGATTAGTTTCAGTTGTAGGCCCCTGGGTGCTCTAGTGTTTTGCGCCATTTTCGTGCATCGTGATGACATTCGAGAAAGTGGGTATTCTTGCAAAGAAGACCAGTGAGTGAACCAGTGAGTGCAATTTTAACAGTGAACAACCAGCAACAAAAAAGAGAAACTTTGTGCCTTGTGCCCAACCGGGGCATCCTGAGGTCTTAACAGTGTTCTCCAAAATAGAGAAATGTCCCGAATTACCTGAATCCACCCCCTCCCACACCATCGTGCCCAACTTGATGATGATCCCCTTTTTTACTAACTTTTGGGTGAACCCAGAGAAGGGGTCGAGTGCAGCAACTCATCCGGCGATATTCAAGGATGCAGTTCATTCTGGTCGCGTTCCTGCCTCCCTGGTGGATGGGTATCGAGGCTTCCATGTAAGTCAAGGCTGCTGCAGGGGATTCAAAGAAATGCGCTCTCCCGCCGTGCTGTATACGAAGTTTAGCCAGATACAAAAGGGCATAGGAGACCTGTCGCAGTCGCAGCTGGCGTTTAATGGTTTTGTAGGATTGTCTTTGAGTTTGGACCCCTGCTGAGAAATCCGGGTAGATATGGATGTGATCATTGCCGATTCTCAGGGGTCCTTTCTCCCTTGCCAGCCTGACGACGGCGTCCCTGTCCCTGTAGTTCAGTAGTTTGGCTATAACCAAACAGGGAGGAGCCCCGGGCCTGGGCGGTGAAGCGAGGGAACGATGAGCCCTCTCAACTAGGAACTGAGGTGAAAAGGCCTCTTCCCCGAGGAGGGATTTCAGAAGATCTTCGATTCGGAGCTCCATTGGACCCTTCCAGAAAATCTCAGAAAGGCCGACGATGCAGATGTTGTTTCGCCTGGAGCGAGATTCCATATCATTGCATTTGCCGCTGAGTTTATCTATTTCCTCTCTCAGGAAAGATATGTCCTGGGTGTTTTGCTGGGTCGAATCCTCATTCCCACCAATCCTGCCTTCAGCCCCTGTGATTCTAGCACTTTCTTTGTCCAGTCGGGTCTTTACTGAACCAATTGTGGAGACAATGTCATTGAGTTTGACATTGATAGCCAAGAACCCGCTCTGTACCGTGGTGAGTAGGTGGTTGAATTTCGAATCTTCCAATGGCAAGGAAGAGGAAGGAGGTTGTATGGCCGGGCTTTCGGGAAGCGACTATGAGCTGGTAAATGAATCCATAGGGCCAGTTCTTTTGTTCTTGCTCACGTTCTTGCTAGGCATTATGGAGACAATAAAGTAGCCTGTGCCAGTTAGGATGGTGAGGTCGTGCCCCAATGTGCCACAGCAGGAGACTCGAGTACCGCGGGGTTTGCGTGAGGGTCTCGGCGTATCCGCCCCACCACCCGTGCCACAGTGCTGTATTACGTGGGCCAAACGGAGTGATATTACTCAGAGCCGGGGTGCGCAGATGCACACAGTGCAGTAGGGTAGCAGAAAGTTCGGGGCTTATCGGGCGAGGGCCCAGAGTGGATAAGTGGGCACTAACTATAGCTACCACGGCCCGTGTCATGATACGCCAGGGTAGTGCCAATGGTGTTGGGACGACTGGGTTGTGTCTTCCCACGTCGATACTGGCAGAGGCTGTGCTTTGTTTCACAAAGGAGACTGCTCTCTATGCGTGCTGCCCAAGCATAGTACATCAGTGTCCCAATTAAGGCTGGTCCTGAGCTCGAGGCAACCCCCCCAACACCACAGGTGGGGTAGCGACCTCCTCACTGAAGATACTGCCAGGGTCTTTACTGGCTGAATGGCCCACAACTTCCTATTTTTCGACACACAAATTACCCAACTCAGCCGCTAGAATTTAGATGTTGTAGAACAAACAAGTGTTTTAATTGTATAGCTTTAGATATACTATTTATACTTCTCCACACCACTGCCTTACTTTTTTCTGTCATCTGAACCCCAGTTTAGTAACACATTAATTCAAGAATACCCATCCCTAGTAGTTGTACTTCCCAAAGCACAATCACACACCATTACATACATCTTTATCATCTTACTCAAACACTCATGCACACAACACACATGCATTCCAGAACACCCCAACCCATACCTTCTGTATTTTTTTCAACAGACCCTAAAGAATGCCTACCAAAAAGCAACTGCATAGAGAGGAACGCAGAAGTAGAGCAAATGAAAAGAAAACTCTCCAACATAAAAATCCATCTATAGCAGAATTTGTAAAAAAAAGTTGAAACACAACAGCTAATACAGTCATGTAGTGAAACAGAAGAAGTTTCTAGTACAAAAACGTTGCCTCCTCTATCAAAAAGTAAAACAAACCAAAAAACAATTAACAGAAAATCAACTAAAACTACAAATAAAACTTCTTCTATAAATCTTGATTTAGTACGAAGTAAGCATACCAAGAAAAGTAGTTTAGCCAAAATGTTCCATCACAAAGTCCTTCAAAATCTTATGAAAACAGGAGAGAAACCAGGTTCGACACTTCAAACCTATCGTAGAAAAGTAATCTTAGAAGCGTTGATAGACAGTGCAATTCTTCTTAAAAGAAAGTTATTTATTTTAGTGTTAAACATAATAAAACCACTAACAAAACTAATAACTAAATTACAAAAAAAGACTTCTCAATAAACGAAATGTCAACAGAAATAACTTTTAAAATATCTGTGGAGGTGAATGGAGTCACACTACAAGCACAGAACCATACTTTAATGAAGAAGCGTACAAACAAAAGCAAACAAATACAATTGCCATACAAAGCAGTGGTCTAGGTTATGAAAAATGTAATAATACCATAATGGAACAAGAAGTACTCCTTACAAAAATATGCCCTGAAAATGTAGATTTACCCATTCATTCAACTGAATCAGAACATCTAGTGTACAAATAGCCATGCACGTCAATGTGTAACATTCCCAAAAACATGTTCAAGTCTTTACGCCAATTCCGCAATCGATATGTGAAAAGCAAAGATAAAATCAAAATTAAACTACTGCAAAATATGGATCCTTGTCCAGTACGCAAGTACACAGGACTACAAAGACATTCATTGGCCTGCATTACAGGACCTACATGCAAAACAACCTTCCATGATATCAGAAGGATATCAACACATCATGCAAGTATAAGAAATCTAGCCAATTTAAATAACATTCTTCTACATGGTACAGCAAAAGACCTACTAAAAGAAATCGACTATATCCAGACAAAATATTTTGGAAGTGAAACCCACTTACAAGATGAATTAGCTGTAAACCAACTTCGTAACAATTCTGCACATGGCAACCTTTTACTACACACATACAAAAAAGATAAAATAAAATTTGAAAGTACTTCAGCTGAAGTACCAAACCACGTGTGTGTATGTTGCCGCAGAACTTTTTATAAAAGTAACACAAAAACTGTAGACCTATCATACAAAATAGAACACAATGAAGAATCTAAATGGTTTGAATTAGCTCTCTACCTTATAGCAGAAAACAAATACGAAATAACTGACCCCATAATACTTTGCAGTTACTGCTCTACAAAACTTGACAACAACCAAACTCCTTCACATGCTATCACAAATAACTTGGAATTATATCCACTACCAAAACCCCTTCAACAACTTAATTTATATGAGAGCATCATAATTCAAATAGTGCACCCATTTCAAGCAATAATGCGCCTTCAACCAAAAACTGCAAAATTACCTCCCTCTGAATTAGTGAAAGGTATTTGTGGAAAAGTAGTGTATTTACCATTAGATGTAAAAGAAAATGTGCAACGTCCAATGCAACAATCTTTAATTATCTTGGTAAATGGAGTACCTACAAAAGACAAAAAAAATTGGCAACAACTGGTAGATTTACATAAAGTTAGATAAGCCCTGCAATATCTTAAAGAGAATAATGAATATTACAAAGAAATTAATATTGAAGAAAACTTGAAAGATACAACGGAAATAATTCAAGAGACACAAGAAGCTGGTCAATTTGAGCTCCTAGATCCTGCTACAATATCAAACACGTTAGACCATTATACAATTCATCCATTGCACTCTAATGACACCATAGAAGATGCACTGGAAACGTACCAAATGAGTCAAACAAAAGGATCACCAATCAGCATATGGGAAAAAAGAATAGAAGCATGTGCTTTTCCTCTACTCTTTCCGACTGGCAAAGGAGGAAGATACGATGATAGACCTATTCAAATATCAGCAGCAGAATATCGCTCATTACGAATGTATTCTGAAGATCCCAGATTTCGACAAAATGTGGAATACATATTCCACCTACTCTTTGAAAGTGAACTAGCAACTTTATGTTACGGAGTTGCACACATATTAAAATCAGGATCACACTTTCAAAATATGACAGCTACACAACTATTACAAACAGTTCAACAAAAAGATGAGGTTTTACAAGCAAATCTTACAAATCTATTAGCAAATATGTATGGTATTAAAGAGTACTGGTTTCGACGTCATGGAGATGTACGTTGTATGATCAGAAACCTTGGCCCACCCACTTGGTTTGTTACATTAAGTTGTGCAGAATATGCATGGGAAGATTTACATGCTTTCCTACGCATATCTAACGAAAACAAAACAAACATAGATATACTCACACCTGGAGAACTTTGTTCTCAGGATCCTGTTAATGTTTCAAGATATTTTCACCATCGCTTCATTGCTATTCTACATTTTATTTGTAATAAAACTGTTCCTCCCCTTGGAGAAGTGCAACACTTCTTTTGGACAAAACAATACCAAGCCAGAGGTGCACCACATGTCCACATGCTTTTATGGATTAAAGATGCTCCTAAATTTGGTCAAGACAGTGATGCCACTGTTTTACAGTTTATTGAAGAATATGTCACTTGTGAAATTCCATCAGAATCCACAAACAGTGATCTTCATGCAAAAATGTTACAATTCCAAAGACACAAATGTGGCAAATATTGTTGTCGCAAATACAAAAACAAAGGGAAATACTACACCAAATGCCAATTTGGTTTCCCTAGACCAGTTAGAAATACAGGTCAAGTGAACAACCTCATGTCTTCAGTTAGACATAGTGTTAAAGGTAAGTCACCTAAAAATACATATTGCATAAAAAGAAAAGAAGAAAAAAATATATCAATGATTACAATGTAATCATTGCCCACTTACCACTTATGGAATGCAAACATAGATGTGCAGTACATTGCAGACAATTCTACTGCAGTTGCACGATATGTCACAGCATACTTAACCAAATCAGAAAAGACAGAGCTCCAAGACCTCTGGAATGACCTGTCATCAGATAAAACAGTGTCTCAGAAATTATACTGCTTGGGCATAAAAATGCTGTCAAATAGAGAATGTGGATCCTATGAAGCAGCTGATCGATTAACTGGTACTGCATTGTATGGTAAATCTGCAAATATAGTATGGCTAAGTCTTGGTCCAGCTAAATCTAGAAAAAGAGTTCTAAAATCATACGAAGATATAGAAACAATAGCCAAACATGATTCCAACAGCCAAGACATTTTAAAAAACAATTTATTGGACACATACTACCCAAGCAGGAGTACCACTTTGGAAACCATGTGTCTATACCACATAGCCCAAAACTACACATACAAAAATGATATAAAACCTGATGAACAAAACCGTAAATACAAAGTGACAAACTGTGAAGGCAGCTTAGTAAAACTCACCAAACCAAATGTAATTAATCATATCAAATTGTCATTAAAAACTCCTCAACATAAAGAAGTATATTACATGTCCCTGCTTCAACTCTTTAATTCATGGAGAAAAGAAGAAGAAATACTAGATAACTATGACTCATATGAAGACGCGTTCAAAGCAAATGAAAACAGTATAACTGATGTAAACTTTGCACAGTACAAAACAACGTTGCACAATGAACAGCAACACAAAGAAAAACTCCAGGCCCAACTAGATAAGGACACTCCTGACAGTAGTCAACCTTCTGTCACAGGAAGCCAAGAACCACTGGGAGACCCACTAATAACAAATGAGGCAGAATTAGCTATGATAGAAGTAGAAAACACCATGTGTCAGTATGAAGATAAAGAAGACTTAACTATACTACAATCAAAGCTAAACAATGAGCAACGTAGCATTTTTCAAGAAGTAACAAAAGAAATTGCACATGGTGTACAACATGAAAACAAAGAATGCACCTGTCAAAATTACAAACCTATACTGTTGTATGTCAGTGGTGAAGCTGGTTCTGGCAAAGCATTCCTAATCAAAATCATCAGTAAGTTCCTTCAACAATTGACAAACAACAAACTGTCAGCTGTTGTCACTGCCCCCACAGGTTAGCTGCCTACAACATAGGTGGTGTCACTTTACACCGATTACTACTCCTGCCAGTAGAACACCAACACAAATTAGATTATTACAAACTTTCTGCGAAGCTGCAATGGAACTACGCAGAGTATTGAAACAAATGAAAATGCTACTAATAGATGAAGTGAGCATGGTGTCCAACCTAATGTTGGCTTTGATTCACCTCAGATTACAAGAAGTACTCAAAACAAACTATGAAGAGATCTTTGCAGGAAAACACATTATTGTTTTCGGAGATCTTCTTCAATTGACACCAGTAAAAGGTGACCACAAAAGTGATGGGTGGAAGGTTTCGAATGAATCTAAACCACTGGCAATGGCTCTGGGCAACCTTCCACACCACCGTTTTTTAGCCCGTCTGCGCCACTGCAAAAGGGGACCAGCCATGTGCAAATCAGTCAGCAGCTGCTGCCACCGAAGGTAGCAGCCCAGCCAGAACTGCTAGGCCAGGTCCCCTCTGCACAGAAAACCAAGCAACCCCAGACATGTTTCAGCCTTGTTGGACCTCCTCAGTGAGGTGCAGCCTGGTTCCCTGTGGCACAGCGAGCAAGGGACCCACGTCTGGGCATACCCTCTCTCACAAGGAAAAACAAACTGACCACAAAAGTGATGGGTGGAAGGTTTCAAATGAATCTAAACCACTGGCAATTGCTCTGGGCAACCTTCCACACCACCGTTTTTTAGCCCGCCTGTGCCATTGCAAAAGGGGACCAGCCATGTGCAAATCAGTCAGCAGCTGCCGCCACCGAAGGTGGCAGCCCAGCCCAAACTGCTAGGCCAGGTCCCCTCTGCACAGAAAACCAAGCAACCCCAGACATGTTTCGGCCTTGTTGGACCTCCTCAGTGAGGTGCAGCCTGGTTCCCTGTGGCGCAGCGAGCAAGGGACCCACGTCTGGGCATACCCTCTCTCACAAGGAGAAACAAACTGACCACAAAAGTGATGGGTGGAAGGTTTCGAATCAGTAAAAGGTGAGCCTATTTTTAAAACATTAGGACACAAACTCTGCCGTAAAACTGTTGGCAGCATAGGAAATGTCGAACTTTGGCAACATTTCCAATACAGAGAATTAACAGAAAACATGTGCCAATCTGCAGATCTCACTTATGCCAACATCTTAAAAAGTATCAGAGTTGGTATACTTTCTAAAGAAGCAGAAGCAATATTGAAAACCCGGCACATTCATGCACTTTATGGTGATAATGCATGTGCTACAGATGTTATGGAACAATTAGCCCACAAAAATGTCAATTGTATGGCCTTAATGCCAACTCTTGCAAGCTGTTTCAAATTCAATTAAATAATGTTAAGTAAAGAAATGCAACAAATAATGGAAATTAGCGCCACAGACAAACTAGATGTATATGGAATGACACTACCCATGTGTGACCAAGCCACAACGAGACTAAATAGTTTAGAAAAATCAATCTCAAACAAAGCAGGCTTGGAAAAGATATTAAAATTATCCTTAAAGTGCAGAGTAATGCTGAAACATAACCTTGACGTGGACCAAGGACTAGTTAATGGAGCACTGGGTACAGTTGTTGGCTTTCAAACATACCCACGTGACAACAAAATTCAGTTTGTCAATATTCTCGTTGACAAACTTTCAGAAGTAAAAAGAATAGGACGCTCAACAGCTCGATTCCTTCTCTTCAAAGACATGTATGTACGCAGAGAACAATTTTCTCTTATTCTTGCATACGCAGTCACCATTCATAAATCACAAGATTATACCCTAGACAAAGCAATGATAGACATTGGTAACACAGTCTTTAAAGAAGGCATGAGCTAAGTAGCACTATCACGCTTACGTACACTTGACGGTCTATTTCTAATCAACTTTGATGCAAGTAAAGTAAACGCTGATATTCCTTGCATTTTAGAATACAACAGACTTTTTTCACTATACACTCCCCATCTAAACACATATTCTGTTCCACAAAAAGTAAAACATTATAAAAGAAAAATAAATCAAACAGAAAAGCAACAGGATGTCACTGCAAATCCTCCAAAGAGAGTAAAAGAAAGTAATACAAGTGCCACAAGCAAAAAAGAATCAATTAGGGAAAGTAAACCAGGTACTTCTTCAAGAAGGAAAACAAACTCCAAAAAAAGCAGTCAGATACAGAACTACATGGTCCATTTAAACTCTCAAATATAGTTGGCGTAAGTTGCTACGCAAATGTAGCAATGAATATTCTATTTCAATTACCACCAATTGTTGAGAACATTTACTTACACAGTACAGACCCATTGTGTTTGCAAATGTTAGTACTTCACAGAAACGCAGCAAACAATCCTGACAACACGTATAGTGTTTATGGAATAAGACAACAATTGCACTACTGTCCTGGAATGGTGAAATTCACTATAAACTCACAGGAAGATCCACAAGAAATTCTAATGTACTCAATGTACACATACCATTGGCACTACTACATCTGTGCCGGCACTACTCCATCTTTGCCATTGCTGTGAGGCCACGAAAGGTGAGGGGCGCCTCAGCTGGGCGTACTCCATGTGGCAGGCGTGGTCAGGGATGTGGTTGGGGTGACCAGGGAGTAGGGGGACTCCAGGGTGTCCAGGGTGGCTGCAGAGTGGGAAGAGGCAGGGGTGCACCAGCTCAGCACGATGTTGTGCCACGTGTTGGTGCAGTCATGCCACCACCCCCTGCGCCTCCGGAGATGCTGTTCTTGCATCTGGCACTGGCGCCCATGTGATGCGGCAGTCCATTTCATCGACTGCCACGGGGCCAAGGTTAGTGGTAGCTGCAGGTGCAGCCGTGGACACCACCACCCAGGCTCAGGTTTTTCCAGCACAGGCAGCATTGACACTTGAAGAGTCCATGGAAGATTTCCAGGAGGTCAGGAGGCACACCGTAGGTGCACACAGGGCTGCCATGACCAAGGCACATGTCCCTGGGGCAGTAATGTCATCTGCTGCCCCGACCAGCCTGGTGTTGGCAAGTGCAGGGCAGATGCAGCCGACACCACCCTGGTTGTGAGTCTACCAACCGGGATAGTCCGGGTCTATGACCCTGGCACAGCGGATGTTGCTGTGCAGGGTCCCTTACAGGGCACCCAGCAGCAACTGACGCAAGTCAGGGCTTCCGTCCATGTGTCACCTGCCACATCCTCGGCTCATTCCACCAGCGCCACTGCCCATACTGATCAGGGCAGCATTTGCCAGCCAGGGTCCAGACCAGCATCCAAGAGGAGGAAGGTTGCACCTGCAGTACAGGCTGGGAGCCCAGACACAGCTACGCCCTCTGGCATGTCGAGGAAGAGGCCTTTCTGCGTGCAGGAACTGGACTTCCTTGTGGACTACGTGCGGGAACACAACTGTGACATGCTAGTGGGGCCGAATTGTCAAACTATGGCTGCCCATCGTAATACCCACTGGAAGCAAGTTGCGGATCATGTGAGTGCATTCGGCCATGAGGTGCGCACAGCTCAAGAGTGCAAAAAGCATTGGGATGACCTCAAACTCAGCACTAAGGTGAAGCGTGACTCTAATTACAAGATGACTCTGGTGACTGGCTGTGGGCCACCACCTGAGAAGGAAGATCTCACTCCGCACGAGTCAGTCGTTGCGGAGTTCATACCGACAGGAATGGTCGAAGGAGTGGGAGAGATGCTCGACTTTGATGCCCTGTAGAGTGAGTGTTGTCGCGTGTTTTTCGAGGCCATGGGCCTCATTAGGACCCTGGCGGAGTGGGTTTCCGCCAGCGCTAATCGCGGCGGACCCGTCCGCCGTACTACGAGTTCCCTTAGCGCCATGGAGGTTTTCTCCGCCTGGTTTTACCAGGCGGAGAAAACCATGGCGCTACGGGACCTCGTTGTTAATTACGCCACCGTATTTTACGGTGGCGTAATTAACTCCTTCCCCACTCCCATTATACCCTATGGGGCAAGAATGGGAATGGGGAAGGGCAGAATGGGGATTGGGGATTTACCGCTCCGCCAAGGTCGGAATGGGGCGGTAAATCCGCCAACCCCCATGGCGCTATCGACGGCTTTCCGCCGTGCTTCGCGGTGCATTTAGCACCGCGAAATCCGCCAGGGTCCTAATGAGGCCCCATGTGTGTTTTGCTTGTGTGATGTGATGTGCTTGACTGCCACTAGATGTCATGTGTACATGGTTCTCATGTGCAAGTCATGCAATGCTTCACTGATGTGTTCCTGCTGTGCAGGATAGTGGAAATGTAGAGCAGACGGGGACTGTCCTCATCACCACACTTGCACCCTACTCACATGCCAGTCACCCGGCTGCCTCTCCAGTCCATGTTCCAGCTCACTGGCCCTTCTGCATGTAGCCTGGGGTGTCATTCCTCTCAGCACTGGGACTATGTCATTGCATGACTGACGTGCATGTGTGTTCGGCCTGCAGTCGGGTACTCCATGTAGGCATGCTCCCTTGCCCCCCCTGCACCACCATTTCACCATGGCACTGGTGTACATCATGTTGGCGTACTGCAATGGACTGTTCAAGGCTCCGGTGTACATGCAAACTTCCACCAGCCAACCTGCCTGACACATGCAGTGGGGTACATCCTTTGTCCTTGAAGCAGGGTGTCTCACTTGGACTGTGCAGATGGCAGATGCTCCGCAGGGAAATGAGTGCCCATTCATGCTCCATGTGCATTCCATGCATGCCCCTATGTGTCCTTGACCGGATTATCATAGTAGTACGTGTCCAGGCTGACCTACATTTCATGGCATTTGATCAACAATTCCATGCCCACTCTGGCTCTGGCCGGCCTCACACACATGTTTAGGGTGTCACAGTCTGTGTGGGGCACAGACCTCACCCTGTTTCTGGCCCACTGACTCTGTTCAGCTGGTGTAGTGGCTTCTGCACACATGGGTGTACTACTGAGGGTTCAACATGTGTCCTGCTTACTGTCCCATCATCATCTGCTGTGTTGTCAGTTGACTCTGATGATGCAATTGACGCTAGTCAACACTGTCTGGCAATACACAGGTCTCTGGTCACCCTTTCGCTGCCATGCAATGCCTCCCTGCATTTTCAGTTAGGTGGGTGGGGGTTTGCCTGTAACCATGCAACCAACTGCATGCACATTGCACGTGATGCCTGAACTTGCCCTTGCACTGCCTACACGTGTATTGATAGACTTCATACTGTACTTGTTCATGTAGATAGTGGGGCATGTACACATGTTCTGCACTGTATCAACCCACTTCTGAGCCGGGTTACACCCTTCTACATGACTACTCACTGATGCTATGTGAAACTCACCTGGCATGTATGGACTGTTTTTTATCCCTTCTCTGTCATGTATGCGACGGTCACAGGTGCATCCTGTGACACATGCACTCAGTGTTAGGACTCCTTAGTGGTTGTTTAGATTAGTTTATTGGTCAATGTGCGGCCTATACCACCTGGCATAGGGCACTGATTGGATGTAGCCTGCCAATTGGGTTGTGATGACTGTGGAGCATCCTTCATGTGTGTATGTGTGCACTTCTGCATATATCTAAGCAAGCAGCGTTATAGCTGCTTGCTTTGGTGTATTGGATGCTGGTCATGTTCACAATAGAGGTGTATGGGGAAATTTGTGTTTTTGAACTCTTCCACATGTACATATGCAAGCAGCTTCAACGTTGTGTGGTGCAACATTGCGAGTACTCACTTATGTGTTTGTGAAAGTGTCCATTTACACATGTGTCTTCCGCAGCTTTAATGTTGACTGACTAATATGTAGTTGATAGACGTTTATGCTGGTGAGATTTCAGCATTGTGCATGTTATGTGGAACTGGCATGATCCCGAAGGTTCACTGTTGTGAAGTATGTGTGTGCCCAGGCCCACTTAGCTACTATGGTGGGTCCTGGGCATGTACATTTCCACAGAGAATGATGTAATATGGCACATTCATAGCCCAATGTGGACAATCAGGCCCTGAGGGGTGTTGTGGAGGCCTCATGTCCTGCAGTTCAGACGGTCAGGGCGTTATGGTCCCTCAAGCCTGGTTGCAGGCCCTTGCTTTGCTTGTGACATTGACTATTTGTACATGGCCCATGCCACCGGGTACGGGGCAAGCTGCAAACGGATGTAGCTATTTTGATGATGATGCTTCATTGATGCATGGCTACATGCATGTTTCCTGTGGCTTTGTGTGTTTGGATCCACTTATAGCAGTGTTCAATGTGCAGTTCAGGCATGCTTATGGTGTTTTGCATCCCTTAGTTGCCCTCTGCCTTTTCTGCCTGTGACATGTGCCTGACAGAGGTGGTGTCTGATGGAGTTCATGTAGTACATTTTGTAATAGTGTAGGCTTTGCTATTTACACACATCCATTTCTGCTTTTGGGATGCGTTTGCATATCAAGCAAGGCCACTGGATGCATGCCACATTCTCATTTGTGCGTGACATGTCTGCTTCATGTGTTGGCTGTGTATGTGCTGTCTATGTGTGTGTGTTTCATGTGCTTCTGACATGTGTACTAATGTTCATCTTTTCTCCCCTTTCCAGATGATGACGCAATGGAGCCAGAGGATGGTGTTGTTAAGCTAGACACAGGGTTGCTATCACATCAGCAATCCAGCACAAGTGGGGGTCGTGGGGTGGTAGGCCATGAGAACCCACTTGTGTTCCAGACCATCTTGTCTAGGGCTGGCAAGGAGTCTAGCTCGGATGATCACTCTGACGACAATGTTGAGTTAGATGTGCATCGGGTGCATTCGGCAGGGGTGAGTGATTCTGATGTGGATGCTCCTCTGTCCGTGACACCTGCACTGAGGGGCCAGATGGTGGTGGGACCTCCGCCAGCGGTGGATCAGGACGCAGGGTCACCCTCCACTCAAGTTGCTGATGTGCCTGGGGCATCAGGTCGACAGAGGAATGTAGCCCTGCAGCCGCGGGCAGTGCCAACCCAACAAGGACCTCGGCTCCTTGGGCCCCGCAGGTGTCAAGTCCAGCAACGCGGTGGCCGTGCACCACTGGGGTATACTGAGTGGGAGCAAGCCATGGTTGCCAATTCAGAACACCAGGGGGCAGCAATTGATAACATCGCTGAGAGCATGGAGTGTGTGGCCCAATCAGTGCTACCCCCTGCTGGGCAGGTGGAACTCCAGCAGCGGGCGGCACAGTCCATGGCCCGCTCGCACAGGCTGGGCATGGGGGCCTCAGACAGGGTACGCCAGGCTGAAATGGTGTCTTTGCTTCAAGCAATTGCTGCTCACGCACAGGCACACATGGATGCCATGAGGGTTGAGTATGGTTCCCTCAGATCTACTCTGGGTGTGCTCTTGATGTTCCAGAGGAAGCAGTCAAAGGAGAGGTTGGAGCAGCTAGAGAGTACCATCTCGGCTGAGCTACATGCTTGCCGGGAGGTATACCAGTTGTCCAGCCAGGCCATGCAGTAAGTAATCCGTGTTACACGTGCTACCTTGCAAGAGGAAGCACACGTATCACGCGAGGTACCACATGCTGACCTACGTGTCATCGCCGCACATAACCAGGCTCACCCGTCCCGCAGACTTGCTGCCGACGAGGGGCAAGCTGCGCATAGGCGTGGTCAGGGTACTGTGACACGTCAACCTTTTCAGCCAGAGGGTGATTCGGACGAGGAGGTATATCCCACACAGGTAGAGCTGTGCAGACGTTGAGCCCATGGAGGATTTTTTTTTGTCTCAACATCGTCGCAGGTGGGTGTTGAGGTGCACCCTGTACCTCCCCCCTCCTGGGTGCCCCCCGACCCCTCGGGTCATATATGGCCATTTTTGATTTTTCTTCTTGGCTTAGTTAGTTAATATGGTTTTTGATACTTAGTTTAATTAGGTAATGTAGGTTTTTTATAGTTAGTTTAATTAGTTAATATAGTTTAAAATTGCTTGTCTATTGTGCATTCATGTGACGGTGTGGTGCTTTGTGGCTTTTGAAAGCATCCACTGTCTGTTCCAGCTGGGCCCTTCAAGCTTGTCTCGTGTATCTGATTGCAGCTTGGGGTCCTGACTCACATAGGCCACTCCTGCTTCCCTTATCCATGGGCTCGCAAGGATGGTTCGCTGTAACAATCATTTACACAGGGGCTTTGGACTGTCATATCTGTGGCTTGTCTGCTGCTGTAATACGTGTGTTAACACACCTAGTGGGAATTGTAGTGGTTTAATCCACTGCATGTCTGTGATCAATTTGGGTGGGTTCATGATTGATGTGTCCATTAATTTATCTAGATTGTGATGTGTGTTATTTTCTTTCCTGTATATGTTCTTGATGCACTTCATGCTGTAGACAGTAGCCATCACCCTTTGCCTGTCAAAGTCACACTGATGGTGGGAGGAGTTCTGATGTAGGTCTCTAACATGGCCCAGTGACAACCAGCGTGAAGACACACACACAGGGCACTTTCAAGCATTATGTATATGTTGTATGCCCTTTCTGCAGGACAATGAGCCTCCAGACCACCTTTGCCAGCAGACACAGGGCGAAATACTACAGAAACCTGGCTATGTTCGGTGGTGCAGACATGCGCATGTGTGCGCAAGCAGTAGCACAGGGCTTGTGCTCAGATGTCCAGCAGAAGCAGACGTGTTTCCAGGAGCTCCACGCAAGATGAGCAGCACAAGGGGGCCACACTGCAGCCAACCTTCCACCAGGCCACTTGCACATGCATACTAAGTAGCGCCACTGATGGGGAGCATGGCCAGATATTGTTGTAGAAGCGCACGGTACAGCTAAGATGTGTTGAGGGACATATGCCAAGTAGCTTTACAAGTTGTCAGGGGCACACACAGGGGCCGTCACACATATCCTCCAGTCCCCCCTGCTCCATAGAAGCTGAGTTATTAGCACAGTAGCGTTCCGAGCCAGAAACGTATACAGCGCACAGGGACACCCAGCGAGGCACAGACTTGTGTGCAGTGCATATCATTTACATGTGCAAATTGCCACTTGCACTACCTATTGTAATCCACGGCTGCCAGAACACGACTTGTACTGAAGTCACACCTCGCTATACACGTCTAGCAGTTTACCCAGGGACCATTCTATCATGTTTGATTCTTGACGCATTGGTCTTCCATTTACCGCATGCCCACGTGTGCCTGCCTTACTGCATTGACAGTGTATGAACCATCACAGGGGCAAGCTAACATATATGTACATAGCAGCAGACAAGCGTGTTTGTTTGTGGAGAAGTCACTTACTTTGGGGCAGGAATGTTGTTGTGTGTGTGTTCTAAACACACACAGATTAGTAACTCACACTCTCTTTGCAGCATTGAATTGATCATGTTACCGGACCTGAGAGTGTGCAGGCAGGTGTCCAGCACTCACCCCAGAGATAAGTCTCTCTTTGTCTTGCATTTCACTCATTTCGTACTATGTGCTTGTAGAGCATGGTTTCGCTGATTTAGTATGTATTATTGTCAATAGTCGTATTTTGTATTTTGCCTACTTTCCCTTGCAAATCCAACTCCCCTCTCCTGCCCCTCTTTCCGGTTATCCTGAATACCAATGCCTGTCCAACCAACGGATCCCTGACCCTCTTTCCCCGCTGTGGTCTCAGAGGCCTATGTAAGTTTTACCTTGCAGGCGCCCAGACCACAGAGGGATGGTTGGTTTGTGCCACTCCTGCGCCTGGAGACCAGAGCTGTGACACTACCCATTAGTTGTTGTATCCTCATTGTATGTTGTTTCTGGAAAAAGGTACCCTTCCTGTTGAACCATTGCTGAACTGTGCTACCTTGGTAGTTTGATCATTCTGCTTGTACATGTGCCACAACTTTTTTTTCCACTTCGAGTAATCCACTGGAGACTCTTCCAGGGTTTTTTTGTGCAGAGAGGCTTTTTCCCTGGTTTGGGGGTTTGGCTCCTTGGAGTTCTCTGCGATTTGGTATTTTTACCAGTCAAGGAGGCCTCTGAGGGGGCTGGACCTTATTTACACGCAAGGTGGAACATGAAGAGCAAGGGGTAAGGGGATCCTGTAGCCAGGTAGACTAAAAGGGAGAAGGCTACATACCCCAGACACAGTTGTTCCGAAGGTCATGGTGATGTGTAAATGAGGGAGGGCCTTTTGTTGTTGGACAGTAAGCCTGGGCTACAGTGTTTGGGCACTCTCTGACAATGTCATTGTGGGGTACTATGTACATGATGTGTTCTACTGGTCAATGGCTGTTCCTGTGTTGTATTTACTTTTCAGGTGTCAGGGGATTTTTGTGGTTTGACATGCTGGGTTGTACACATGGGGAATGTTCACATGTTATGTGTATAGGACACTGAGGGTCACTTGATTTGACATGCATATATTGAGTGCATGTCCCTACTGACACACACAGTTGCACAATGCTCCACCACACGTACAACCACACTTCCATGCCCACAGGTGCACACATATTGCCTTCTCGGGCACGCTGTGTCCCTGCAGCGCATGATCAATTAACATTTGGGGATCCTGGACATGCGTCAATGGGAACATTTGTTAATTTGTCCTTTTGATGTGATGTTCAAGGTGTATCCCCAACACAATGGCTGCTCACGGTGCTCTGTACTGACCAGTGTGTAGCAGGAGACACACACAGCACACAGGTTTGGGAGTGGCGATTTTGCCTTGCCCAATGTGCATGTGAACAGGCATTCAGTGCTGTGTTGAAGCTACCACTGGTGTACAGCATTTGCGTATGACTTGGTATGTGTGGGAGGTTGTTCATGTCATTTCATCTGATTCCATGTCAGGGATCATTGTCTTGGGCCACTTTCCATTCATCACATGTCACTTCGTATAGTATTGGT
Organism: Ambystoma mexicanum; assembly: GCF_040938575.1. NCBI lineage: Eukaryota > Metazoa > Chordata > Amphibia > Caudata > Ambystomatidae > Ambystoma > Ambystoma mexicanum. The sequence goes on from NC_090941.1 coordinate 251,684,731, forward strand.
CATGTGTTGGCCTTTTGCTGTTGCATGCCATGTCATGGTGTGGCAGACAAGGGTGATGTGGTTTGGGAGGGTTTGTGTGACATACCAGGGATTGTCATGGCCTGTTTTGCAGGGGTAGGGGGGTGATACACACCTTGCATATGTTCCTTTTCATCACACAGGATTGGTTATGTTTAAGTATCTAGGGATGGACAGAATGTAGCACTCCCACGGCAACATCCTCAGGGTGGTAAGGTTGTGACAGTTGACTGTCTCTTTGTCATCATCGATTATCACCTGGTATGTGCCAGGCCTGTGTGCACTCCGCAGGGGTGGGAGTTTAGGTGAACAATCTGGCCACAAGCAGGGTCTGGGCTGCCTCGCCACTTGCCCTTTCCCCTTCCATGGGCAGCACATGTGCCTGTGGTTGGGGATGTGGGGGCACCACCATGTCCACCGGTACGCCCCCTGCCGTGTTGCAACATTGTGCAGGACACATGCTGCCACAATGATCCTGCACACTACTGGGGGTGCATATAGTAGCTGGCCACCAGAGCGGTGAAGGGAGCGGAAGCGTGACTTGAGCACTCCAAAAGTGTGCTCCACTATGGCCCTGGTTGCAATATGGGCAGTGTTGTATCTTACCTGGGGTGGTGTGATGGATTTCTGGATAGGCAGCATCGTGTTGTTTCTCAGAGGGTAGGCACTGTCCCCTGGGGAGGTTGTAATGGTTGTGATTAGTTGGGTTTGTGTATTTGTCTGTGTGTGACATGCATGCATGTGCACAGGCATTGGTACTCACCTAGGAGCCATGTGTCGCCATGCTTCCCAGCTTCCAGGGCCCAGATCAGGGCGGACATTCTGTATATGAAACTGTCATGGGTGGATCCAGGGTAGTTTGTATAGACAGAGGTGATGATTCCCTTTGCATCGCATACAACCTGCAAGTTGATGGAATGCCAGTGCTTGCAGTTTCGATAGATGTGCTCAGTGGCCCTAGGTGGACGTAGGGCCACATGGGTGCAATCTATGGCACCAAGCACTTTGGGGAAGTGTTCCACCCTGTAGAAGTCCTGGACCATGGCCTGCCTTTCTGCGGGTGTTCTGGGCATGAATATTGGCCTGCAGACTGAGGGGTGCGCAGTCATGATTACCAACACCTGATGTAGGCAGCGTGACTGCGTGGGCTGTGAGACCCCCCCACTATGGCAGTTGTTCGCTGAAATGACCCAGTGGCCAAAAAATGCAGGAAATTGAGCTTGGGAGCACAGGGCGGGGGATGTAAGGTCATCTTCCCACTCCCTCACCAGGTCTAGGATGATATGAGGTAGAAACCTATACCTGCCATAGACCTGGTCATCAGGCATCCCAAAAGGGCTGGTCCAGGGCAAACAAATGCAGGGCTTGGCTATTCTCCTCCTCCTGCGGTGCCCCACGATCAGTGCTGCGACAAATGGGGCATTCATCGTAGCTGTATATACGTGTTTGTTGTTGCGCGCACTTTTATACTGTGCGTGGGGATGCTTCCGCCTGCCTTCGTGTGGTGGGCGTGTTGATGCCTGTGCATGTCTTTTAGCGTGCGTGGGTTTCCGTATTCGATTCCATGAACACGTGTTGTTCGCGTGCGTTTGGGCGTTCCGTGTATTTCCCTGCAGTACTTCCCCAGTTACGGCTTCTTTTTTACGCGTTGTTCCCCATTCCGCGTGTTACGCCCCGCGTCCCGCCCCCTTTATTGGTGTGTGCGCCGACGTTGTGCGCTGTCGCTGTGCGCATCGCGCACGTCGTTCGGGATGTTGGAATGACGTGTGCTCCCGTGTGCGCCACGCAAGGATTTGGCGCACATCACACAGTAAACACACGCAGGCTCTTACATGAATCTCACGCGTGCGCGTGCGCTTGCTTTTTCACACTTGCGCCAGCTTGCAGCAAGATTTTTGGCGCATATTTGTTCCATGAATCGGCCCTGTGGAGTTAATATTCTTGTTTTTTTTCATATTATTCACTTGTGTATTTTTCCCCATTTTCCTCCTTTTGTGTCTTTAAGTAAGGGTTTATGTGGGCGGTCCGATTGAAAAATATTGTATGCTTGCTGTTTTTTAGGAATTTCTAACGAGAAGTTCTTTGTGGCAGATGCACGGGAGTTTTGAGGTTCTTCAGGTAAAAATGTTTTCATCTGTAATTGGTCGAATCACCTCCATGAAGACCGGTAAAACAGGAGTTAGAAGTCTCTTCATAGGCATCAATTGTTTAGACTCGCCTTGTGAGGAAATACTCGAAATAGTTGGTTCTTTTGGGACAGTCAAGTTTTCTGTTTTCGAATGTTGATTTTTAGAGATCCAATGAATAATTTGTTTTATTTTGATCGATTGTAATGTTCATTTTTCATTTAAGGTTTCAAATAGTCGGCCCATGCTAGTTATGGCCACATTAATTGAGGTTAATGTGATTTCGAGCAGAGATTGTTGTTTTACCGCTTCTTTGTAAGAAGATGGAACAGTTGGTCACCTTGGGGTTGGAACTACAAATGAGATTGACACAGTAGAGGACTCACCAGCTTCATGTTGGAAAAGAGACGGGGAGCCTGATAGATTTTGAATGTTGATGGAATCTGCAAAACTTGCATGAATTGATAGATCTAAAGATGCAGAATGTGCTAAATCTGTTGTGGCAGGGTCATCATTGATCATAGGTGTTGGAAACGTCTTGCTTTCATTCAAGTAGAGGGAATCATCCATCAAAATGGCACAATTGTCCATTTGCGAGCGTTTAGATTTTTCACCTCCTATTCTTGGGTGAGGTGTAGAAGATTTAAATTCCAATTGGTCTCTGAGGTCCTGCGCTCGTTTTGAGTTTTGAGTTTAGCTTTCCGAAACTGAGTCAGTGTTTCAGGTGTGTCGAGTGTTTGCATTCGGCTTACCCTGGTGGTTGTTTCCGGCCGCAGATTTTCGTTCATTATAGCTGCACTGGTAGGTGGCTCAAAGTTGGTTCTCGATGGACAGCGATTAGTGCAGTACGCTCACATATCTGGCATAGTTGAAGGTTTACTGTTCACCGGTGTTAAGTTGATTGCTTTTTTTGACACACGTCTTAAAGACCCAGGAGTTAACTGTTTAGTGACCTTTGTGATATTTCGAGATGCAAACTTGTCGGTTTTTAATGTGTACAACCCGTCTCTTTTCATACAACAACACTATTGTGTACGGTAATAGGGTCACAATATAGACACAGAGCGTTACGCAGTGAATACTCACCTCCGTAAAAGGCTACATTTCAAACAAGTTGTCACTGAAATCAAAAGTAAAGAGCAAGGACTAACAATAATTTATAAAATATTACATGAAAGAAACAAATTTAAATAAAGAAGAAAAACAAAGAGAAAAGAAATAAAATAGTAAAACATAATACAATAACTCGTCACACTTGACAATGTTTTGTGTCAAACGCGTATTAAGCCTTTGGCAAACTTCAATCCAATATATATCAAAGAAGGGTCCCCCTGCAGCCCCAGCCAGCCCAAGAGAGCCGTAGAGAGCCCTTGCACAAGAGCCCTTTCACAGGAAGCGTGCGCGCATGAAGCACAAATGTCCTGTTCTAAATGGATTCTGGGCAAAAAGGGCGGCGACAATTGGACTTAGAAAATGACTTCAGTTTTCTATCACTGGTGAAAATAAAGGAAAAGGAAATTAGCCAAATAGGCAAATAGTCAAATAGTTGGATAGTCTCTCAGTGTTGTTCAAACAGCATCTTCAAAAGATATCAGTTCATACCAATGATTCACCATGGAGTAGCAGAAGCAACAAGAAGCAGAAAAGAGCAGTGTTCCCAGCGAAGACAGCCCTTGCACAACAGCCCTTTCACAGGAAGCGCGCGCGCATGAAGCGCAAATTTCCTGTTCTAAATGGATTCTGGGCAAAAAGGGCGGCGGCTACTGGACTTAGAAAATGTCTTCAGTTTTCTATCACAATGATTCACCGTCGAGTAGCAGAAGCAACAAGGAGAAGAAAAGAACAGCATTCCCAGCCATAGACAACCCTTGCACAACTGCCCTTTCACATATACTGTATACAGTGCTGTGTGTCAATAAGCACCTTTGATGTTTATCTTCTTAGTGTAAAAACTAAAGTCCTAATAAATAATTGTATGTTTGTATACATACAAGTCTGAGTGGAATTACTGGTGTTGCTCTCTGTGGACTCATTGTAGCCCTAGACCACTCTCGCACCCTTCCTTAGACTAAGCCCTGACAGCTCTACTGTCTCACCTTGATTGGATTTGTCCAACCTCTCAGTGTTTCCCATGTTAACCATAATTGGGTGGCTTCCTACAATCCTCTCCCTCAGCGCTGATTTTGTAAATCCAGCTTAACAATGCTGATGTCTTTGTTGTGGCTGGGGTATTTCACTCCACTGTGTTCTGTGTCCCGTCTTGTTCCAGAGATTTTGCAAGTTCTTTTGTCATGTGTTTACCCCAGATAAAATGTTCAACAGAAGGTCCTGGCCAAGCCCTCTGCAGCACCCCTATCCATGTGTCTAGACAGTTTTTAGGTAAGGCTGGTAGCTATATCTACCCTTACCAGTTACTTAAAGCTAGGATTGACTCCCCTCACCTAGGTTTCCAAGCATTAGCAAGATTTTGTATTTTGTTTATAATCATGGGGCCTTAAACTGCCACCAGAGGTCTGGAATGCAGCTCCCAGATAGCTTTACACTCAGCAGTGTTAAGGTGTGTTCCATACCAGTCTCTCAGCCCTGGTCAGCCTGCTTCCCTAGCTAGCCTGGACCCACAGTCAGGCTTTGGGAATGTGAAAGAACACTGGCTGTGGTGATCCGAGGGCCCACGGTGGTGGAGTGCGGGCCCCCCCTAGATCTGGGCCCTGCGCGCTGGTGCGTCGCGCAAGAACGGACAACGGAGACGTCCGCTTGTTCCGGCGCTCCCGACCCAACTGCCGCCGGGCGCCGCCTTTATTAACCGCTGCGCATGCGCCGGCCTCTGGGCCGCGCATGCGCATTACGTGTACCACGTACACAACATCCCTCCTTTTTCCCCTCAAACAACAAAACATTAAACATGGGGGCCAACGTGGCTCAAAACATTTTGTACTTAACAGACTTTATTGCTCAGGTCGCTGAGTCCATAATAAAGTCTTGGAACCTTTGTGGGGGGCGGCGCCCTTCCCTGCGGGGATACCTGGGCGGGCCCCTCTCGAGGTTCTCTGGCTCCTCAGGGTCTCCGGGCGGTTCAACGTTCTCCGGTGGCGCTTCTGCCGCCTGCCTTTGGCCAGGATCCGGTTCTACTTCAGAGGCTGCTTGTCCTATGCGTTTGAAGAAGGACACATTTCTGGTCACTGTCCCACGCGCGTTCGCCGCCGTGATCATGGATCCCTTGACGTGGGTAACTCCCATCGGTTGTGTTTCATAAGTCATTGAGAGTTTCCCCTCCGGCTTCCTATTTCGGACCAGGACGGTGTCTCCTACTGCTATCTCTTTTTCCGGCAGCTTCCGCCTCATTGTCTCCTTCTCGTTTCTCACGGCCCTGTCTGCCGCCACCTGTGCGTCATCAATCACCCCTGGGTGTCGTTCTCCTGCTTCCGGTATGAACCCTCTGGGTATTCGCTTGAACAGTGCCTCGGCGGGCGCAACTCCGGTGGATTGATGTGGGGTGGACCGGTACTCACGGAGGAATTCGATCAGGTTATGGCGCAGGTCCTCCCCTCCATTGACAGAAATGCGAAAAACTTTGTTAAGTGTCCGCATGAACCGCTCAACCTCTCCATTGGCTCTCGGCCACAGCGGGGTCACCTTACGGTGCTTGATGCCTCGTTCTGCGCAATATCTGGCAAAACGCTGCCCTTGGAACGGGGCACCATTGTCCGAGCAGATCTCGAGCGGGAAGCCGCGGGTGGCGAAAATTTTGTCCATGGCCAGGATGGTGTGATCGCTGGCGGTGGATTCCACGAGTTCCACCTCCGGGTACCTCGACCACTGGTCCGTCACTACTAAGAAGTATAGGCCTCTGCCGGTCGAGCCGAAGTCTGCCTGGACGGTGCCCCACGGCACGTCGCTCCGTGCCATGGCTTGAATGGGCGGGCTCTTTTCTGCCGGACTCGCGGCTTGGCAGGGGATGCAGGCCCTCACGAATTCGGTCACCCGGTGTTCCAGGTCGGGGAACCAGACTTTCAGCCTTAGGCGCGCCTTCATCTTAGCCATGCCTTAATGCCCTGTGTGGGCTAGCTGGAGAACCCTCGTGACCAGGGACCTGGGGATCACAATCTGGTCTCCCCGCAGTAGCAGGCCGTCCGTGGACACCAAGAGCTCGAGTCGGGCCTTCCGCATTGATTGTAGGTCTCTCTGCGCCTCCGGGTTTCTTCTGGCGTTGTTCAGGAGGACGTCCCGCCATTCCCCCGTGGCTACCGCTCTTTTCACTCGCAAGAATGCCTCGTCAGAGTTCGAGTCATCTGCAATGTCCTCCCTCGACAGGGCCACTGGCAGGGCTGATTCAACGACGAGATGCACAGCGTCCCCAGCGTCAGACAACTCCACCGGGTTCTGGGCGTCCCTCGTGCCTGGGTGGCGGGACAGGTAGTCTGCGGGGTTGTGGGTGCCTGGGCGGTACACCAACCTGACGCTGTATTCTATGAGCGATAGCATCCATCTTTCGATACGGGGAGGCGGCTTGGAAGAAGTGCCGGACAGGATGGGAATCAGGGGTTTATGGTCTGTGACCACGACGACAGGTCTGCCGAGGATGTATATCCTGAAGTGTTTGCATCCCCATAGGATGGCAAGGGCCTCTCTCTCGATTTGTGAGTAGCGCCTTTCCGTGTCGGTGAGGGCCTTGCTAGCGTATGCTATGGGTCTCATGGCTCCCAGTTCGTCGGCCTGCATGAGGACTGCCCCTAGTCCTACAGGGCTGGTGTCAACTACGATCTCTGATTCCCGGCTGGGGTGGAAGTAGGCCATTGTCTCCTGCTCTGACAGGGCCTCTTTGATGGCATTGAATGATCTTTGTTCCGTCGCTGTCCATTGCCACGGTACGTCATTCCTGGTAAGTGCCCTCAGCGGTTCTGATAGGGAGGCCAGGTCTTTGATGAAGCGGCCGCAGTAATTGACCATCCCCAAGAAGCTCCGAACTTCTGCTGGAGATGTGGGTGGAGGTGCATCTCTGATGTCTTTCACTTTACCAGGGTCAGGGGAAATGCCGTCCGCATGAAAAGTGAACCCGAAGAATTCCAGCCGATCTTTAAGGAACTCGCACTTTTCTTGGTGCAGTGTGAGTCCTACCGCCTGGAGCCTCTCAAATGTGCGTTCCAGCCTTGTAAGGTGTTCGCTCTCTGACTTGGCGAAGACTAAAATTTCGTCAGACATGTTAATGACACCCCTCAGGCCGGATAATGCTCCTCTTATGGCGTTCTGGAAGACCTCAGCCGCGGATGAGATCCCGAAGTTAAGCCTCTTGTATTGGTACAATCCTTCGTGCGTCGTGAACGTAGTAATGTACCTCGACTCGGGGTGTAGTTCCAGTTGATGGTAGCCGGATCTGAGGTCTAGTTTGGAGAAGACCTTGGCGCCTTGGAGTTCACCGACGATATCATCCAGGGTGGGCGTGAGGTTGCGCTCTCTTTTGATGGCGGCATTTGGGAGCCTCATGTCCACGTAGATGCGCACGGCCCCTGGTTGTTTCGGCTTTGGGGCTACTACGATGGGCGAAACCCAAGGGGTGGGCCCTTCTACCCGTTCGATGATGTCTCGGTCCATTAGCTGTTGCAATTCCTTCTCCACTTGTGCCCTCAGGTGAAATGGAATTCGGCGGTGTTTGAGGGCTGTCGGCCTTACGGACTTGTCGATGTGCAAGCAGATAGGGTCTGCGTTCAGTTTGCCGATACCCTTGAAGAGACTCTCGAACTTGTGTAGCATGCTTTTCAGATCTGCGTGGTATACCCCAAATGTGAAATGGACAATGTCAAGCGCTTCTGACGCAGCACAGCTCAGCAAAGAATGGGGGCTGACATCGGTGACGAAGAATCTTGCTTTGATGGAGTTTTGTCCATGAGATACTGGGGCGACAAATGCACCCTGGATGGGTAGGGGAGTGTCTCCACCGAATGCATATATCCTAGCCGTTGATGTTGACAGTTCTGGTGGGCCTGGCAGGGCTACATAGTGTTTGGTGGCTAGCACGCAGACCGAAGCTCCGGTGTCAATAAGGATAGGGGTGGGAATGCCCTTGATGTTGACGGTGCACTTGGGTTGGCGCTTCGTGCTGGAGCTTTTCGCGATGCTGGAGATGAAGAAGACTTCTTCCTCCTCTTCCTCTTCTTCTTCCGCGAGGTCTAGTTCTTGCAGGCCTTGATCAATCGAGGAGATGCCTCTCACTCTGCGAGTACCGCCTCGCCCCACTCTCTCTGGTCCTCTCGCTGTTGTAACAGGGACAGCCGCACGGCACATTCTGGCAAAGTGACCCGGTGTTCCGCACCTGGCGCATGTTCTTGACTTCGCCGGGCAGTCACCGCTGTGTGGGAGGTCATACCCACAGTTCGAGCACGATGGGGTGTTGCTTGGTGTGGACGCGGTGTCAGGCCTTTTCGGCGCCCATCTCGACCTACTCACGGCCGACCGTCCTACTGCAAACGCGTCTTCGAGGTGTCCTGGTCGCGAGGCAGCGTCCATTTTCGCGCCTCTGGCCTCTGCTAGCTCATGTGCTCTGCCTAGGTCTAGAATCTCCTGGAGGGTCAGGCCAGGCTCTCTCAACACTTGCCTCCGAAGTTTTCCGGAGCTGCACCCCTGTAGTAGTTGGTTGCGGACCATTTCCTCTTCGTCGGCCCATCTGCAAGAGGTCGCCAGGTGTCTCAGGCGGGCGCAGAATTTGTCAAGGGGTTCATCGTCCAATTGTTTCTCAGCGCCCATGACAAACCTGTCAAAATCCACATTGGCCATGGGTAAGAAGTGGTCTTTGAGTGCCTGCTTGACCGCGTCGTATGTGACCACGGGGATGACAAGGGAGTCGTAGATTTTGTGGACTTCTGCGCCTGCCGAATAGATCATGGTTGCAATCTTTTCATCATCATCGTTAACCCCAGCTGCCCTAAAGAACATGTCTAGTCTTTTGACCCACAATAGCCACTTCGGGCCTAGCTTGGAAGGGGGGCCAGTGGCATCGAATTCCGGCATGGGGGCTAGGGAGCAGCGGGCTCTGCTGGGGATCGGGGCTGCGGCACCCTCATCGTCACGGGTGGTTGTCTCGGCCCTGCGGTAGTGTTGGGAGCGAAATCCCCTTCTTTCTTCTTTGTTGCCACAGTCCTGCGCCAGCAAGACTGTGGGCGTTCCAAAAATTGTTTTAGTGACCTTCCGACGCCGTTGGCGAGTGGCGCACGAGCACCCTGTTGGGCCGCAACCACGGTCGCCACGTGTGACGGGGAGCGGGGAAAGAAAATGGCTGCCGGTGCGCTGTTGGTCCGTGACACGGCAGACTCTGTCACTCCGTTGCTGCCGAGCACGGAAGTGGGCCGTGGCTCATCCTCGTCGCCAGTGTGGTGATCCGAGGGCCCACGGTGGTGGAGTGCGGGCCCCCCCTAGATCTGGGCCCTGCGCGCTGGTGCGTCGCGCAAGAACGGACAACGGAGACGTCCGCTTGTTCCGGCGCTCCCGACCCAACTGCCGCCGGGCGCCTCCTTTATTAACCGCTGCGCATGCGCCGGCCTCTGGGCCGCGCATGCGCATTACGTGTACCACGTACACAACACTGGCTACTGTTGCACGTTTCGTACGTGTATGCAATGTGCCCTTTTTTTTTTGTTTACGCAGAGAGCGATATTGTAGCCAAATATGCTATATCCATTAGTCACACATCACCCTCACCAACAGGTCATTATTTCACCCAACTATGTGTTGTATGCACGCCTGACTCCACCCAGGAAACACTGGGGAGCTGCAGGGTGTCTTCATTATTCAAAATCCAGGGCTTAAATCACGTATTAGGTGGCTTCGCCATGACCACCAGTGTTCCCCAGCTCCATGAGCAAACACCAGGTTATATTTCCATAATGGTATTTTAAAAACAGGTAACGTATACAATACCAACTACATTCACTATTACCTCCATACTCATAATGACGCCCGTAGGTTTCAAACATTCAAATCTTCGGAATCGTTCCATATCCCAACTGGTCCTCCACACCTCGGTGGGATTACATCCTACTGCAGTAGGAATACCAGAAGCATCACAATTTAACCCACAGGTAAACACAAAATTAAAGTGCCAAATATTTGAAACAATTTGTTAGAACGAGCCCTTCTCTTTCTTGACAGTATTTTTGCACGGTCTCTTGAACGGCAGCTGGGGACGTTCCATCAAGCTATGTGTGAAAGCCCGCTGTCCAGGCTGGCACGGGTCACTCCTGGTAACATGAGAGGGGCAACGTCAAACCATCCTATTTAGGACGGGTTTACCATGAGTTAGCCATAAAACTTATATACCGGCGCGTCATCGGGCACAGATCTCCACCCCATTACAGATTGCATTCACAAAAAGGAGAACATGTATTCACCCCTCAGTGCTGTGGGGTTGAGAGGCAGGTTTTCCGGCGCTTGCTATGGCTGACTGGCCACAGACAGGGGACTGAAACATGAAATAATGGGCAAAGTTTAGAAATTAAAGCGGACCTTCTCAATGAATGAACATGAAATGTAATTAAAACGCAGGTATGGCTGCACTATGCTTCCACCCACACAGGTGAGTATTGTGTGCGCAGCACGCTGTGTGAATTAACGGTGTGTGAAGTGCGGGTGGCGCCATTAGTCGTGTGACATGCATCAGAACCGCACTACGGCAGATGTTCAGCGGATACAAGCTCCACTGACTACCCAGAGAAAACATCCAAATGCCATCTCAGTGGCTTTCTGCATTTGCAGTAATGGCACGCTAATGACAGTAGCAGTTGCGGTAGAATGGCGGAGGACGTTCATCCAAGTTTCTGCGAGACATTCCATTAAAAACCGTAATGTTGTTGACTACATCTGCTCACACGTGGCTACCAGCAGCAGCGCATGTATTATTTAAATGTTTCGGTAAAATGAAAGCAAGCTGATATACTCTTCATGATGGCTATGGGAGGTGTATTACCAATGATTAATTGAGCTACTTGTCTCTACTTCTCCTTATTTTGCTTTCAAACAACATACACACTCTACAAACGCAGGACAGTACATGCGGGTGTGATATATGCTTAAGACACCCAGATAATATAAATGAATACTCAATTTGATGTACAATGAGCCGCAACGGAAATAAAGATACACATGCGCTGTTTTTTTTTGTAGCGATGGCAATAAAAACAATGATAAAACAGTGTTAGCGATCAGAAATATCCATACGTCGATTGCTTATCGGGCCCACTGCAAAGTCTCAAGAATTGTTTATGGGGACACCTTTTTTCACATGATTATAATTTTGAAAGAGCAAAGAGAAGATTGGCTGCAGTTTTTTAGCCAGCACCGTCTGGGCCAGGGGTTGACTGAGAACCAAAAGCGGACCTGGAACTAATTTGCAAGTGGCCACATATTACTCACGTTCAGCAAGCCGAACCCTGTTCCTATGAAAACATGTGGAAATAAAATAGGTTACCACACAAAAGCGTCCCGGGGTGCAGAGGCCCAGCGGGAAATCTCCAGAGTTCCCTATAGGCCAGTCCAGCACTGGTCTGGGCACATACACCGTGGTTTTGCAATTTTCAGAAAAATGGACTCAAGAGAATGGGTATGCTTTAAATGGTGTTGTAACCTGTTTTATAAAGAGATATTACGGGGTCCAGTTGAAATGACAAAGCACAGCACGTTTATGGAACAATGAGCTAGAACAAGTTCAAAACAAACATCACACCAGAAACAACAAATCGGGACCCCTCAGATGTCAGAGGTCTGTGTTCTGGAAAGATCTTCCAACACTGGAAGCACAGTTCGTTCTAGCATGACCAGGTCTAAGCTGAAGACAGGATAACCCTTTGACTAAATAAATCAACCTACAAGGTCGTCAGACTAATACATTGGTCTCCCTGCTGTATTGGATCTGTTTCTGCATTAGTGCATATTCAGACACGTTGTGCTGTCCACATTTGGGCTACAAAAGGTGCTCTCAGGTACCTTTAAGGTCCTTGAAAAATGAGATTGAGCTGGGATGTCTATGTTTGATGACATTTAATGGGAAAGGTAGTAGAGGTCAACAATGCAACTACTGCTATTCCTACCCCAACATCATATTCAAAGTTTGGAGAACAATCAGATGAAATATCTCCTGCACTTGGCTGCGTGTACGTCCTTCTCACAAATGGGGGGATGTACCACTGGCAGAATCACTGCGGGTTGTAAATAATCCAATCGAAAATGGAGTCCAATGGGACCTTATATAGGGGAATAACACTACCTGCCTTACATTGCTACTAGGTCATATTTGCCACCCATTTGGGTGATGGTGTCGATAAGCAAGATTGGCTGAATTTGTAAAGGTAATTCCGCCAAACTACTTATAAGGTGTCACACAGTGTGTTCATTGTTTACCAGCTTGGTTCCTCTCTCTGTGTCTGGCCCTGTTGCCTGTGGTGATTGAACGTGGGGTGCTTGGAACATTGCTATAATTTCTCTATGGATACTCCTTATTTGGTTGATAGATATTCAGACAACACTCAATCGTTTGCACTGGGTTCAATGAAATTGGCAAGCACTACTTCTCATAGTTCAAGCAAGGATTCACGTGACTTTATCCGTCCCATTTGCCTAAAGATGCCACAGGGTATTTAAAATGTACCTTATGACTAGACAGGGATGTTGACTCTCCAGTGCTGAAATATAATTTTCTGCCTTATGATTCGCAGGGATGTCAATTCATCAAAATTCCAGGGGTAGCATTAGTGACATCACACGACCCTTGACCTCTGATGACATCACAGGAAGTGATGTCATGTGACCCCACTCCAAAGTGACATCACGGGAAGCATCAATGGAACAAGACCTTTCACCCCTCGACAAAACAGGAAGTGGCATCACATAACATTGTTTCTGAGTACACTATGTAAAATATGGTTGCGATATCACTGTAAAGTGATCTGCGTTTCATACAAGAATGGATAACCATATGTATCGCTAATATCAGTGGGTATAGGCCCATATTACCAAATCGCTGTGAATGCAAGCAGACATCCAATGCCAAACGATAATGATGTGTTATTATATAGCACTTACGCTAAAGCACTTCATATACAACACATATGCAAACAATATCATCCAACCTGTGTTGGCACTTATTTATCAACCTCAGCAGGATGAAAGGTTGAATTGACCTTGCTGTGAGTCGATACTGCCACCTGCAGATCACACATACATTGCAGCAGCCAGCGCTCAACCCACTGAGCTCTCTTACCGCCTATAGCTATCAGAAAACCAGCCACTTCAGAAACAAAGTTATTTTTTAGATTTTAGATTTTTTTCAGGTGTAGCAAGGGAGACCACAGGGGTTGCAGTTGCGACCCCTGGCGACCCCTAAATGAGGTCCAGATTGAAAAAAGTTATTTTTAGATTTTGTTTTTAGGTGTAGCAATGGAGACCACAGGGGTTTCAGTTGCGACACCTGGCAACCCCTAAATGAAGTCCAGATTGACTCTTTACCAATAGGGGGTCTTGACGAACAAGGTGCAACCTAGGGTAGGATCCAATGTTGGAATTATTCTAGTTAAATATATTTAGTTGCCTGGTTTCAATACGCACATGGATAGCATCAGCAAATGCCCTTGTACGGGACAAATTACCTATGTTAACAAATGAAAACTGCTAGAATTTAGTTTCCTGTTGGGAGAAGTGTTCTGCTGCTCTGAATTGTGCGAATTTCTCGGCTGGGTGACTCGTTATTTCTTGTCAGCCGTAACAAAATCAATTCTATTATTCAAAAATACAAGTTAAATTTAATACCTGTAGCTGGGAGTAAAAATGTTTGATTACCTTTCTGCGGCTAAGCATCATGATAAAGGGCACTTCGACCAAGAATCCAGGGGGTTTCCTTCACCACCACATTAATGAAAACAAGTTTAGACAATCTCAGTTAATTTCTCTTGCAAGAGGAATGATTTAGATTTCAGTCAGACTGGAATTGATGAATAACCACAGAAATAAAAATCCTGCATTTCTACCGAGGGATGGTTTTCTATCAAATTCAAATACTAATAATATTAATTATTATTATGATTATTATTTATAAATAATGCCAATAATAATAATAATAATAATAATAATGATAATAATAATAATAATAATAATAATAATAATAAATGATAATACCAATACTAATAATAACAATAATTCTAATGATTATTATTATTATTATTATTATTATTATTATTATTATTATTATTATTATCATTATCATTCGAATTTGATAGCCAACCATCCCAAGGTAGAAAGGTATACATGTAGCATTTGTATATAATAGCAATTATTAGTGCTTCCTGCCATTCTCCTCCTGCTTCTAAGCAATGTAACCATAGCTGCAGTTATTCATCAACTTAAAGGTATTCAGTATATTGATCACCGAAGGATCAATGACTGTGTGAGCACTGTATGGGATTCAAAGTTGATGAATGCTTAACATGTGAGCTTTACACCCACAATTTTATAGTAATTGTCATCAACATTTAAAATATATTCCAGCATTCAATGAACCCTTTTCCCTGACACAAGACGTTTTATCTCTGTGAGTAAACTTTGGTTAATTTATGTATTTGAATCGTTGGCCATTGTCCATTGCCACAAAGAGAAACTAGCAACATCTCTCCCCTTTCTGTGAAATACTAGCTGGAAACAGCACTGCCCATGTGCAAGCTTTTGACTGAGCCAAGTATTGATATTGATATTTTATTTGCATGGCGCTCATACACACCGGTTTCAGAGCGCGACAAGGCAAGGGAGGGTAACAAGCGAAAACACAAGCAATGATCTTACTAGGCCCAGTGACATTGAGAATGTGCAAGTGCATGGGAGAAGGAAAGGGGAGAAGTGCATGGAAGGGGGAGAAGTGGAAAATGCGGAGCAAAGGAAAACAGATAAATAATAAAATAAATAAATAATAAGTGTCAACAAACAGTGGTAGTGCAGCCAGCAAGTGGCAAGTGCTTGGTTTAAGGCAGCAAACAGGGTATAAATGCCGGAAAAAGGGGAGGGGGGCTATATGGTTATAGATACAGACACCACTGCAAGGGATTGCCCGGAGGCAGTACAGGTGGGTGGCAGGGTGAGCAGGTACCTCGACCCGGAAGACCAAGGTTAGGCCAGGTGCATGGTGCAGAGAGAGAGAAGATCAGCAGGGTAGAGGAGGGGTGAAGGCAGAAGCAAAGAGGAAGGTCTTGAGGTGCTTCTGGAAGCAGAGATGGTTCTCCTCAAGTTTCAGAGTGGCAGGGAGGCTGTTCCAGAGGGAGGCCACAGCCGAAGACAGAGATCTACCCCCAGCTTATTTCTTTGGAAAAACGAATGACCCTGAGGGAGTATGACAATGTGTTAGCACTCATCTGCAACTCTACTGACTTTGGGCATAAAACATTGGTTGTTAAATGGTTAGGACATTGGCCTCCGAATGAGGAGAAGTCTGAATGAGAAGTGAGGCCTAGTTCTGCGTAAAACCTCTTCCGACATATTTTTGAACTGGTCTTGTTTTAAAAAAATATTATTTTTTGGCTTTTGTTTACCCATTGACAACTGGAAGAAAAGAAAAGCATAAATAGTGTAGACAATATGAGCGTGTGTATGCTCTGAGCAGGAATTCGCCTCACAATTTTGTGGCCAAGTGTAAGATTCACAGACTGCAATGATGTTGGACAGGACTTGGTAATCCTTCCAGGGATCAATGGGCACAGGTTCCAAGCCACCCTGACATCCAGCAATGCTTTTCAGTTCCCTCTACACAAATAGTCACCCCTTTTATTTATTACACAATGAAAAAGCAACACAGTGTTTAAAAAAAATATATATATATATATTCAGTGAAATAACTTTTTTAAAGCGACGTTATGGTTAAGTTGCGCTACTAAAAACCTATCAAATTCAGAGAAAAAACATTGTTAAAGGGACGTTATGGTTACAAGTAACACCAAAAAAAAACTGAATTCGCCACCACCGTGAACTGCTGGAATAACAACCCTGACATCAAAGGTGACATCACAAATATCATTGATGACATACCATGTGCATTTACTTTTCATAGGAAGTTCCTACAAGGGGTTGTGAATGTAATGTTGGCAAAAAAGTGTCAGCGGTGATCGGGAGATGTGTGATGAACTACATACTTCATTACGCAATGTACTGTACCAAAGAACATTCCATTGCAATGTTCTTCCTAGTACAGGAGCCTACTCAAACAGAAACATAGGCATTGGCTGCAGCATACACCATAGAGGTGTAATATTTGTAATTTTCCAATGCTGGATAGTAAAACGGTGAATGCTTCTGTATCAGACTTTTCTGTACTGTGAAACATATAGTAAGTAGGTAATAATGAATCACTTACTACAAACCTGTAATACTACACAGAAAACATTAAGAGACCACAATGCATACAAATATGGGGCTTATACAGGGAGAGTAAAGTAAGCAAACAAGAGGTAGTATCATTAGCAACTGTGTATAACCATAGAAACGATTGCTGTGTTTGAGTCCTGCTTCTTCCCCATGTATGTGCATCATAAAATGTGATTGAACTCTAAGGAAAGTACTTTAAGAACATGTGAGAATGGCAACGTCTAGAAATGTAATACCTTTTGAATTTCAAGTTTCTAACTGTCGGTGAATAAGCCCACCTGGCCTAGATATGTCAGTGAACAAAAAAAGAAGGGGCTAGATATGTGATGTCATCAGTGATGTCATCAATGAAATTTGTGATGCCATCTTTGATGTCATGGGTGTTCTTCTTGGAATCAAGGAAGGTAGCGTCCTGCCACATAAATTTGATCTCTTTACACTAACATTTTTTGTAAAGATTTTTTAACCATTTGTACATGCTTAGTATAGGAAGAACTGTATATTTAGCTTACTTTCATTTAAGATAGGCGAGCGAAAACACTTGTTGAGTACACTTACCTTTTTATTGTTTTTTAGCCAGTGTTTGAAGATGCAGACTCAGTTCCACACTTTGTTTATATTCCCCTGTATAATGAGTTATACAGGGGAATGAAACATAATGGAACATACCAAATAAAAAATGACAGAGGGGCCAGATGGTGGTGGGACCTCCGCCAGCGGTGGATCAGGTGGATCAGGACGCAGGGTCACCCTCCACTCAAGTTGCTGATGTGCCTGGGGCATCAGGTCGACAGAGGAATGTAGCCCTGCAGCCGCGGGCAGTGCCAACCCAACAAGGACCTCGGCTCCTTGGGCCCCGCAGGTGTCAAGTCCAGCAACGCGGTGGCCGTGCACCACTGGGGTATACTGAGTGGGAGCAAGCCATGGTTGCCAATTCAGAACACCAGGGGGCAGCAATTGATAACATCGCTGAGAGCATGGAGTGTGTGGCCCAATCAGTGCTACCCCCTGCTGGGCAGGTGGAACTCCAGCAGCGGGCGGCACAGTCCATGGCCCGCTCGCACAGGCTGGGCATGGGGGCCTCAGACAGGGTACGCCAGGCTGAAATGGTGTCTTTGCTTCAAGCAATTGCTGCTCACGCACAGGCACACATGGATGCCATGAGGGTTGAGTATGGTTCCCTCAGATCTACTCTGGGTGTGCTCTTGATGTTCCAGAGGAAGCAGTCAAAGGAGAGGTTGGAGCAGCTAGAGAGTACCATCTCGGCTGAGCTACATGCTTGCCGGGAGGTATACCAGTTGTCCAGCCAGGCCATGCAGTAAGTAATCCGTGTTACACGTGCTACCTTGCAAGAGGAAGCACACGTATCACGCGAGGTACCACATGCTGACCTACGTGTCATCGCCGCACATAACCAGGCTCACCCGTCCCGCAGACTTGCTGCCGACGAGGGGCAAGCTGCGCATAGGCGTGGTCAGGGTACTGTGACACGTCAACCTTTTCAGCCAGAGGGTGATTCGGACGAGGAGGTATATCCCACACAGGTAGAGCTGTGCAGACGTTGAGCCCATGGAGGATTTTTTTTTGTCTCAACATCGTCGCAGGTGGGTGTTGAGGTGCACCCTGTACCTCCCCCCTCCTGGGTGCCCCCCGACCCCTCGGGTCATATATGGCCATTTTTGATTTTTCTTCTTGGCTTAGTTAGTTAATATGGTTTTTGATACTTAGTTTAATTAGGTAATGTAGGTTTTTTATAGTTAGTTTAATTAGTTAATATAGTTTAAAATTGCTTGTCTATTGTGCATTCATGTGACGGTGTGGTGCTTTGTGGCTTTTGAAAGCATCCACTGTCTGTTCCAGCTGGGCCCTTCAAGCTTGTCTCGTGTATCTGATTGCAGCTTGGGGTCCTGACTCACATAGGCCACTCCTGCTTCCCTTATCCATGGGCTCGCAAGGATGGTTCGCTGTAACAATCATTTACACAGGGGCTTTGGACTGTCATATCTGTGGCTTGTCTGCTGCTGTAATACGTGTGTTAACACACCTAGTGGGAATTGTAGTGGTTTAATCCACTGCATGTCTGTGATCAATTTGGGTGGGTTCATGATTGATGTGTCCATTAATTTATCTAGATTGTGATGTGTGTTATTTTCTTTCCTGTATATGTTCTTGATGCACTTCATGCTGTAGACAGTAGCCATCACCCTTTGCCTGTCAAAGTCACACTGATGGTGGGAGGAGTTCTGATGTAGGTCTCTAACATGGCCCAGTGACAACCAGCGTGAAGACACACACACAGGGCACTTTCAAGCATTATGTATATGTTGTATGCCCTTTCTGCAGGACAATGAGCCTCCAGACCACCTTTGCCAGCAGACACAGGGCGAAATACTACAGAAACCTGGCTATGTTCGGTGGTGCAGACATGCGCATGTGTGCGCAAGCAGTAGCACAGGGCTTGTGCTCAGATGTCCAGCAGAAGCAGACGTGTTTCCAGGAGCTCCACGCAAGATGAGCAGCACAAGGGGGCCACACTGCAGCCAACCTTCCACCAGGCCACTTGCACATGCATACTAAGTAGCGCCACTGATGGGGAGCATGGCCAGATATTGTTGTAGAAGCGCACGGTACAGCTAAGATGTGTTGAGGGACATATGCCAAGTAGCTTTACAAGTTGTCAGGGGCACACACAGGGGCCGTCACACATATCCTCCAGTCCCCCCTGCTCCATAGAAGCTGAGTTATTAGCACAGTAGCGTTCCGAGCCAGAAACGTATACAGCGCACAGGGACACCCAGCGAGGCACAGACTTGTGTGCAGTGCATATCATTTACATGTGCAAATTGCCACTTGCACTACCTATTGTAATCCACGGCTGCCAGAACACGACTTGTACTGAAGTCACACCTCGCTATACACGTCTAGCAGTTTACCCAGGGACCATTCTATCATGTTTGATTCTTGACGCATTGGTCTTCCATTTACCGCATGCCCACGTGTGCCTGCCTTACTGCATTGACAGTGTATGAACCATCACAGGGGCAAGCTAACATATATGTACATAGCAGCAGACAAGCGTGTTTGTTTGTGGAGAAGTCACTTACTTTGGGGCAGGAATGTTGTTGTGTGTGTGTTCTAAACACACACAGATTAGTAACTCACACTCTCTTTGCAGCATTGAATTGATCATGTTACCGGACCTGAGAGTGTGCAGGCAGGTGTCCAGCACTCACCCCAGAGATAAGTCTCTCTTTGTCTTGCATTTCACTCATTTCGTACTATGTGCTTGTAGAGCATGGTTTCGCTGATTTAGTATGTATTATTGTCAATAGTCGTATTTTGTATTTTGCCTACTTTCCCTTGCAAATCCAACTCCCCTCTCCTGCCCCTCTTTCCGGTTATCCTGAATACCAATGCCTGTCCAACCAACGGATCCCTGACCCTCTTTCCCCGCTGTGGTCTCAGAGGCCTATGTAAGTTTTACCTTGCAGGCGCCCAGACCACAGAGGGATGGTTGGTTTGTGCCACTCCTGCGCCTGGAGACCAGAGCTGTGACACTACCCATTAGTTGTTGTATCCTCATTGTATGTTGTTTCTGGAAAAAGGTACCCTTCCTGTTGAACCATTGCTGAACTGTGCTACCTTGGTAGTTTGATCATTCTGCTTGTACATGTGCCACAACTTTTTTTTCCACTTCGAGTAATCCACTGGAGACTCTTCCAGGGTTTTTTTGTGCAGAGAGGCTTTTTCCCTGGTTTGGGGGTTTGGCTCCTTGGAGTTCTCTGCGATTTGGTATTTTTACCAGTCAAGGAGGCCTCTGAGGGGGCTGGACCTTATTTACACGCAAGGTGGAACATGAAGAGCAAGGGGTAAGGGGATCCTGTAGCCAGGTAGACTAAAAGGGAGAAGGCTACATACCCCAGACACAGTTGTTCCGAAGGTCATGGTGATGTGTAAATGAGGGAGGGCCTTTTGTTGTTGGACAGTAAGCCTGGGCTACAGTGTTTGGGCACTCTCTGACAATGTCATTGTGGGGTACTATGTACATGATGTGTTCTACTGGTCAATGGCTGTTCCTGTGTTGTATTTACTTTTCAGGTGTCAGGGGATTTTTGTGGTTTGACATGCTGGGTTGTACACATGGGGAATGTTCACATGTTATGTGTATAGGACACTGAGGGTCACTTGATTTGACATGCATATATTGAGTGCATGTCCCTACTGACACACACAGTTGCACAATGCTCCACCACACGTACAACCACACTTCCATGCCCACAGGTGCACACATATTGCCTTCTCGGGCACGCTGTGTCCCTGCAGCGCATGATCAATTAACATTTGGGGATCCTGGACATGCGTCAATGGGAACATTTGTTAATTTGTCCTTTTGATGTGATGTTCAAGGTGTATCCCCAACACAATGGCTGCTCACGGTGCTCTGTACTGACCAGTGTGTAGCAGGAGACACACACAGCACACAGGTTTGGGAGTGGCGATTTTGCCTTGCCCAATGTGCATGTGAACAGGCATTCAGTGCTGTGTTGAAGCTACCACTGGTGTACAGCATTTGCGTATGACTTGGTATGTGTGGGAGGTTGTTCATGTCATTTCATCTGATTCCATGTCAGGGATCATTGTCTTGGGCCACTTTCCATTCATCACATGTCACTTCGTATAGTATTGGTCATGTGTTGGCCTTTTGCTGTTGCATGCCATGTCATGGTGTGGCAGACAAGGGTGATGTGGTTTGGGAGGGTTTGTGTGACATACCAGGGATTGTCATGGCCTGTTTTGCAGGGGTAGGGGGGTGATACACACCTTGCATATGTTCCTTTTCATCACACAGGATTGGTTATGTTTAAGTATCTAGGGATGGACAGAATGTAGCACTCCCACGGCAACATCCTCAGGGTGGTAAGGTTGTGACAGTTGACTGTCTCTTTGTCATCATCGATTATCACCTGGTATGTGCCAGGCCTGTGTGCACTCCGCAGGGGTGGGAGTTTAGGTGAACAATCTGGCCACAAGCAGGGTCTGGGCTGCCTCGCCACTTGCCCTTTCCCCTTCCATGGGCAGCACATGTGCCTGTGGTTGGGGATGTGGGGGCACCACCATGTCCACCGGTACGCCCCCTGCCGTGTTGCAACATTGTGCAGGACACATGCTGCCACAATGATCCTGCACACTACTGGGGGTGCATATAGTAGCTGGCCACCAGAGCGGTGAAGGGAGCGGAAGCGTGACTTGAGCACTCCAAAAGTGTGCTCCACTATGGCCCTGGTTGCAATATGGGCAGTGTTGTATCTTACCTGGGGTGGTGTGATGGATTTCTGGATAGGCAGCATCGTGTTGTTTCTCAGAGGGTAGGCACTGTCCCCTGGGGAGGTTGTAATGGTTGTGATTAGTTGGGTTTGTGTATTTGTCTGTGTGTGACATGCATGCATGTGCACAGGCATTGGTACTCACCTAGGAGCCATGTGTCGCCATGCTTCCCAGCTTCCAGGGCCCAGATCAGGGCGGACATTCTGTATATGAAACTGTCATGGGTGGATCCAGGGTAGTTTGTATAGACAGAGGTGATGATTCCCTTTGCATCGCATACAACCTGCAAGTTGATGGAATGCCAGTGCTTGCAGTTTCGATAGATGTGCTCAGTGGCCCTAGGTGGACGTAGGGCCACATGGGTGCAATCTATGGCACCAAGCACTTTGGGGAAGTGTTCCACCCTGTAGAAGTCCTGGACCATGGCCTGCCTTTCTGCGGGTGTTCTGGGCATGAATATTGGCCTGCAGACTGAGGGGTGCGCAGTCATGATTACCAACACCTGATGTAGGCAGCGTGACTGCGTGGGCTGTGAGACCCCCCCACTATGGCAGTTGTTCGCTGAAATGACCCAGTGGCCAAAAAATGCAGGAAATTGAGCTTGGGAGCACAGGGCGGGGGATGTAAGGTCATCTTCCCACTCCCTCACCAGGTCTAGGATGATATGAGGTAGAAACCTATACCTGCCATAGACCTGGTCATCAGGCATCCCAAAAGGGCTGGTCCAGGGCAAACAAATGCAGGGCTTGGCTATTCTCCTCCTCCTGCGGTGCCCCACGATCAGTGCTGCGACAAATGGGGCATTCATCGTAGCTGTATATACGTGTTTGTTGTTGCGCGCACTTTTATACTGTGCGTGGGGATGCTTCCGCCTGCCTTCGTGTGGTGGGCGTGTTGATGCCTGTGCATGTCTTTTAGCGTGCGTGGGTTTCCGTATTCGATTCCATGAACACGTGTTGTTCGCGTGCGTTTGGGCGTTCCGTGTATTTCCCTGCAGTACTTCCCCAGTTACGGCTTCTTTTTTACGCGTTGTTCCCCATTCCGCGTGTTACGCCCCGCGTCCCGCCCCCTTTATTGGTGTGTGCGCCGACGTTGTGCGCTGTCGCTGTGCGCATCGCGCACGTCGTTCGGGATGTTGGAATGACGTGTGCTCCCGTGTGCGCCACGCAAGGATTTGGCGCACATCACACAGTAAACACACGCAGGCTCTTACATGAATCTCACGCGTGCGCGTGCGCTTGCTTTTTCACACTTGCGCCAGCTTGCAGCAAGATTTTTGGCGCATATTTGTTCCATGAATCGGCCCTGTGGAGTTAATATTCTTGTTTTTTTTCATATTATTCACTTGTGTATTTTTCCCCATTTTCCTCCTTTTGTGTCTTTAAGTAAGGGTTTATGTGGGCGGTCCGATTGAAAAATATTGTATGCTTGCTGTTTTTTAGGAATTTCTAACGAGAAGTTCTTTGTGGCAGATGCACGGGAGTTTTGAGGTTCTTCAGGTAAAAATGTTTTCATCTGTAATTGGTCGAATCACCTCCATGAA
Organism: Ambystoma mexicanum; assembly: GCF_040938575.1. Taxonomy (NCBI): domain Eukaryota; kingdom Metazoa; phylum Chordata; class Amphibia; order Caudata; family Ambystomatidae; genus Ambystoma; species Ambystoma mexicanum. The sequence continues at coordinate 251,708,125 of NC_090941.1, forward strand.
GACCGGTAAAACAGGAGTTAGAAGTCTCTTCATAGGCATCAATTGTTTAGACTCGCCTTGTGAGGAAATACTCGAAATAGTTGGTTCTTTTGGGACAGTCAAGTTTTCTGTTTTCGAATGTTGATTTTTAGAGATCCAATGAATAATTTGTTTTATTTTGATCGATTGTAATGTTCATTTTTCATTTAAGGTTTCAAATAGTCGGCCCATGCTAGTTATGGCCACATTAATTGAGGTTAATGTGATTTCGAGCAGAGATTGTTGTTTTACCGCTTCTTTGTAAGAAGATGGAACAGTTGGTCACCTTGGGGTTGGAACTACAAATGAGATTGACACAGTAGAGGACTCACCAGCTTCATGTTGGAAAAGAGACGGGGAGCCTGATAGATTTTGAATGTTGATGGAATCTGCAAAACTTGCATGAATTGATAGATCTAAAGATGCAGAATGTGCTAAATCTGTTGTGGCAGGGTCATCATTGATCATAGGTGTTGGAAACGTCTTGCTTTCATTCAAGTAGAGGGAATCATCCATCAAAATGGCACAATTGTCCATTTGCGAGCGTTTAGATTTTTCACCTCCTATTCTTGGGTGAGGTGTAGAAGATTTAAATTCCAATTGGTCTCTGAGGTCCTGCGCTCGTTTTGAGTTTTGAGTTTAGCTTTCCGAAACTGAGTCAGTGTTTCAGGTGTGTCGAGTGTTTGCATTCGGCTTACCCTGGTGGTTGTTTCCGGCCGCAGATTTTCGTTCATTATAGCTGCACTGGTAGGTGGCTCAAAGTTGGTTCTCGATGGACAGCGATTAGTGCAGTACGCTCACATATCTGGCATAGTTGAAGGTTTACTGTTCACCGGTGTTAAGTTGATTGCTTTTTTTGACACACGTCTTAAAGACCCAGGAGTTAACTGTTTAGTGACCTTTGTGATATTTCGAGATGCAAACTTGTCGGTTTTTAATGTGTACAACCCGTCTCTTTTCATACAACAACACTATTGTGTACGGTAATAGGGTCACAATATAGACACAGAGCGTTACGCAGTGAATACTCACCTCCGTAAAAGGCTACATTTCAAACAAGTTGTCACTGAAATCAAAAGTAAAGAGCAAGGACTAACAATAATTTATAAAATATTACATGAAAGAAACAAATTTAAATAAAGAAGAAAAACAAAGAGAAAAGAAATAAAATAGTAAAACATAATACAATAACTCGTCACACTTGACAATGTTTTGTGTCAAACGCGTATTAAGCCTTTGGCAAACTTCAATCCAATATATATCAAAGAAGGGTCCCCCTGCAGCCCCAGCCAGCCCAAGAGAGCCGTAGAGAGCCCTTGCACAAGAGCCCTTTCACAGGAAGCGTGCGCGCATGAAGCACAAATGTCCTGTTCTAAATGGATTCTGGGCAAAAAGGGCGGCGACAATTGGACTTAGAAAATGACTTCAGTTTTCTATCACTGGTGAAAATAAAGGAAAAGGAAATTAGCCAAATAGGCAAATAGTCAAATAGTTGGATAGTCTCTCAGTGTTGTTCAAACAGCATCTTCAAAAGATATCAGTTCATACCAATGATTCACCATGGAGTAGCAGAAGCAACAAGAAGCAGAAAAGAGCAGTGTTCCCAGCGAAGACAGCCCTTGCACAACAGCCCTTTCACAGGAAGCGCGCGCGCATGAAGCGCAAATTTCCTGTTCTAAATGGATTCTGGGCAAAAAGGGCGGCGGCTACTGGACTTAGAAAATGTCTTCAGTTTTCTATCACAATGATTCACCGTCGAGTAGCAGAAGCAACAAGGAGAAGAAAAGAACAGCATTCCCAGCCATAGACAACCCTTGCACAACTGCCCTTTCACATATACTGTATACAGTGCTGTGTGTCAATAAGCACCTTTGATGTTTATCTTCTTAGTGTAAAAACTAAAGTCCTAATAAATAATTGTATGTTTGTATACATACAAGTCTGAGTGGAATTACTGGTGTTGCTCTCTGTGGACTCATTGTAGCCCTAGACCACTCTCGCACCCTTCCTTAGACTAAGCCCTGACAGCTCTACTGTCTCACCTTGATTGGATTTGTCCAACCTCTCAGTGTTTCCCATGTTAACCATAATTGGGTGGCTTCCTACAATCCTCTCCCTCAGCGCTGATTTTGTAAATCCAGCTTAACAATGCTGATGTCTTTGTTGTGGCTGGGGTATTTCACTCCACTGTGTTCTGTGTCCCGTCTTGTTCCAGAGATTTTGCAAGTTCTTTTGTCATGTGTTTACCCCAGATAAAATGTTCAACAGAAGGTCCTGGCCAAGCCCTCTGCAGCACCCCTATCCATGTGTCTAGACAGTTTTTAGGTAAGGCTGGTAGCTATATCTACCCTTACCAGTTACTTAAAGCTAGGATTGACTCCCCTCACCTAGGTTTCCAAGCATTAGCAAGATTTTGTATTTTGTTTATAATCATGGGGCCTTAAACTGCCACCAGAGGTCTGGAATGCAGCTCCCAGATAGCTTTACACTCAGCAGTGTTAAGGTGTGTTCCATACCAGTCTCTCAGCCCTGGTCAGCCTGCTTCCCTAGCTAGCCTGGACCCACAGTCAGGCTTTGGGAATGTGAAAGAACACTGGCTGTGGTGATCCGAGGGCCCACGGTGGTGGAGTGCGGGCCCCCCCTAGATCTGGGCCCTGCGCGCTGGTGCGTCGCGCAAGAACGGACAACGGAGACGTCCGCTTGTTCCGGCGCTCCCGACCCAACTGCCGCCGGGCGCCGCCTTTATTAACCGCTGCGCATGCGCCGGCCTCTGGGCCGCGCATGCGCATTACGTGTACCACGTACACAACATCCCTCCTTTTTCCCCTCAAACAACAAAACATTAAACATGGGGGCCAACGTGGCTCAAAACATTTTGTACTTAACAGACTTTATTGCTCAGGTCGCTGAGTCCATAATAAAGTCTTGGAACCTTTGTGGGGGGCGGCGCCCTTCCCTGCGGGGATACCTGGGCGGGCCCCTCTCGAGGTTCTCTGGCTCCTCAGGGTCTCCGGGCGGTTCAACGTTCTCCGGTGGCGCTTCTGCCGCCTGCCTTTGGCCAGGATCCGGTTCTACTTCAGAGGCTGCTTGTCCTATGCGTTTGAAGAAGGACACATTTCTGGTCACTGTCCCACGCGCGTTCGCCGCCGTGATCATGGATCCCTTGACGTGGGTAACTCCCATCGGTTGTGTTTCATAAGTCATTGAGAGTTTCCCCTCCGGCTTCCTATTTCGGACCAGGACGGTGTCTCCTACTGCTATCTCTTTTTCCGGCAGCTTCCGCCTCATTGTCTCCTTCTCGTTTCTCACGGCCCTGTCTGCCGCCACCTGTGCGTCATCAATCACCCCTGGGTGTCGTTCTCCTGCTTCCGGTATGAACCCTCTGGGTATTCGCTTGAACAGTGCCTCGGCGGGCGCAACTCCGGTGGATTGATGTGGGGTGGACCGGTACTCACGGAGGAATTCGATCAGGTTATGGCGCAGGTCCTCCCCTCCATTGACAGAAATGCGAAAAACTTTGTTAAGTGTCCGCATGAACCGCTCAACCTCTCCATTGGCTCTCGGCCACAGCGGGGTCACCTTACGGTGCTTGATGCCTCGTTCTGCGCAATATCTGGCAAAACGCTGCCCTTGGAACGGGGCACCATTGTCCGAGCAGATCTCGAGCGGGAAGCCGCGGGTGGCGAAAATTTTGTCCATGGCCAGGATGGTGTGATCGCTGGCGGTGGATTCCACGAGTTCCACCTCCGGGTACCTCGACCACTGGTCCGTCACTACTAAGAAGTATAGGCCTCTGCCGGTCGAGCCGAAGTCTGCCTGGACGGTGCCCCACGGCACGTCGCTCCGTGCCATGGCTTGAATGGGCGGGCTCTTTTCTGCCGGACTCGCGGCTTGGCAGGGGATGCAGGCCCTCACGAATTCGGTCACCCGGTGTTCCAGGTCGGGGAACCAGACTTTCAGCCTTAGGCGCGCCTTCATCTTAGCCATGCCTTAATGCCCTGTGTGGGCTAGCTGGAGAACCCTCGTGACCAGGGACCTGGGGATCACAATCTGGTCTCCCCGCAGTAGCAGGCCGTCCGTGGACACCAAGAGCTCGAGTCGGGCCTTCCGCATTGATTGTAGGTCTCTCTGCGCCTCCGGGTTTCTTCTGGCGTTGTTCAGGAGGACGTCCCGCCATTCCCCCGTGGCTACCGCTCTTTTCACTCGCAAGAATGCCTCGTCAGAGTTCGAGTCATCTGCAATGTCCTCCCTCGACAGGGCCACTGGCAGGGCTGATTCAACGACGAGATGCACAGCGTCCCCAGCGTCAGACAACTCCACCGGGTTCTGGGCGTCCCTCGTGCCTGGGTGGCGGGACAGGTAGTCTGCGGGGTTGTGGGTGCCTGGGCGGTACACCAACCTGACGCTGTATTCTATGAGCGATAGCATCCATCTTTCGATACGGGGAGGCGGCTTGGAAGAAGTGCCGGACAGGATGGGAATCAGGGGTTTATGGTCTGTGACCACGACGACAGGTCTGCCGAGGATGTATATCCTGAAGTGTTTGCATCCCCATAGGATGGCAAGGGCCTCTCTCTCGATTTGTGAGTAGCGCCTTTCCGTGTCGGTGAGGGCCTTGCTAGCGTATGCTATGGGTCTCATGGCTCCCAGTTCGTCGGCCTGCATGAGGACTGCCCCTAGTCCTACAGGGCTGGTGTCAACTACGATCTCTGATTCCCGGCTGGGGTGGAAGTAGGCCATTGTCTCCTGCTCTGACAGGGCCTCTTTGATGGCATTGAATGATCTTTGTTCCGTCGCTGTCCATTGCCACGGTACGTCATTCCTGGTAAGTGCCCTCAGCGGTTCTGATAGGGAGGCCAGGTCTTTGATGAAGCGGCCGCAGTAATTGACCATCCCCAAGAAGCTCCGAACTTCTGCTGGAGATGTGGGTGGAGGTGCATCTCTGATGTCTTTCACTTTACCAGGGTCAGGGGAAATGCCGTCCGCATGAAAAGTGAACCCGAAGAATTCCAGCCGATCTTTAAGGAACTCGCACTTTTCTTGGTGCAGTGTGAGTCCTACCGCCTGGAGCCTCTCAAATGTGCGTTCCAGCCTTGTAAGGTGTTCGCTCTCTGACTTGGCGAAGACTAAAATTTCGTCAGACATGTTAATGACACCCCTCAGGCCGGATAATGCTCCTCTTATGGCGTTCTGGAAGACCTCAGCCGCGGATGAGATCCCGAAGTTAAGCCTCTTGTATTGGTACAATCCTTCGTGCGTCGTGAACGTAGTAATGTACCTCGACTCGGGGTGTAGTTCCAGTTGATGGTAGCCGGATCTGAGGTCTAGTTTGGAGAAGACCTTGGCGCCTTGGAGTTCACCGACGATATCATCCAGGGTGGGCGTGAGGTTGCGCTCTCTTTTGATGGCGGCATTTGGGAGCCTCATGTCCACGTAGATGCGCACGGCCCCTGGTTGTTTCGGCTTTGGGGCTACTACGATGGGCGAAACCCAAGGGGTGGGCCCTTCTACCCGTTCGATGATGTCTCGGTCCATTAGCTGTTGCAATTCCTTCTCCACTTGTGCCCTCAGGTGAAATGGAATTCGGCGGTGTTTGAGGGCTGTCGGCCTTACGGACTTGTCGATGTGCAAGCAGATAGGGTCTGCGTTCAGTTTGCCGATACCCTTGAAGAGACTCTCGAACTTGTGTAGCATGCTTTTCAGATCTGCGTGGTATACCCCAAATGTGAAATGGACAATGTCAAGCGCTTCTGACGCAGCACAGCTCAGCAAAGAATGGGGGCTGACATCGGTGACGAAGAATCTTGCTTTGATGGAGTTTTGTCCATGAGATACTGGGGCGACAAATGCACCCTGGATGGGTAGGGGAGTGTCTCCACCGAATGCATATATCCTAGCCGTTGATGTTGACAGTTCTGGTGGGCCTGGCAGGGCTACATAGTGTTTGGTGGCTAGCACGCAGACCGAAGCTCCGGTGTCAATAAGGATAGGGGTGGGAATGCCCTTGATGTTGACGGTGCACTTGGGTTGGCGCTTCGTGCTGGAGCTTTTCGCGATGCTGGAGATGAAGAAGACTTCTTCCTCCTCTTCCTCTTCTTCTTCCGCGAGGTCTAGTTCTTGCAGGCCTTGATCAATCGAGGAGATGCCTCTCACTCTGCGAGTACCGCCTCGCCCCACTCTCTCTGGTCCTCTCGCTGTTGTAACAGGGACAGCCGCACGGCACATTCTGGCAAAGTGACCCGGTGTTCCGCACCTGGCGCATGTTCTTGACTTCGCCGGGCAGTCACCGCTGTGTGGGAGGTCATACCCACAGTTCGAGCACGATGGGGTGTTGCTTGGTGTGGACGCGGTGTCAGGCCTTTTCGGCGCCCATCTCGACCTACTCACGGCCGACCGTCCTACTGCAAACGCGTCTTCGAGGTGTCCTGGTCGCGAGGCAGCGTCCATTTTCGCGCCTCTGGCCTCTGCTAGCTCATGTGCTCTGCCTAGGTCTAGAATCTCCTGGAGGGTCAGGCCAGGCTCTCTCAACACTTGCCTCCGAAGTTTTCCGGAGCTGCACCCCTGTAGTAGTTGGTTGCGGACCATTTCCTCTTCGTCGGCCCATCTGCAAGAGGTCGCCAGGTGTCTCAGGCGGGCGCAGAATTTGTCAAGGGGTTCATCGTCCAATTGTTTCTCAGCGCCCATGACAAACCTGTCAAAATCCACATTGGCCATGGGTAAGAAGTGGTCTTTGAGTGCCTGCTTGACCGCGTCGTATGTGACCACGGGGATGACAAGGGAGTCGTAGATTTTGTGGACTTCTGCGCCTGCCGAATAGATCATGGTTGCAATCTTTTCATCATCATCGTTAACCCCAGCTGCCCTAAAGAACATGTCTAGTCTTTTGACCCACAATAGCCACTTCGGGCCTAGCTTGGAAGGGGGGCCAGTGGCATCGAATTCCGGCATGGGGGCTAGGGAGCAGCGGGCTCTGCTGGGGATCGGGGCTGCGGCACCCTCATCGTCACGGGTGGTTGTCTCGGCCCTGCGGTAGTGTTGGGAGCGAAATCCCCTTCTTTCTTCTTTGTTGCCACAGTCCTGCGCCAGCAAGACTGTGGGCGTTCCAAAAATTGTTTTAGTGACCTTCCGACGCCGTTGGCGAGTGGCGCACGAGCACCCTGTTGGGCCGCAACCACGGTCGCCACGTGTGACGGGGAGCGGGGAAAGAAAATGGCTGCCGGTGCGCTGTTGGTCCGTGACACGGCAGACTCTGTCACTCCGTTGCTGCCGAGCACGGAAGTGGGCCGTGGCTCATCCTCGTCGCCAGTGTGGTGATCCGAGGGCCCACGGTGGTGGAGTGCGGGCCCCCCCTAGATCTGGGCCCTGCGCGCTGGTGCGTCGCGCAAGAACGGACAACGGAGACGTCCGCTTGTTCCGGCGCTCCCGACCCAACTGCCGCCGGGCGCCTCCTTTATTAACCGCTGCGCATGCGCCGGCCTCTGGGCCGCGCATGCGCATTACGTGTACCACGTACACAACACTGGCTACTGTTGCACGTTTCGTACGTGTATGCAATGTGCCCTTTTTTTTTTGTTTACGCAGAGAGCGATATTGTAGCCAAATATGCTATATCCATTAGTCACACATCACCCTCACCAACAGGTCATTATTTCACCCAACTATGTGTTGTATGCACGCCTGACTCCACCCAGGAAACACTGGGGAGCTGCAGGGTGTCTTCATTATTCAAAATCCAGGGCTTAAATCACGTATTAGGTGGCTTCGCCATGACCACCAGTGTTCCCCAGCTCCATGAGCAAACACCAGGTTATATTTCCATAATGGTATTTTAAAAACAGGTAACGTATACAATACCAACTACATTCACTATTACCTCCATACTCATAATGACGCCCGTAGGTTTCAAACATTCAAATCTTCGGAATCGTTCCATATCCCAACTGGTCCTCCACACCTCGGTGGGATTACATCCTACTGCAGTAGGAATACCAGAAGCATCACAATTTAACCCACAGGTAAACACAAAATTAAAGTGCCAAATATTTGAAACAATTTGTTAGAACGAGCCCTTCTCTTTCTTGACAGTATTTTTGCACGGTCTCTTGAACGGCAGCTGGGGACGTTCCATCAAGCTATGTGTGAAAGCCCGCTGTCCAGGCTGGCACGGGTCACTCCTGGTAACATGAGAGGGGCAACGTCAAACCATCCTATTTAGGACGGGTTTACCATGAGTTAGCCATAAAACTTATATACCGGCGCGTCATCGGGCACAGATCTCCACCCCATTACAGATTGCATTCACAAAAAGGAGAACATGTATTCACCCCTCAGTGCTGTGGGGTTGAGAGGCAGGTTTTCCGGCGCTTGCTATGGCTGACTGGCCACAGACAGGGGACTGAAACATGAAATAATGGGCAAAGTTTAGAAATTAAAGCGGACCTTCTCAATGAATGAACATGAAATGTAATTAAAACGCAGGTATGGCTGCACTATGCTTCCACCCACACAGGTGAGTATTGTGTGCGCAGCACGCTGTGTGAATTAACGGTGTGTGAAGTGCGGGTGGCGCCATTAGTCGTGTGACATGCATCAGAACCGCACTACGGCAGATGTTCAGCGGATACAAGCTCCACTGACTACCCAGAGAAAACATCCAAATGCCATCTCAGTGGCTTTCTGCATTTGCAGTAATGGCACGCTAATGACAGTAGCAGTTGCGGTAGAATGGCGGAGGACGTTCATCCAAGTTTCTGCGAGACATTCCATTAAAAACCGTAATGTTGTTGACTACATCTGCTCACACGTGGCTACCAGCAGCAGCGCATGTATTATTTAAATGTTTCGGTAAAATGAAAGCAAGCTGATATACTCTTCATGATGGCTATGGGAGGTGTATTACCAATGATTAATTGAGCTACTTGTCTCTACTTCTCCTTATTTTGCTTTCAAACAACATACACACTCTACAAACGCAGGACAGTACATGCGGGTGTGATATATGCTTAAGACACCCAGATAATATAAATGAATACTCAATTTGATGTACAATGAGCCGCAACGGAAATAAAGATACACATGCGCTGTTTTTTTTTGTAGCGATGGCAATAAAAACAATGATAAAACAGTGTTAGCGATCAGAAATATCCATACGTCGATTGCTTATCGGGCCCACTGCAAAGTCTCAAGAATTGTTTATGGGGACACCTTTTTTCACATGATTATAATTTTGAAAGAGCAAAGAGAAGATTGGCTGCAGTTTTTTAGCCAGCACCGTCTGGGCCAGGGGTTGACTGAGAACCAAAAGCGGACCTGGAACTAATTTGCAAGTGGCCACATATTACTCACGTTCAGCAAGCCGAACCCTGTTCCTATGAAAACATGTGGAAATAAAATAGGTTACCACACAAAAGCGTCCCGGGGTGCAGAGGCCCAGCGGGAAATCTCCAGAGTTCCCTATAGGCCAGTCCAGCACTGGTCTGGGCACATACACCGTGGTTTTGCAATTTTCAGAAAAATGGACTCAAGAGAATGGGTATGCTTTAAATGGTGTTGTAACCTGTTTTATAAAGAGATATTACGGGGTCCAGTTGAAATGACAAAGCACAGCACGTTTATGGAACAATGAGCTAGAACAAGTTCAAAACAAACATCACACCAGAAACAACAAATCGGGACCCCTCAGATGTCAGAGGTCTGTGTTCTGGAAAGATCTTCCAACACTGGAAGCACAGTTCGTTCTAGCATGACCAGGTCTAAGCTGAAGACAGGATAACCCTTTGACTAAATAAATCAACCTACAAGGTCGTCAGACTAATACATTGGTCTCCCTGCTGTATTGGATCTGTTTCTGCATTAGTGCATATTCAGACACGTTGTGCTGTCCACATTTGGGCTACAAAAGGTGCTCTCAGGTACCTTTAAGGTCCTTGAAAAATGAGATTGAGCTGGGATGTCTATGTTTGATGACATTTAATGGGAAAGGTAGTAGAGGTCAACAATGCAACTACTGCTATTCCTACCCCAACATCATATTCAAAGTTTGGAGAACAATCAGATGAAATATCTCCTGCACTTGGCTGCGTGTACGTCCTTCTCACAAATGGGGGGATGTACCACTGGCAGAATCACTGCGGGTTGTAAATAATCCAATCGAAAATGGAGTCCAATGGGACCTTATATAGGGGAATAACACTACCTGCCTTACATTGCTACTAGGTCATATTTGCCACCCATTTGGGTGATGGTGTCGATAAGCAAGATTGGCTGAATTTGTAAAGGTAATTCCGCCAAACTACTTATAAGGTGTCACACAGTGTGTTCATTGTTTACCAGCTTGGTTCCTCTCTCTGTGTCTGGCCCTGTTGCCTGTGGTGATTGAACGTGGGGTGCTTGGAACATTGCTATAATTTCTCTATGGATACTCCTTATTTGGTTGATAGATATTCAGACAACACTCAATCGTTTGCACTGGGTTCAATGAAATTGGCAAGCACTACTTCTCATAGTTCAAGCAAGGATTCACGTGACTTTATCCGTCCCATTTGCCTAAAGATGCCACAGGGTATTTAAAATGTACCTTATGACTAGACAGGGATGTTGACTCTCCAGTGCTGAAATATAATTTTCTGCCTTATGATTCGCAGGGATGTCAATTCATCAAAATTCCAGGGGTAGCATTAGTGACATCACACGACCCTTGACCTCTGATGACATCACAGGAAGTGATGTCATGTGACCCCACTCCAAAGTGACATCACGGGAAGCATCAATGGAACAAGACCTTTCACCCCTCGACAAAACAGGAAGTGGCATCACATAACATTGTTTCTGAGTACACTATGTAAAATATGGTTGCGATATCACTGTAAAGTGATCTGCGTTTCATACAAGAATGGATAACCATATGTATCGCTAATATCAGTGGGTATAGGCCCATATTACCAAATCGCTGTGAATGCAAGCAGACATCCAATGCCAAACGATAATGATGTGTTATTATATAGCACTTACGCTAAAGCACTTCATATACAACACATATGCAAACAATATCATCCAACCTGTGTTGGCACTTATTTATCAACCTCAGCAGGATGAAAGGTTGAATTGACCTTGCTGTGAGTCGATACTGCCACCTGCAGATCACACATACATTGCAGCAGCCAGCGCTCAACCCACTGAGCTCTCTTACCGCCTATAGCTATCAGAAAACCAGCCACTTCAGAAACAAAGTTATTTTTTAGATTTTAGATTTTTTTCAGGTGTAGCAAGGGAGACCACAGGGGTTGCAGTTGCGACCCCTGGCGACCCCTAAATGAGGTCCAGATTGAAAAAAGTTATTTTTAGATTTTGTTTTTAGGTGTAGCAATGGAGACCACAGGGGTTTCAGTTGCGACACCTGGCAACCCCTAAATGAAGTCCAGATTGACTCTTTACCAATAGGGGGTCTTGACGAACAAGGTGCAACCTAGGGTAGGATCCAATGTTGGAATTATTCTAGTTAAATATATTTAGTTGCCTGGTTTCAATACGCACATGGATAGCATCAGCAAATGCCCTTGTACGGGACAAATTACCTATGTTAACAAATGAAAACTGCTAGAATTTAGTTTCCTGTTGGGAGAAGTGTTCTGCTGCTCTGAATTGTGCGAATTTCTCGGCTGGGTGACTCGTTATTTCTTGTCAGCCGTAACAAAATCAATTCTATTATTCAAAAATACAAGTTAAATTTAATACCTGTAGCTGGGAGTAAAAATGTTTGATTACCTTTCTGCGGCTAAGCATCATGATAAAGGGCACTTCGACCAAGAATCCAGGGGGTTTCCTTCACCACCACATTAATGAAAACAAGTTTAGACAATCTCAGTTAATTTCTCTTGCAAGAGGAATGATTTAGATTTCAGTCAGACTGGAATTGATGAATAACCACAGAAATAAAAATCCTGCATTTCTACCGAGGGATGGTTTTCTATCAAATTCAAATACTAATAATATTAATTATTATTATGATTATTATTTATAAATAATGCCAATAATAATAATAATAATAATAATAATGATAATAATAATAATAATAATAATAATAATAATAAATGATAATACCAATACTAATAATAACAATAATTCTAATGATTATTATTATTATTATTATTATTATTATTATTATTATTATTATTATTATCATTATCATTCGAATTTGATAGCCAACCATCCCAAGGTAGAAAGGTATACATGTAGCATTTGTATATAATAGCAATTATTAGTGCTTCCTGCCATTCTCCTCCTGCTTCTAAGCAATGTAACCATAGCTGCAGTTATTCATCAACTTAAAGGTATTCAGTATATTGATCACCGAAGGATCAATGACTGTGTGAGCACTGTATGGGATTCAAAGTTGATGAATGCTTAACATGTGAGCTTTACACCCACAATTTTATAGTAATTGTCATCAACATTTAAAATATATTCCAGCATTCAATGAACCCTTTTCCCTGACACAAGACGTTTTATCTCTGTGAGTAAACTTTGGTTAATTTATGTATTTGAATCGTTGGCCATTGTCCATTGCCACAAAGAGAAACTAGCAACATCTCTCCCCTTTCTGTGAAATACTAGCTGGAAACAGCACTGCCCATGTGCAAGCTTTTGACTGAGCCAAGTATTGATATTGATATTTTATTTGCATGGCGCTCATACACACCGGTTTCAGAGCGCGACAAGGCAAGGGAGGGTAACAAGCGAAAACACAAGCAATGATCTTACTAGGCCCAGTGACATTGAGAATGTGCAAGTGCATGGGAGAAGGAAAGGGGAGAAGTGCATGGAAGGGGGAGAAGTGGAAAATGCGGAGCAAAGGAAAACAGATAAATAATAAAATAAATAAATAATAAGTGTCAACAAACAGTGGTAGTGCAGCCAGCAAGTGGCAAGTGCTTGGTTTAAGGCAGCAAACAGGGTATAAATGCCGGAAAAAGGGGAGGGGGGCTATATGGTTATAGATACAGACACCACTGCAAGGGATTGCCCGGAGGCAGTACAGGTGGGTGGCAGGGTGAGCAGGTACCTCGACCCGGAAGACCAAGGTTAGGCCAGGTGCATGGTGCAGAGAGAGAGAAGATCAGCAGGGTAGAGGAGGGGTGAAGGCAGAAGCAAAGAGGAAGGTCTTGAGGTGCTTCTGGAAGCAGAGATGGTTCTCCTCAAGTTTCAGAGTGGCAGGGAGGCTGTTCCAGAGGGAGGCCACAGCCGAAGACAGAGATCTACCCCCAGCTTATTTCTTTGGAAAAACGAATGACCCTGAGGGAGTATGACAATGTGTTAGCACTCATCTGCAACTCTACTGACTTTGGGCATAAAACATTGGTTGTTAAATGGTTAGGACATTGGCCTCCGAATGAGGAGAAGTCTGAATGAGAAGTGAGGCCTAGTTCTGCGTAAAACCTCTTCCGACATATTTTTGAACTGGTCTTGTTTTAAAAAAATATTATTTTTTGGCTTTTGTTTACCCATTGACAACTGGAAGAAAAGAAAAGCATAAATAGTGTAGACAATATGAGCGTGTGTATGCTCTGAGCAGGAATTCGCCTCACAATTTTGTGGCCAAGTGTAAGATTCACAGACTGCAATGATGTTGGACAGGACTTGGTAATCCTTCCAGGGATCAATGGGCACAGGTTCCAAGCCACCCTGACATCCAGCAATGCTTTTCAGTTCCCTCTACACAAATAGTCACCCCTTTTATTTATTACACAATGAAAAAGCAACACAGTGTTTAAAAAAAATATATATATATATATTCAGTGAAATAACTTTTTTAAAGCGACGTTATGGTTAAGTTGCGCTACTAAAAACCTATCAAATTCAGAGAAAAAACATTGTTAAAGGGACGTTATGGTTACAAGTAACACCAAAAAAAAACTGAATTCGCCACCACCGTGAACTGCTGGAATAACAACCCTGACATCAAAGGTGACATCACAAATATCATTGATGACATACCATGTGCATTTACTTTTCATAGGAAGTTCCTACAAGGGGTTGTGAATGTAATGTTGGCAAAAAAGTGTCAGCGGTGATCGGGAGATGTGTGATGAACTACATACTTCATTACGCAATGTACTGTACCAAAGAACATTCCATTGCAATGTTCTTCCTAGTACAGGAGCCTACTCAAACAGAAACATAGGCATTGGCTGCAGCATACACCATAGAGGTGTAATATTTGTAATTTTCCAATGCTGGATAGTAAAACGGTGAATGCTTCTGTATCAGACTTTTCTGTACTGTGAAACATATAGTAAGTAGGTAATAATGAATCACTTACTACAAACCTGTAATACTACACAGAAAACATTAAGAGACCACAATGCATACAAATATGGGGCTTATACAGGGAGAGTAAAGTAAGCAAACAAGAGGTAGTATCATTAGCAACTGTGTATAACCATAGAAACGATTGCTGTGTTTGAGTCCTGCTTCTTCCCCATGTATGTGCATCATAAAATGTGATTGAACTCTAAGGAAAGTACTTTAAGAACATGTGAGAATGGCAACGTCTAGAAATGTAATACCTTTTGAATTTCAAGTTTCTAACTGTCGGTGAATAAGCCCACCTGGCCTAGATATGTCAGTGAACAAAAAAAGAAGGGGCTAGATATGTGATGTCATCAGTGATGTCATCAATGAAATTTGTGATGCCATCTTTGATGTCATGGGTGTTCTTCTTGGAATCAAGGAAGGTAGCGTCCTGCCACATAAATTTGATCTCTTTACACTAACATTTTTTGTAAAGATTTTTTAACCATTTGTACATGCTTAGTATAGGAAGAACTGTATATTTAGCTTACTTTCATTTAAGATAGGCGAGCGAAAACACTTGTTGAGTACACTTACCTTTTTATTGTTTTTTAGCCAGTGTTTAAAGATGAATACAAAACACACTCAGTGCACCTTAAAAAATATAAAGAAGGACGTACTAGTGACTATTCATGACCTCGATCATTACAGCTTGAACCTGATTTTTACTGTACTGCTGAGGCTAACCGCAATTGCTTTTACTGCCCTGTAATCGACCTGCACATTTGTGTATATATTTATATTTCACTGCTCACTTATTGTGAACTTGTTGGTTCCCCGTAAAATAACTCATTATACAGGGGAATATAAACAAAGTGTGGAACTGAGTCTGCATCTTCAAACACTGGCTAAAAAAACAATAAAAAGCTAAGTGTACTCAACAAGTGTTTTCGCTCCCCTATCTTAAATGAATGTAAGCTAAATATACAGTTCTTTGGTTCTCATTTCGCAAACGCCGAATGGCCTACAGAACATGCTTGATAAATTGGACCAGTATGTTACCGGGAATAATCTTATCTTAAACTTGGAGAAAACACAAGTGATGGAATTGGGGAGATATAAGTCAAAACTAAGAAAACAGTATCGCTGGTTTTTGAACAAACAAAAGCTGAACGTAGTGAATGAATATAAATACCTGGGTGTTCTATTCAGTAATTCTCCCACAAATATGCCTCAAAGAGACAGTTTAAACGGTAAACTGACCACACTAATATCTCAAGCGAGAATTCTGCAACACAAGTATGGTAAATTCTCATGTAAGCATATTCTTATCTTTTACCAGCAAAAGGTACTCCCTATCATTACTTATGGGTGTGAGGCTTGGTTGCCTTTAGAGGCTTGTTATTGGAATAAACTTGAAGCAAAATTCTGGAAGAAAGTCTTGAATCTTCCAAACGCGAGTCCAACAGCACTGCTTCACTTTGAGTTGGGAATTTTATCAGTAAACATACATGCATCGTGGAAGAGATGCTGCTTATTTAGGAAATGTGTGTTAGGCCTGGCAAGCAATGGCATACTTAAGATTCTGGCAGATTATCTATTACGCTCGGTACAATTATTTCCATCCAGTTGGAGAGCGGCTGTCATGTCTGATTTGACAGAAGCAAACATCTCATTAGAGACCCTACTAACCAATCCTATTAAAGCTAAAACTAAATTATACCAACTTGACTGGAATCTACCCAACAAGATTGTTTAAAATTAAAAGATTTTGATAGATCCTTGTTTGGGCATAAAAAACTCCGCCAAACCACTGATTATTTACTGAAATGTCCATCTTATAAACTCAGAAATCAAATACTGAGATTCCGTTTAAATCTATGGCCGACCAAAGAAATTTTGTTAAGGAGGGGCATCATTAAGTCAGATGCTTCACTCTGTCGATTCTGTAATGATGGATTAGTTAAAGAAAATCTAAAACACTTATTAATAGAATGTGTGGCTTTAAAAATCCAGAGAAAAGATATTAT
Organism: Ambystoma mexicanum; assembly: GCF_040938575.1. Lineage (NCBI taxonomy): Eukaryota > Metazoa > Chordata > Amphibia > Caudata > Ambystomatidae > Ambystoma > Ambystoma mexicanum. Next base: position 251,724,462 of record NC_090941.1, read on the forward strand.
TGATAAATTGACAAGGCACCACTGTATAAGACGTTCTAATGATGAACTATGGAAGGAACTATTTGCAACTCCAAAGATAACAATAAGAATAGCCACTATCCAATTTCTAAATAAGCTTCTATGCCCCAAATGTCCAAGTAACCAACTGGTTTGAAAAAATTGAAGAGTTGGGAAAGAAAGAACAGAATAATTTTATCTTTTTTCTCTTAATACATTGAGAATGCGATTATATCTATTTTACTGTGATGTTTTTTTTTTTTTTTTTTTTAACTTTTAACTTTTAACTTTTAACTATTTATCTTCTTTTGATCCGTAAGATCAACTATGTTAATCATATGTGAAACTATGGATTTTTTCTTTTCTTTTTTTTTCTTTTACTTTTTCCTTTTCTGTGTTTACTTGGTATATTCTGATTACTTGTATTGTATATGTCTTGCATAAAATCATGTTTTGTTTTGAAAGGTTAATTTAATTAGCCAACCAAAATAAATAAATAAATAAAAAGTTCTTTGTATTCTAAGCATGTAAAAATGGTTAAAAAATCTTTACAAAAAATGTCTGTGTAAGGAGATAAAATGTATGTGGCAGGACGCCACCTTCCTTTTTTCCATAGTTAATAGCTAATAAGTCCTTCACATTTTTTAGCAGTCCCTTCCGTTACCCACATGGGTTATTCTTAACAGTGCACGGTTATGGCACAAATTATGGTTGCTTAGCTTATCATAACTGCCGGTTTTACTTGTAACCATAACGTCCCTTTAAAAAAGTTTTTTCACTGAATTTGATAGGTTTTTAGTAGTGCAACGTAACCATAACATCCCTTAAGCAACTTTATTTCACTGAATACAGATATAGATATCATGAGTTTGATATGTTCTTAATAGGATACCCTTGGTTTATATAGCTATACCATACAACATACTGAACCCCCTGTCCCATGCTAGTAGCTGCTATGTCTGCGGACCAACACTGTCCAAAAGCTCGGGGGGTATCTTACATTGTTATATCATACAATAAACACACTGAACATGTTCAAAGAGCAGCATATTAATACATTACATTATAAAATATATAAGAAGTACACACTGTATATGTAAGACACCAACAGTCCAATTACATAGCATATGAAACATAATGGAACATACCAAATAAAAAATAACATATGCCTCCAGCAGAATTAACTCACTTATACTTTATACAGAAACTGCACAGCAAATATCAACAGCACACCTACAAAGCAGTAACAGGAAAATTGAAAAACAAACTGGTAAGTACAATACATTTATTCTTATAGTTATACACTTTCTTTAGTAGGATACTCAAAAAAATAACGTATCTTTTCTTTACAGAGAAATGGCTAGCATCTGGAGTGGCTTGAGGAACATTTTCCCTGGGATGAAATGAGTGAAAACAGTGATAATAATGGTACACATAGCAGTTTCCAAAGAAAGGCAAGTAATACACATTATTTTATATTTACCTAACACATTTTTTTCTTTAACAGTACATACAGAAAACAAGAATAATACTCAAACAGTACATCATGTACTAATGGAACAACAAACAGTCACTGAGGAAAAACATCTTCAGAATTTAGAACAAAAATCAATTAATGACCAATTTCATTATTTTGAAGAACTTTGTAGAAAACCACATCATGGAAAAAATTAAATATCACTCTCTCACGTGCACCTGTACCCCTTCTCCATGTCCCAGTCAACCACCCCCAAAAAACCCATCACCAAAAACGTTATGATGAGACATCAATCCCTTCCTCCCCTACCATCCAACATGTAGAAAACCCTAATTCCCCTGTATATGTCTCCATTTCTGCTTTCCCCTCTCTTTCATAATTTCTATATTTTTGTATATTAATATAGTATTATGTATACTGTTTCTATATGTCTCTGTGTTTTTAAAAAAAAGGCAGTTTGGGTGTCTGCGGATGGCGCAACTGTCCGGCAATGTCTGCAATTAACCAAAATGGGGTGTCCTAAGGACACTCTCCCTGTTTGTATTGTCTACAATCAAAATGGAGGTGTCCGTAGAAAACATAACCCGTCTGCATGTCCGCAAAGTTGTGATGCATCTTTAATTAGTTCGGGGACCTGCACCCTGTCCGGCGGACACTTGTGCGCATGCACATCCCACCCTCGGGGTCCTATGAACATCATGCCTGTCCTTAACTGTCCGCTGCATGTGTGTCATACTTTTAATTAGTTCAGGGACCCAAACCCTGTCCGTAGAACATCCGTGAGCATGTGTACAACCGATCACGCGCATTAGGTGTCCTACGGACAGCTGTCCCACTGGCGAACGTGTCGCAACATCATCATGTGACTGCACCCACGCTAAGCACATGCCCTTGTCCGCGGACACAGTCAAGGGCCCTCAGACACTAAAAACTTACTTTTTTTGGTCAATCCAATGTATTTTACTGTGACACTTCACCCTTGCACATGTCCCAAGTGATCAGGATATCTATTGGAACTTTTGAAGCCCTTTTTGGTGGTTGAATTATCAGTGGACAGCGCGGCTGTCTGTAAAGTGCTCCCCAGCACCCCTATAAAAGTTCACACCGAGAGATGCATCTCATTCTGTTTTTGGAGTTCCAGGACATTCACTGCTCCACATTGCTGGATTGGATTGCTCTTGCTTGCTCTTTCCTTCTGCAAACTGCTGACATCCTGGTGGTTCCTGACACCATTGAAGATGGCAACCATGGCTGCTGCTGGTGCTAATTCTGCCTCAGCACCACCCCAGCCCCTCCATCGCCACCTCCTCCCTAAGGGCCTGGAGAGGGGAACAGGCGTGAAGATGTAGAGAGTGATGAAGAGGATGACGAGTTTGAGGTAGTGGAAGTCCCTACTACTCACAGCCACCATGAATCTTGGGTGTGGAGGCTGTTTACCACTGTTGGAGGGGTACCCAAAGCTTGTGCACACAAGGTGTGCTGCACTGAGTGCCAGATTGAGCTCAGTCATGGCAAACCGGGTTTGTTCAGCTACGGGACTACTTCCATGCAGCGACACCTAAGATCATTACACACAGCGTCAATTCTGAGGGTCACCCCTGCAATAAAAGTAGTAGGTTGAGTTCCTCTACAGCAAGCTCTGTTTCTGCTCCTGACAAAAGAAACACTCCTGTGGGGCAGCGCATCCTCGAACCAGCCTCGCTGGCCATACGCACCGCAGAAGACCCTTTCCTTTCGAGGGTCAGTTTATTGTGTTTTTACTGTGACTTGGTACTCTGCAGGGGGTGGCACTTTGAAGTGCTTTCGAGCCTACGGTCCAGGATCATGAGAAAGTCTGCCACCTACCTGATTAAGGCCCACCCAACATCTTCCTCTCTCCACCTGCCCTTTCTTATCCCTGTGTTGGTGCCCCTTCCTTACCCTCTCTTCCTTTCCTTGTTTGTTTTAAAAAAAAAAACATACAAAACAACAAAAAACAAAAAAGGCTCTTTTCAGAGCCACCTTTCACTGTTTAAAAATAGAAGTGCCAATGAAATGCTGTAGGGCCCTGTGCCTTTTTAGAAGTCCTCGGACATTGACATTTTTGGGGTTTTGCACTCAAAACATTTGCACTCTTCTCTTGGAGGAAGTAGTGGCTCTGAAAAGAGCCTTTTTGTGGTGTTTTTTTGTGTTACAAAAACTTCAAGTGGTCAACACCTACTGGAAAAAGGATTGTTATACTTCCAAAAAGGGTTGCAATGCATTCTGTATATTTCGCAGAAAAATGTCATTCCCAGCATGAGTAAGATGGACTCCATCTCTGCTAAAAATGTATGTGCTACGAAACATAATATTTTAATTGTGAAAAGAGGACATACCAACTTCTCTCAAAAAAGCACAAATGGCCTTGTTGACATTGCGCCTCGTTTTCTCCATTTGTGGACCAAATGAAGAAGAACGCAGCAACATTTGTCTCTGCGCAATACGAGAAAAAATTACTGAGAGTTTGGAAACATGCCCATGACTTTCCTAAGTCCTTCCTTCATTGCAAATTGCAAGGAGATTCCAGAGACATGTCCTAAACTGTTTCCTTCACAATGGATAACCACATGAGGGATTCCAAGATGTGCAGCCACTCCTCAGCGATCTGCATGCACCTCCAATGAATGTATCCACGAGTCACCCAGAATCCAGACAATCTGCCTTCTGAAACAGCCATAACTATCTGCTCTCCTCTCAAGAAACAGGCTTTCTGCCAAAGTCTCTCTTTACACATCACACCCAGTAAAGCTTATTGACCAATCCCTTGGCCTGCACATTCTCATTTGCATGCCTCTGAGCCTCAAAATCCCAGTATGTAACATGCGCGATCCATGGACAGCCGCGGTGTCCGCGGAAAAATCGTGAAATCTGAGAGTGGGGAATGAAAATGTAAATAGTGTACGCTACTTCCCCTTTGATGTTGGCTCTGAAAATAGCCGTTTCTGTGGTTTTTTAGGCTTTTTTTCAGATTTTGTCAGTTAAATGACTTCACAAGAACTTTCCGACTGAGTTCTGAATATTACTAAGAAATATTGCATTACCACAATCTGTGAAAGTCATTCCATCACAAAATATTGTTGAGGATTAAAGACACCACAAGACATCCATGCAGTCCTAGGTGGTATTTGGGAAAAAAATATCTTTGCAGATGGAAATAGGTACATCAGTTCCTTTAGCAACTGCTTCAGTGCACCCTGCAAACCTATTGCACTCAGATACCCCAAATGCACTCCTTCACAATTTACCACCAGGATATCTGGAGTGTTGAAAACAGCCATATTTTTACAAAGTGTAAATACACCTTGCAAATTTCACCCTGGCACATCACACCACATAGCCTCCACCCCCTGAAATCCAAGATTGTCAGAAATGCCACACATGTTTGTATACCACTGCAGATTAGTGATAAAACTATCACCCACTAGCCACACTCTGACTCTGTCCATCTCTGCAACCACAGCCATCTTCACTACATACAGCAATGGAAAAAATGATTACCCTCTCTCACTATGAATGACACCCTCAGCACCTGATTGGCTAATCCCCTCAGGCCCATTTCCATGCCAGATATTCTGAGAAGCCCCAGATGTGTCACGACCTGTCCATGAACAGCCACAGTGTCCACGGACCCCGTAACATGGGGGCAGCCCTTCTTCACTTTCCAATTTACTCTCTGCACCATTCTCTCATTGGCTACTGTTAAACCGTCACACAACCATCAACCAATCTCCTCCAAGAACTCTACATCTAACTCTGTCAACACACAACACAGTTAAGCACTTTAGATGTACTGTTCATCACTCTGAGTACAAGTGTCCAGTGATTGCAAAGCACCTACAGCTAAAACTACTGTAAAACTCTTCAAGATTTCTCTTGCCAGATTCATCCACATCTACATACATCAATACAAACTACAGGTATGAATATTGAGTTTACAGTACATTTGAAACTATTTTATAAATGCATATGAGCAGGGTACATGCCATTGACCCTGCATAATCTGCAAGAAAACATACTCTAATTTCTCCGATCTCCTATAATCAAGTTCACTTACAAATCTGTCTACTTTCTAAATTTTAATTTACCCATATTACTCATTGCAATGCCCAACCTATAATTTTCTTATTTCCTTCTGTCATTTTCACAACCACGTACCCCTTAACACACTATTATAAATTCCTAGATTGCACACAAAGCATGAGATCAGCTTTAATCTTGCAAAAGCATTGCAGATACATACAATGCATTTATTTAAACAGAATGCCAGACACTTGCCCTACTTGCAAAACCAAACAAATACAAGTGCACATTCAGAACAGTTCTAATAGGAATGTGTATAACAAAGTCAAAAACTGAAAGGTTTCCAGCACTCTTGTAGGAAACATCTATGCACGAAATAAATTAATGGAATTACACACACCAAAACATTCCCCCTTTCAATCTGAACATTTTTCCAAGCATTTTTTCTCCCCTACTATAACTTCCATAGTAAACAGTGCTACAGCAACACATACTTTCAAAAGTGCACCTCATAGCACACACCTCTAAAAGATCCACTAATCCCCTTAGCAATGTAGCTGATGCTCCAAAATCCCAATTCATATACAAAGTTATGCAATTTAACACTTACTGCGTTAACACAATTTAACATCACTGCGAGACTTGTCCTTGGCCTCAAGCCCATGGACCGTATCTCTCCAGGACTGAAATCGCTACACTGGCTCCCAGTGGCTGCGAGGATTAAGTTCAAAACCCTCTGCATTGTCCACAAGGCCTTCTGGGGCCTTGGGCCAAAATACCTTCAACTCTCTCTTCCTAAATATCTTCCTTCTCAAGCTCTTCGCTCATCCACCTCCAACTACCTCAGGGTCAACCGCTTCTCCAAGCAACGAGCTGGGGGTAGATCTCTCTCCGCAGCAGGGGCCTCCCTCTGGAACAGCCTTCCTCCCTCCCTGAAACTTGAGGAGAACCATCTCCGGTTCCGGAGGCACCTCAAAACCTTCCTCTTTGCCGCTGCTTTCTCTCCCTCTCTCCCCTGCTAAAATCACTCAACCCGCACTGAATCTGCAACTGGCCACTCACCAATCTCGGTCCTTGGCCCAGCCACTCTTCCCTGCACTGTCTACCTGCACTAGGGGACTGTCTCTGTATCCTACAGCCCCTTCTCCCGGCACTTACCTTGCACTTGCCACCAGCTGGCCCTATTATTTATCTTGTATTCTACTAACCATGTACTGCACTTCCCCTCTCCCCTTCCCCTTGCACATTTCCCAGTCCCCCTACCCTTGCACTTGCACTTGCGCGATCTGAATGACACCTGGCCTAGTAGGATCGCTGTCTGTTCTCCTCTTGTTCCCCCCGCCTCGTCGCGCCTTGAAACACTTATAGGCGCGTTACAAATGCCATATCATATCATATCATATCATACAGTAGCTCTTTCTACAAACTATTTCTTTTGCAAATGTAACTAATCTATTCTAGAAGTGAAATACTGTGACATTAGCACACATATGTACTAACTTCCTTCTTTCACAATTGCAGTGAAAACCACACTCCTGTAAAGCAGCAGTGTCTGAAGTACAAGACAGAACCCAGAAGAAATCTACTCTTTGCATCCAACAAAGTAAGCACAATACTGACATAGTGTTCTTACTCAAACACTGCAGTATTCTAGTATTTTAGAACAAACAATTGTATCAACCCTACAGCATTAAATTCAGTATTACTGATTGCACCTCAACAGGTGCACACTTTGTATTGTTATTTCAACACCAGTATAGTATCACATACATATGATAATAGCCTTCCCAACCTGAAGTAACAGCCCATTCAACAACCACACACCTCTACATACATGCCTACCATCATACTCAGACACTCATGCACAATGCCCACATACATTGCACAACGTCCCAACCCAGACTTTCTTTTTTTTCTCCAACAAACACCAAAGAATGCTTTCCAAAGAGCAACTCGGTAGAAAGCAACTCAGAAGTAGAGCAAATCAAAATAAAATTGTCCAAAATAGGCATCCACCTCTTGCAGAATTTATACCAAAAATTCAAACAAAACAGCTAATACTGTCACTAAGCAAAACTAAATCAGCTTGCAGTAAAGAAACTGTGACTCCGCTTTCAAAATGTAAAACTAAACAGACAGTTGTTAAAAAGACTGCAGCTACCACTAGTGCTACCACTGCACCTATATATTTTGATGTAGCCACAAGTAAGCAAACCAAAAAAATGATTATACAAAAAATGTGCCGCCACAGAGTCCTTCATATCCTTATGAAAACAGGAGAGAAATCATGCTCAACCCTTAAAACCTACTGCAGAAAACTAATCCTGTAAGCTCTCATAGACAGTGTAATCCTTCTCAAAAGGAAATTATTCATATTAGTTTTAAACATAATGAAACCACTAACAAAACAAACTACTAAACTACAACAAGGACTTCTCAAGTAACGGAATATCAACAAAGTTATCTTTGCAAACATGAGTGGTTTAGTTGAGTGGAGTCACACCACCAGTAAATAACCATATTTCAATGAAGAAGCATACAAACAAAAACCAACAAGCCCAATTGCCATAAATAGCAGTGGATGAGGGTATGAAAAGGTTAATAATACAATCATGGAACAAGAAATGCTGCTCACACATATATATCCAGCAAACTTAGCATCAGCTCTCCATTCCACTGAACCAATATGTCCACTCTACAAATGGCCATGCACATCAATGTGTAACATAGACAAAAACTCTTTCACATCTTTATGCCAGTTCCTCAATCAAAATGTGAAAGTCAAAGACAAATTGAAAATAAAAGTATTACAAACTATGGACTCCTGTCCAGTGCAAAGATACATAAGACTACGAGGACATTCATTAGTCTGCATTAGCCTGCATTTCTGGACCTATTTGCAAAAGCACCTTCCACCATATCAAAATGATAGAACACACCATTCAACTGTAAGAAATCTTGTTCATAAACTGTACTATGCCAAAGGTCCTGCTTTAGCACTTGCCAATTTAAATAGCATTTTTCTACATGGCACAGCCAAAGAACTACATGAAAAAAATAGAGCACATCCAGAGAAAATAGTTTGGAAGTGAAAGCCACTTACACAATTCAATATTTTTAGAACAGACTGGCAACAACTTTACAGATGGCAACCTTCTACTACACATAACAAAAAAAATAATACTAAAGTTTAAAAGCACATCTGGTAAAGTAACAAGCTGTGCAATCACTACCAAAACCACTACCAAAACCACTACAACAACTTAACTTGTATGAGAGCATTATAATTCAAACAGTGCACACATTTCAAGTAATAATGCACCTTCAACCAAAAACAACAACACTTCCTCTCTCTGAATTACTGGAAGGCATTCATGGCAAAGTAGTTTATTTGCCATTTGATCTCAAAGAAAATGTACACGCTCTGGGAGATCGATCTTTGATTATCCTAGTAAATGGTGTAACTCCAAAAGACAAAAAAAGTGGCAACAACTAGTGGATTTACATAAAGTTAGATAAGCCCAGCAATATCTAAAAGACAACAATGATTACTACAAAGAAATAGACATTGAAGAAAACATGAGGGAAACCACGGAAATAATTCAAGACTCATCAGTAACTGGCCAATTTCAACTTCTAGATCCTACGACAGAATCCAGTATTTTAGACCATCATACAATTCACCCCTTGCACTCTCAAGACACCATAGATGATGCACTGGAAACTTACCAAATGCGGCAAGTCAAAGGATCTCCAATCAGCATATGGGAAAAAAGTGTAGAAGCACAAGCCTTTCCTCTACTCTTTCCTATGGAAAGGCGGAAGTTACGATGAAAGACCCACACAAATAACAGAATCAGAATATCGCTCTTTACTAATGTATTCTGATTTCCTACGCATAGCAAACAAAAACAAAGCAAATATAGATATAAAAACACCAGGAGAACTTTGCTCTCTAGATCCTGTAAATGTATCAAGATATTTCCATCATGGCTTTTATTGCCATGTTACACTTCATTTGTAATAAAACATTGCCTCCCCTTGGAGAAGTTTAACACTTCTTTTGGAGAAAAGAATACCAAGCTAGATGCTCCTAAATCTGGTCAGGACAGTGATGCCACTGTTTTGCATTTCATTCAGAAATATGTCACTTGAGAAAGTCCTTTACAAATTACACATAGTGACCTACATGCACACATTTTACAATTTTAAAGACACAAGTGTGGGAAGTATTGTCGGCGCAAACATAAAAACAAAGGGAAATACTACACCAAATGCTGCTTTGGTTTCCCTAGACCTGTTTCAAAAACAGGTCAAGTGAACTCTTCATGTCTTCAGTTAGGCATAGTGTCAAAGGTAAATCACCTAAGAACACAAATGCATAAAAAGAACAGAAGGATCAGAGTATATCAATGATTACAATACAATCATTGTTCTCCTATGAAATGCAAATATAGATGTGCAATACATTGCAGACAATATGACTGCAGTTGCCCAATATGTCACAGTCTACATAACCAAAGCAGAAAAAACAGAGCTCAAAGACCTCTGGAACATCATATCATCTGACAAAACACTGTCACAGAAATTGCACAGAGAATTTGGCAGCTACGAAGCCACATACCGTTTAACAGGTTTTGCCTTGTATGGAAAATCTGAAAACATAGTATGGCTAAGCCTTAGTTCTGCTAAAACCAGAAAAAGAGTTTTCAAATCATATGAAGACATAGAAACAATAGCCAACAATGATCCCAACACCCAAGACTTTTGAAAAACAACTTACTAGACGCATACTACCCAAACAGGTGTACCGATTTGGAAACCATGTGTCTATACCACGTAGCCCAAAACTCTACACACAAAAATAATATTAAACCAGATGAGAAGAAAGGTAGATACAGAGTTGAAAGTTGTGAAGGCAGCCTAGTGAAATTTACCAAACAAAGCTTAATTGATCATATAAAATTGTCATTAAAAACTCCTCAACATAAAGAACTATATTACATGTCCCTACAACAATGTTTTAAACCATGGAGAAAAGAAGAAGATTTATTAGATACCCATGTCTCCTATGAAGATCCTTTCAAAGCAAATGGAAGCACTACAACAGACATAAACTTTACACAGTACAAAACAATGTTAGACAATGAACAGCACCAAGAAGAAGAACTCCAGGCACAACTAAATATAGACACTCTTGACAGCAGTCAACCTTCTCTAACAGGAAGCCAAGAACCACTTGGACAGCCACTCATACCAAATTAGGCTGAATTAGCCATGACTGAAGTAGAAAACACCATGTGCCAGGTATGAAGAGTCTACAGAAGACTTTGCTATATTCAAATCACAATTAAACAATGAACAGCATTTTCCTATAAATAATAAAAACAAATTGAACATGGTATGCATCACAAAACTAAAATGTCTACCTGCCAATACTGCAATCCTATACTGCTATATGTGAGTGGTCAAGCTGGTTCAGGGAAAACATTCCTAATAAAAATCATCAGCAAGTTCCTCCAAATATTGACAAGCAACAAACTGTCAGCTGTTGTAACTGCTCCCACAGGGTTAGCTGCCTACAATACATGTGGTGTCACTTTACAACGATTACTGCTCCTTCCAGTAGAACACCAAAACCAATTAGACAACTACAAACTTTCTCCAGAAACTGCAATGGAACTACGCATAGTTTTGAAACAAATGAAAAAGCTGCTAATAGATGAGGTGAGTTTGAGCATGTTTTCCAACCTAATGTTGGCTTTGTTTCACCTTAGATTTCAAGAGGTCCTCAAAACAGATAAGGAAGAGCTCTTTGGAGGAAATCACATTATTGTTTTCAGAGATCTTCTTCAATTAACACCAGTTAAATGTGAACCTATTTTTAAAACCTTAGGGCACAAACCATGCCGTAAAACTCTTGGCAGCAAAGGAAATGTCAAACTTTGGCAGCATTTCCAATACAAAGAATGAACTGAAAACATGCATCAGTCTGCAGACCTCACCTACGCCAACATTTTGAAAAGTATTCGGATTGTGTACTATCTAAGGATGCACAGAGTATCTTGAATACCAGACGTATCCTTGACCTACACGGCTATAACTCATGTACTACTGATGTCATGGAACAATTAGCACACAAAAATATAAACTGTATGTTCTTGATGCCAACTCTTGCAAGCTGTGCACAATTCAATGAAACAATGTTGAAAAAAGAAATGCAACCAATAGTTAAAATTTGCTCCACAGACAAACTGGACATGCACGGTATGACCCTACCCATATGTGATCAAGCCACAGCAAAACTAAATACCTTTGAAAACGCTTTCTTCGACAAAGCTGGTTTAGAGAAAATATTACAATTATCTTTAAACTGTAGAATATTGCTCAAACGTAACGTTGACATGGAGCAAGGAATAGTTAATGGAGTTCTTGGTACAGTTGTTGGCTTTCAAACACACCCACATGACAACAACATTCAGCTTGTCAATATTCACTTTGGCAAACTGTCAGAGGTTAAAATGATAGGACGCTCAACAGACCGCTTCTTTCTTTTCAAAGACATCTATGTAAGCAGAGAACAATTTTCTCTATCTCTAGCATACACAGTCACCATTCATAAATCACAAGGTTTTACCCTAGATCAAGCATTGATAGATATTGGCAGCACAGTGTTTAAAGAAGGCATGAGCTATGAAACACTATCACACCTATGTACACTTGAAGGACTATTTCTATTCAACTTTGATGCAAGTAAAGTAAACGCTGATATTCCTTGCATTCTAGAATACAATAGACTTTGTGCACTCTACGCACCACATCTCAAAACCTATCCTGTTCCTCAAAAAGCAAAAGTTTGTAAAATAAAACTGGTTCAGACTCAAATTATTGCCATTTCTATGGAACCACTGCGTATTTGGTGACATCATGATCTCATAGTGGCTGGAGAACATGCCAGCAGTCTGCATAAACCCACACATAATTCTGTTTATAACACACCTTCCGACCTCTGGCTGCGGACAAATTACACCGTCATGGACCCAAACTTCTCTTGGTGTTATGCATGAGTAAATGACCTTCGCAGTAGGAACAGTACACATCACTGCAGTCAGCAACCTCTTCAGGTGATGGATTAATCGTGCGCACGACATGTAACCCAAATGTAGACTTCCATGGTGCAGCACAACAAAATCAACATTCGAGACGGATGCCACATATCTGCAAAGGTGACCCATCCCGCCAAAACTGCAGTCACCTGACAGGCCCAGAGAGCGTCCTCTCCTTCCAAACCGAAATGACCAGCAATGCCTCTTTGCACACAACACCTGTGCAAATGGCGTACAAAGGTATCCCCAACGATAAGCACTGTGTGTCTCTCCATCTCGACTACCCTCACAACACAGTATTGGGAGGAAATGGTACCATCTCTTCCTGTGAACCACACCCTAAACTCCTACTTGCCTATTTCCCGCAGTTCCAATTCCCTTTCCACCCTGCTCATAATGGCAGGATGTGCACATGCGCTTTCCCATATACAGTGGGGGCCGCAGCTCAGCAAAGCTGAGGCAATACATCTTCCCTATGCACGGTCACTATTTACAGTACTCCCCCATTGGGTGCTGTCAAATTTTCAAACAAGTATGCAGCAATGACATACAAAGGCTTTTCATTGCACACTGTCATTTCTATACAGCACTCCATATTTACCGTTGAACACTCTCAGTAAACGTTCAGTTTCATTGCCAAGCCCTCCACCAGAAACTTCTGCTAAATAATGCACAATTGCAGCATCCACAAAGATCCTCAGACGCACCCAGCACACCTTTGGCCATGCACACAACATTGCAGCCATTTCCACACCCACCAGCACAATATACATCCAAGCAAGCAACCATGTGAACACCTACCATTATGCACAAACGTAACATACGTAACAGCACTTCCACACAACTCCCCCACACCATAAAACACCCTCTCATGAAAACATGACACACTTAGCAGAATCCAGAAACATAACACAGGCTCCATCACCCCTACACACTGCCATTCAGAAAGTATTGTGTCACTGGCAACCTATGCACAACAGCTGCACAATACTGGGCCTACTTCAATAATTCTGCACACAGCACAGTAACCAACAACATATAAGTTGCACTTTAACCATACCCACTTCCATACTCACATTATGTGCACACTGCACCCTGTGTCCACACTGCACAACTTCTCACTGCACCATCTCCTGCTGTACACCAAATACTGTAGCACTTTCCAACTATCACCACAACCATGGAATGCACAATACACGCTTTGCAACTCACTTGTAGTGCGATAGCACGTTGACAATGTGCTCAACACCCATTCTCCAAAGATCATCAACCTGTGCCTCATACACTATCACACCTGTATTGCTCCAGTGGGTGTGCTCCTTGTACACATTCACTGCACCATAATGCAATCATGCATGTCAGCATGTCACCAACTATAACTATGCACATATGCACCACTGGCACCAGCACTGCTAACCAACCTCCACACTGTAATGGACATGCACAGTGTAACAAGCAACTGTTACCATAATGTATGAACATTACACTGTTTCTGGCATCCCTACGCCCTTTCATTTACATACTATTGTCTTACCAAATTCCACTCAGAAGGTATTGTGTCACTGGCAATGTAACCACAAAATGTTTACAACATTGCCTATACTGCAGGCATTGTGCACATAGCACACTATCCAAGCACATATAAGCGGCCCTTCATCCATACCCTCTACCATACTGACAGTATGCAAACACTGCACCCAAAGCCCACAGTGCACCGCCATGGAGCTATGCAGCAACAAAATACAACAGTTACCATAATGTACAAACAAAAGAATCTCTCCTGTATCCCTGTGCACATTAAATCACATACTATGGGCGTACCCACATCCATTCACAACGTATTGTGCCACTTCCAACCTACCCACAATCTGTTTGCAACAATGGGCTATTACGGCTGAAATGTGCTTCACAACCATTCCATATATGTCACCACCCTCTAACTGATGCACAATCAAAAATGCATTACTGCCATGGGTGTCCTCAAGGCCTAGTCTCTTGAGTGCATGGCCTATGGCCTTCGGCCATACACCAAATAGTCTATGCCTTCAACACACCCACAGCTCTACCATACTGACAGTATACAAACACTATACCCAGAGCCCACACTACGTGACTTTTACACTGCAGCATCTGCAAACACAGTGCACCGCCATTGAGGTATGCAGCAAAAAGTTGCAACAGTTACCATAATGTACAAACAAAACAATCTCTCCTGCATCCCTGTGCACTTTCAATCACATACTATGGGCATACCCACTTCCATTCACAAAGTATTGTGCCACTTCCAACCTACCGTCAATCTGTTTGCAAAACTGCCGTATAACAGCTGAAATGTGCTCCACGACCATTCCTTACATGTCACCACCCTCTAAGTGATGCACATTCAAAAATGCATTATTGCCATGGTGTCCTCAAGGCCTATGCTCTTGAGTGCATGGCCTATGGCCTACAGCCTTCGGCCATGCACCCAATAGCCTAGGCCTGGAACACACCCACAGCAAATTAATGGCACCATGCATGTCACCATCTCAGCAAGTACGACAAACCACATACACACCACTGCCACCAGCACTCCTACCCAACCTGTACAGCTCCATGGCGCTAAGCAACATGAAATTGCACCAGTTAACATAACACACATGTGGGTAGCTAACATTAAGCACAAACAAAACACTCATGCATGAAAACAGGTCGCAATTACCAGAATCCGCAAACACACCACAGCCTCCGCCACCACTACCCACAGCCATTCACAAAGTAGTGTGTCACTAACCACAACATTTTCACAACATTGAGCCTACTTGAAGACATCTGCACACAGCATAGGCCGTGAACACACCCCCAGCAATGTAATGCCACCATGCATGTCACCATGGCACCCACTACCACATCCACATACACACCTCTGCCACCAGCACTCCTACCCAACCTGTGCACCATCACACAGCTATGCAGCAACAAATTGCAACAGTGAACATAATGTGCAAAGAAAACCCTCTCTCCTGCACCCCTGTGCACTTTTATACACTTAGTATGGGTGTCCCCACTTCCATTCCTAACGTACTGTGTCACTTCCAACCTACCCCCATTCTGGTCGCAACACTAGCCCTACTACAACCAATCTGCACATACCACACTATGCAAGTACCACCCTGTACCAAATGCAGGCTCAAACATGAGTTCCTGTGGTGGGTATGTTGCAGTCCTACGCTCTTGAGTGCATGCCCTACACCCTACGGCCTATGTCCTTCGCCCATGCACCCATTACTGCAATCCTTCCACAAACCCACTGCACCTTCATTCACCCATGCATGCCATCAAGTCTCCAGCTACCACATTCCATCCACAACGCACAGTCAACCGCGCTCCCACCCTATGTCATGTGCAAATCACTCCCCTTCTGCAATTCACCTGCCGCCGCTCACCACGAAAAGAGGTCACCACAAACAGGTTCCGGCAGAAGCTATGGGGCTGTTACGACAGCTGCCTCCAATCAGCACACACAGTACTCACCTACATATGTCACTTTAAGCACTTCGCACTCTCCCACCCGTTCCCTCCCTTATTGCCGCCAACACATCCCATATGGTACATTTTTGAGATCCTTCCTCCACCTCACTGTCCTCTGATAGGCCATGGCGGCTTTCCCAAAAAATGTTGACGTACACCACACTTCCCTCCAGCCAACCACCAGCCGCATCCAAACGTCTCCGACAGCATGCCGTACTGCGAGCCAATGACACTTCTGTCCATGGAGTGAACAGGGAAATGGGTCAGCACAGCAGACCCAGATATCACTAATTTTTAGGGACATACATTTCGGTCATTTGCAACAAAACTACTGGTTGGATTTCCACCAAACACTGCAAACTGCTGAAAATCCGTCCAGCCGTTCAGCCTGTAGCTGTGTGCAAAGTCTTTCCCCATTCAGTCTATAAAGAAAAAAAAAAATTGGAGCCCGCCTATAACTTTGCCCCCCCGCCCCCGCCCGCCCGCAGGAAACCTCCCCCAACTTGGTGAAAAAATTCAGACCTGACCATATACACTTTTTGCAAAGTTTGGTGAGGATTCCAAAGTTATAAGCTGCTGAAAAAGTGCTCTTCCTATGAGTTTAGCAACCTAACCATAACTACACGGCCGCTACCGTGGGCCGCATTTATATATATATATATATTACATGGCCACGGTAGTAGTGGCCATGTAGTTATGGTTAAGTTGCTGTTTCCATAGGAAGAGCACTTTTTGGGCGGCTTATAACTTCGCTCTCCCTGGACGGATCCTCACCAGACTTTGCAATAAAAGTAGTTGGGTCACTCTGAATTTTTTTGCAACGTTTGGTGAGGATTCGTCCAGGGGGGGAAAAGTTATAGTGGGGTCCCAAAATTTTTTTTTTCCCATAGACTGAATGGGAAAAAACTTTGCGCACGGCTACAGCCCGAACCGCTGGACGGATTTACACCAAATTTGCGGCAGGAGCGGTGGCCTGGTCCCAAAAGCGTGCTTTTGTAAATTTGGTGTAAATCTGTCCAGTAGTTTTTTTAAAAATGACCAAAATGTAAGGCAAAAAAATTAGTGATATCTGCGTTCGCTTCGCGGACGGACTTCCCTGTTCGCTCCACAGACAGCACCCCGATTGGCCCATGGGTTTGCGTCATGTCCGCTGACATGCGACGTGTTCGCTGATTGGACGGTGAGGGGCGTGGAGCGCGTCAGATTTTCTGTGGTGCCCGCCATCTTGTATTCGCAGTCGGCCGCGTACTTCGCAGTGAAACGTGGATAAAAAATTGTATTTAGTGCCGTGTGTTGGTGTGTAAGAGTGTTTGGGGAGGGTGAGGGAGTATGAGATAGGTTCAATGTTTTGTTTTTTTATGTGCTAGACCTTTTTGTTGCGTTCAATTTGTCCGCCGGGAACACGGCTGTTCTGACATTTTGTAAATAAACTAAATGGTGGGGTGTTTAGAGGACGGAGTATGTGCCATTTTTGTTCGCAAGGAAGGTAAAAATTAGCTATGAACACTCGCCGTGTACTTAATTGTTCGTAAATACACAAACTGGGGGTGTCCTCAGGACGCTGTCCGTATTGTAATCTGTCTAGTTGAATGTGTTCTAAGAACACTCGCAGTGTCCCGAAATGGTTACAATTACACAAAATGGGGGTGTTCTGAGAACGGTGTTTGTATTGTTCGTTGTCAGGGTGAAAGTGTTTTAAGAGCACTCCTTTTGTTCGCTAATAGTACAATTTCCTAGGGGCGTCAACCGACTTTTTGTCCACTAAAGAAACGATAAATCCGGCTGGTGTGCGCCGACATTATGTGATAATCCTATGACTGGCGCTATTGACCTGGCTGACTTGCTTTTGCGACACTAAATCATATCTCCCGCCCCTAAGCCTGATATTATCAAAGCATTCATATTCCCCGCCTTTCTCCATGACGTTACAGGGTGCGTAATGAAACGCGCCCAGTCGTCTCCAGTACTACGTGACTTTACACAGAACCCGGAAGACAACACACATTATGTCACAACACAGCGCGCCACAATTCGGAATATGAAACTGTGATTTAAAAGCAAAGAGCAAGATTGTAAATGTTGTAAAGTACATTTATTTGACATCAAATGTTTAGAGAATAGTCAGCAATTTGCATTTGTCTTTGTTGTCGATACGCAAAAGTTCATGTTGAGACACGCGATGTTCCTTTGCGGTACAGAGAGTGTTAGATCAGCTTACAACTCAGTGCGCCACAATTCGGAATATGAAACTGTGGTTTAAAAGTAAACATCAGGATTGTACATTTGGTAAAGTACATTTATTTCACATGAAATGTTTAGTGAATATTCAGCGATTTGCTATTGTCTCTGCTGTCGATCAGCAAAAGTTTATTTGGAGCCACGCATTGTTCCTTTGCGGTAGATAGGCTGTTGGTTTATGATAAAAGCAGTAAATGGTCGCTCTGATAATCGGAAGGTTGCTCCAAAAACCAGCCATTATACCACCCTATTGGTTGGTATGTTGTTTTTAGCCGCTAGTACTGCGTAAGGGCATATTGGTCCTTGGCAATTGTCGCATAAAATGGTGAGGGTCATGAAGTTGCATATTTGGACTTGCACCTGGCAGTTGAAGACCCCATCCGCTGGAGTCTGTAAATCGTGACATAGACAAAATGGGGCCACGTACCTGTTTTAAAAAACATAAATTAGTCTCACCAGCCGATCTTCATTAAAAATCATCATTTTATTTATTAGGGTGTGAAACTATTTGCTATCGAAGATAGTGCAACAGAGTATGTTAATAATAAAATAATAATATTTTCCCATTCATATAGCGCTAAGAACCGTGAGGTATGTAAGCGGTGCTTATTATTAACCACGGTGGGTGGTGCTCATTTATCGACCACGAAAGGATGAAAGGCTGAGTTTCGCCTTGCCGGGATTCAAACTTGCGTTAGCAAGCTGTGCAAGGATGTCAAAGCGAGCGCTGTACTCGCTGTGCCACTTGACAGGCTACAGTGAAGTGGCACAGCGAGTAGAGCGCTTGACCGCCTATAGACCGGTTAAATTATTTCTATTAACCCACCCTGTGTCATCTGCCTTTTTCAGAGCCCTCTAAATGACAGGGGATCAATTCGGCGGTGATAGTTCGCGGTAGAAAACATTATGCCACTTTCAACGAACAAGTTCAACTTGAGCGGTCTTTAATGCTACGC
This sequence comes from Ambystoma mexicanum, assembly GCF_040938575.1. Lineage (NCBI taxonomy): Eukaryota > Metazoa > Chordata > Amphibia > Caudata > Ambystomatidae > Ambystoma > Ambystoma mexicanum. Next base: position 251,743,787 of record NC_090941.1, read on the forward strand.
TATTCTAATTATATTTGGTATAAAGTAATCTAAAGGGTTACTTACAGTACAATTGCAATTTCCATTGTCTACGAGTGGTGCAGTCCCAAAATACGACTCCGCGTGTGCAACGATCTTTCGTATAGTGATATAATATATAAAAGTGGTTTTGTTTCAGAAATTTCATCTTTATCTTCTCTTACGTTTTAGCAACACTCCTTCAAGAGAAGTCTTTCATCACAATCTCTGTCTGTCAAGGTCAAAACACAATACAACCTTATAGTCCGCTTCGTGAGCCTCTCCGGGGCCCGAGAAAAAAATGGAAGTAGCTGACCTTCACTGTGAACAAGCATAAATTCTTACTTTGCAACATTCTGTGTAAAGCCATCTGTATAAGTTGTGGAAGCAGCTGACCTTCACTGTGAACAAGCATAAATTCTTACTTTGCAACATTCTGTGTAAAGCCATCTGTAGAAGTTGGTTTTTGCACGCCATGTTTGTATATTGTTTCCGTGATATTAAAAAAACTTTGTTAAAGGGACGTTATGGCTCAAAGTAAAACCGAAAAACTCCTGAAATTCGCCAGTTATGGTAACATAAGCAACCATAACTCGTGCCACCGTGCACTGCTAACACTAACACCCAGGACATCAAAGATGACATCACAAATGTCATTGATGACATAACTGATGACATCACATGGCTGGCTCTCCCTTTTTATCCTTTACTGACATATTGAAGCCAATAGTTTTCTTCAGTAACAGTCAGGAAGTACAAATTGAAAAGGTACTATATTTGTAGACTTAGGGTCCTGTCACATCATATGAAACATGTACATAGCGGAAGATACAGGCTTGAAAGAGAGCAATCCTTTCTGTGCATGAAGATAATCATTATAGTTATCAGCACTTTCTCATAGTTTTATTTTTATTACTCTACCTTCCCTCTATATTCTCATATTTGTATACATTATACTCACTCTCCATAGAGTGAATGGGAAAAAAATTTTGCTCGCGCATACAGCCCAAACCGCTGGATGGATTTCCACCAAATTTGGACCAGGAGCAGCGGCTTGGTCCCGAAAGCGTGCTTTTGCAAATTTGGTGAAAATCCGTCCATTAGTTCTTTTTTAAAATGACCAAAAAGTAGGTCAAAAAAAATTAGTGATATCTGTGTTTGGTTTGCGGATACACTTCCCTGTTCGCTCCGCGGAAAGTGTCCTGATTGGCCAATCGTCTTGCGTGATGTTCGCGGACATGCAATGTGTTTGCTGATTGGACGGCGTGGAGCGTGAAGCGCGTCAGATTTTTCGGTAGCGCCCGCCATATTGGATTCGCGGACGTCCCCGGACAGCGCGGTGAAACTTTGTTCAAAATGTGTATTTTGTAGAGTGTGTTGGTGTGTAGGAGTGTTTGGGGAGGGTGGGAGTGTATGAGATAGGATGAAAGTTGTGTTTTTTATGTGTTAGACGTTCTTTTTGTGTTCGATTTGTTTGCGGCCATCACAGGTGTTCTGAAATGTTCTAAATAAACTGACTAGGGGGTGTTCTAAGGAGTCAATATGTGTCCGTTTTGTTCGCAAGCAAAGTGAAACTGTTCTAAGAACACTTGCGGTGTCTGGGGAGTGTTCGTAGGTGGTGTCCTGAGGACGCTGTCCGTATTGTTCTCTGTCAAGTTGAATGTGTTCTAAGAACACGTGCGGTGTCCTGAAATGTTCGCAAATAAACAAAATGGGGTTGTTCTGAAGACGTTTTTGAGAACACTCCCGGTGTCCTGAAATGTTTGTAGGGGTTGTTCTGAGGACGCTGTCCGTATTGTTCTCTGTCAAGTTGAATGTGTCCTAAGAACACTCGCGGTGTCCTGAAATGTTCGCAAATAAACAAAATGGGAGTGTTCTTAAGACGCTTCCAAGAACACTCGCGGTGTCTGGGGAGTGTTCGTAGGGGGTGTCCTGAGGACGCTGTCCATATTGTTCTCTGTCAAGTTGAATGTGTCCTAAGAACACTCGTGGTGTACTGAAATGTTCGCAAATAAACAAGATGGTGGTGTTCTGAAGAGGCTTCTAAGAACACTTGCGGTGTCCGGGGAGTGTTCGTAGGGGGTGTCCTGAGGACGCTGTTCGTATTGTTCTCTGTCAAGTTGAATGTGTCCTAAGAACACTCGCGGTGTCCTGAAATGTTCGCAAATAAACAAAATGGGGGTGTTCTGAAGACGCTTCTAAGAATACTCGCGGTGTCCCGGGAGTGTTCGTAGGGGGTGTCGTGAGGACGCTGTCCGTATTGTTCTTTGTCAAGTTGAATGTGTCCTAAGAACACTTGCGGTGTCCTGAAATGTTTGCAAATAAACAAGATGGTGTTGTTCTGAAGACGCTCTAAGAACACTCCCGGTGTTCGGGGAGTGTTCGTAGGGGGTGTCCTGAGGACGCTGTCCGTATTGTTCTTTGTCAAGTTGAATGTGTCCTAAGAACATTCGCGGTGTCCTGAAATGTTCGCAAATAAACAAGATGGTGGTGTTCTGAAGACGCTTCTAAGAACACTCCCGGTGTCCTGGAATGTTCATAGGGGGTGTCGTTAGGACGCTGTCCGTATTGTTCGTTGTTAAGTTGAAAGTGTTGTAAGAACTATCGCGTTGTTCTGAAATGTTCGTAGGGGGTGTCCTGAAAACGGTGTCCGTATTGTTCACTGGCAAGTTCAAAGTGTTCTAAGAACACTCACATTGTTCGCTGACATTAAAAGTTTCCCATAGATCATAGTTGAAATGTTTGACTCTATGGATGTGATATGCTGCGGTGGTTGTTGCCAGGGCATAGAGTCTTGGGTGCATGGCCATTTGGCCATGCACCCAAGATTGTATGCCCTGGCAACAACCGCCGCAGCATATCACATTCATATTTGCTTATAACTGATGTATAAGGAACACAGATATTAGATACTATGGATGTGATATGCTGCTATGGTTGTCCTCATTATTGTATACTTACTGTTTGGTCTAGTAATGGGAGTCCATGTTTTTCTTCTTCATTTCTGTGATAAAAGAAAATAGCATGTTAGTATTAGTATTTTGTAATGACTTATTACATTGTATAAGCAATATACTTTTATTTTTTTTCAACCCTCATATTTAGTAGAGTACAAATCAGAGTACTGTGCAATTTGCTCAGTTTCTGTATTTGTTGCTAAAATCATTAGGTCTGTGGGAGAAAAAAAAATCCATGTTGGATTAAAAAAAAACCTTTTTCTGTTATGCTACAGTTTATTTTTTTGTTTGCTTTAAGTGTTCACTTGTTGTTTCTCGCTAATGCTGTATACTTTGCTTTGTTGTGTTTTTTTGGAGCAGTAACAGATTCTTCATTTGTTTTGATATTATAAAATTTTGGAGCAGTTAGATACCAATTGGCATATTCTAACTGTCTATTTGTTTAATATATTTTAGTGGTTTTGATTTATCTATTTGGATATTGTTAAGTTTTGGACAGTTAGATACCAATTGGCGTATTCTAACTGTGTATTTTTTGGCCTAATTTAGTGGTATTGATTTATCTGATTAGTTGTAGAATCTTTGAGCTGTTAGATAGCTTTTGGAGTATTCTAACAGTTTAAATTATTTTGACACAAATTTATAATTTTGGGACAGTTAGATACCAATTGGCGTATTCTAACTGTGTATTTTTTGGTCTAATTTAGTGGTATTCATTTATGTGATTAGTTGTTGTAGAATCTTTGAGCAGTTAGATAGCTTTTGGAGTATTCTAACAGTTTATATTTTTGTAACACAAATTTACTTAAAGGTTTAAATACAGTATATTTATCAAATTTTGGTTTTAAGAACATCAAATAAGCGTTTGTAAGATTTGCTGGTAATCTCTGCTTTAGAGTAATGGTACTATCATTACATTCAAACCATCCACATTTCTTTTTTATGTATGCAGTGTAGTGCCCTGAATTGGTTGTGGCTCCTGCGTGGTAGATTATACCTATTGTTGTGAAGGTTTTCTTACCAAGTGAATTTTGACCATGTGTGAATCCAGTCAGCTTGCAGTTGTTTTTGGTACCATCTGCATTGTAACGTAGAAGCATTAGTATTACGTATTTACTAAGTGTTTGTATTACTAACGTGGAGCGATTATCTGAATTGCAGGTTGAGCATAATCTACCATGGTTTGCATTTTGTACAAGTTGCTGAAATGAAATGGATTCACAATTTGGTATTGATATATATATGAAGCGTTCATTGGGGATTTCTTCTTGTGTCACATTGTTGCAGAGAGTGCATGTATGTTTCCACACGTATGAAATCTGAAAGATTTCATTTATAGGTATGTTTTTGTTTTCCAGTACTTGTAGTAAGTACATTAGAAATTCTTGTGAATCTTCCTGTGAGTTTATAGTGAATTACACCATTCCAGCACAGTAGTCCAATTGTCGTCTTATTCCAAAAACACTACATGTGTTGTCAGGATTGTTTGCTGCATTTCTGTGAAGTACTAACATTTGCAAACACAATGAGTCTGTACTGTGTGAGTAAATGTTGTCAACAATTGGTGGTAATTGAAATAGAATATTCATTGCTACATTTGCATAGCAACTTACACCAACTATATTTGAGAATTTAAATGGTCCAGGTAGTTCTGTATCTAACTGCTTTTTTTGGAGTTTGTCTTCCTTCTTTAAAGAAGTACCTGGTTTACTTTCTCTAATTGATTCTTTTTAGTTTGTGGTACTTGATGAAGTATTAGTTTCTTTTACTCTCTTTGGAGAATTTGCAGTGTTGTCCTGTTGCATTTCTGTTTGATTTAGTTTTCTTTTACAACGTTTTAGTTTTTGTGGAACAGAATATGTGTTTAGATGGGGAGTGTATAGTGAGCGAAGTCTATTATATTCTAAAATGCAAGGAATATCAGCGTTTACTTTACTTGCATCAAAGTTGATTAGAAATAGACCGTCAAGTGTACGTAAGCGTGATAGTGCTACGTAGCTCATGCCTTCTTTAAAGTCTGTGTTACCAATATCTATCATTGCTATGTCTAGGGTAAGACCTTGTGATTTATGAATTGTGACTGCGTATGCAAGAGTTAGAGGAAATTGTTCTCTGCGTACATACATATCTTTGAAGAGAAGGAATCTAGCTGTTGAGCGTCCTATCCATTTTACTTCTGAAAGTTTGTCAAAGAGTATATTGACAAACTGAATTTTGTTGTCACGTGGGTATGTTTGAAAGCCAACAACTGTATCTAGTGCTCCATTAACTAGTCCTTGGTCCACGTCAAGGTTACGTTTAAGCATTACTCTGCAATTTAAGGATAATTTTAACATATTTTCTAAGCCTGCTGTGTTTGAGATTGATTTTTCTAAATTATTTAGTCTTGTTGTGGCTTGGTCACACATGGGTAGTGTCATACCATGTACATCTCGTTTGTCTGTGGCGCTAATTTCCATTGTTGGTTGCATTTCTTTACTTAGCATGATTTCTTTGAATTTGAAACAGCTTGCAAGAGTTGGCATTAAGGCCATACAATTGACATTTTTGTGGGCTAATTGTTCCTTAACATCTGTAGCACATGCATTATCGCCATAAAGTGCATTAATGTGCCGGGTTTTCAATGTTGCTTCTGCTTCTTTAGAAAGTATACCAACTCTCAAACTTTTTAAAATGTTGGCATAAGTTAGATCTGCAGATTGGCGCATGTTTTCTGTTAATTCTCTGTATTGGAAATGTTGCCAAAGGTTGACATTTCCAATGCTGCCAACAGTTTTACGGCAGAGTTTGTGCCCTAATGTTTTAAAAATAGGTTCACCTTTTACTGGTGTTAATTGAAGCAGATCTCCAAAAACAATAATGTGTTTTCCTGCAAAGAGCTCTTCATAGTCTGTTTTGAGTACTTCTTCTAATCTGAGGTGAATCAAAGCTAACATCAGGTTGGAGACCATGCTCACATCATCTATTAGTAGCATTTTCATTTGTTTCAATACTCTGCGTAATTCCATTGCAGCTTCTGCAGAAAGTTTGTAATAGTCTAATTTGTTCTGGTGTTCTACTGGTAATAGTAGTAATCAGTGTAATGTAACACCACCTATGTTGTAGGCAGCTAAACCTGTGGGGGCAGTGACAACAGCTGACAATTTGTTGTTTGTCAATTGTTGAAGGAACTTACTAATGGTCTTCCTTATCTTCATACTGACACATGGTGTTTTCTACTTCTATCTGCCTCATTTGTTATTAGTGGTTCTCCCAGTGGTTCTTGGCTTCCTGTTACAGAAGGTTGACTACTGTCAGGAGTATCCTTATCTAGTTGGGCTTGGAGTTCTTCTTCATGTTGCTGTTCATTGTGCAACATTGTTTTGTACTGTGTAAAGTTTACATCAGTTATAGTGCTTTCATTTGCTTTGAAAGAATCCTCATATGAGTCATAGTTATCTAGTATTTGTTCTTCTTTTCTCCATGGTTTGAAGAGTTGTAGCAGGGACATGTAATATACTTCTTTATGTTGAGGAGTCTTCAATGACAACTTGATATGATTAATTAAATGTGGTTTAGTGAGTTTAACTAAGCTGCCTTCACAGTCTGTCACTCTATATTTACCTTTTTTTTTCATCGGGTTTCATATTATTTTTGTATATGTAGTTTTGGGCTATTTGGTATAGACACATGTTTTCCAAAGTATTACTTCTGTTTGGGTAGTATGTATCAAATAAATTTTTTTTTTAAAAGGTATTGGCTGTTGGGATCATGTTTGGCTATTGTATCTATATCTTCATATGATTTTAGAACTCTTTTTCTAGATTTAGCTGGACCAAGACTTAGCCATACTATATTTTCAGATTTACCATACAATGAAGTACCAGTTAAACGATCAGCTGCTTCATAAGATCCACATTCTCTATGGGTGAGCATTTTTATGCCCAAGCTGTATAATTTCTGAGATACTGTTTTACCTGATGACAGGTCATTCCAGAGGTCTTGGAGCTCTGTCTTTTCTGCTTTAGTTAACTATGCTGTGACATATCGTGCAACTGCAGTAGAATTGTCTGCAATGTACTGCACATCTATGTTTGCATTCCATAAGTGGGCAATGATTGCATTATAATCATTGATATATTTTTCTTCTTCTTTTCTTTTTATGTAATATGTATTTTTAGGTGACTTTCCTTTAACAGTATGTCTAACTGAAGACATGAGGTTGTTTACTTGACCTGTATTTGTAACTGGTCTAGGGAAACCAAATCGGCATTTGGTGTAGTATTTGCCTTTGTTTTTGTATTTGCGACGACAATATTTTCCACATTTGTGTCTTTGAAATTGTAAAATTTGTGCACGAAGATCACTATTTGTGGCTTCTAATGGAATTTCACAAGTGACATATTTTTCAATAAACTGTAAAACAGTGGCATCACTGTCTTGACCAAATTTAGGAGCATCTTTAATCCATAAAAGCATGTGGATATGTGGTGCTCCTCTGGCTTGGTACTCTTTTCTCCAAAAGAAGTGTTGCACTTCTCCAAGGGGAGGAACAGTTTTATTACAAATAAAATGTAGCATAGCAATGAAGCGATGATGAAAATATCTTGAAACATTAACAGGATCCAAAGAACAAAGTTCTCCAGGTGTTAGAATATCTATGTTTGTTTTGTTTTTATTTGATATGCGTAGGAAATCATGTAAATCTTCCCATGCATATTCTGCACAACTTAATGTAACAAACCAAGTGGGTGGGCCAAGGTTTCTGATCATACAACATACATCTCCATGACGTCGAAACCAGTACTCTTTAGTACCACGCATATTTGCTAATAGATTTGTAATATTTGATTGTAAAACCTCATCCTTTTGTTGCACTTTCTCTAATAATTGTGTAGCTGTCATATTTTGAAAGTGTGATCCTGATTTTAATATGTGTGCAACTCCGTAACATAAAGTTGCTAGTTCACTTTCAAAGAGTAGGTGGAATATGTATTCCACATTTTGTCTAAATCTGGGATCTTCAGAATACATCCGTAATGAGCGGTATTCTGAAGCTGATATTTGAATAGGTCTATCATCATACCTTCCTCCTTTGCCAGTTGGAAAGAGTAGAGGAAAAGCACGTGCTTCTATACTTTTTTCCCATATACTGATTGGCGATCCTTTTGTTTGACGCATTTGGTAAGTTTCTAGTACATCTTGTACGGTGTCATTACAGTGCAAAGGATGAATTGTATAATGGTCTAAAGTATTTCATAGTGTAGCTGGATCTAGTAGCTCAAATTGACCAGCTTCTTGTGTTTCTTGAATTATTTCAGTTCTATCTTTCAAGTTCTCTTCAATATTAATTTCTTTGTAATAGTCATTATTCTCTTTAAGATATTGGAAGGCTTGTCTAACTTTATATAAATCTACCAGCTGTTGCCATATTTTTTTGTCTTTTGAAGGTACTCCATTTACTAATATAATTAAAGATTGCTGCATTGGACGTTGCACATTTTCTTTTAGATTTAATGGTAAATAAACTACTTTTCCACGAATGCCTTTTACCAATTCAAGGGAGGTAATTTTGCTGTTTTTGGTTGAAGGCGTATTATTGCTTGAAATGGGTGTACTGTTTGAATTATGATGCTCTCATATAAATTAATTTGTTGTAGAGGTTTTGGTACTGGGTATAATTCCAAATTATTTGTGATAGAACGTGAAGGAGTTTGGTTGTTGTCAAGTTTTGTAGTGCAATAACTGCAAAGTATTAAGGGCTCAGTTATTTCATATTTGTTTTCTGCTAGAAGGTAGAGAGCTAATTCAAACCATTTAGAATGTTCATTGTCTTCTATTTTGTATGATAGGTCCACAGTTCTTGTGTTACTTTTATAAAAAATTCTACGGCAACATACACATACATGGTTTGGTACTTCAGCTGATGTACTTTTAAATTTTAGTATTTCTTTTTTGTATGTGTTTAGCAAAAGGTTGCCATGTGTAGAATTGTTGCTTAATTGGTTTAAAGCTATTTCATTCTGTAAATGGCTTTCACTTCCAAAATATTTTTTCTGGATATAGTGAATTTCTTCAAGTAGGTCTTTTGCTGTACCATGTAGAAGGATGTTATTTAACTTTGCTAGTGCTAAAGCAGGACTTTTAGCATAGTACAGTTTATAGACTAGATTTCTTATAGTTGAATGATGTGTTGATATCCTTTTGATATCATGGAAAGTGGTTTTACAAGTAGGTCCTGTAATGCAGGCCAATGAATGCCCTTGTAGTCCTGTGTACTTGCGCACGGGACAGGTATCTATATTTTGCAGTAATTTAATTTTGATTTTGTCTTTGCTTTTTACATATTTATTGAGGAATTGGTGTAAAGATTTAAAACATTGTTTGGGAATGTTACACATTGACGTGCATGGCCATTTGTACACTAGACGTTCTGATTTAGTTGAATGGAGGGGTAATTCTAAGTTTTCAGGGCATATTTTTGTAAGGAGTACTTCTTGTTCCATTATGGTATTATTCACTTTTTCATAACCTCGACCACTGCTATTTATGGAAATTGTATTTGTTTGCTTTTGTTTGTACGCTTCTTCATTAAAATATGGTTCTGTGCTCGTAGTGTGATTCCATTCACCTCCGCAGATACTTAAGAAGTTCTTTCTGTTGACATTTCGCTTATTGAGAAGTCTTTTTTGTAATTTAGTTATTAGTTTTGTTAGTGGTTTCATTTTGTTTAACAGTAAAATAAATACATTTCTTTTGAGCAGAATTTCACTGTCCATCAATGCTTCTAAGTTTAATTTCCTGCGATAGGTTTTAAGCTTTGAACCTGATTTCTCTCCTGTTTTTATAAGATATTGAAGGACTTTGTGACGGTATATTTTGGCTAAAATACTTTTCTTGGTATGCTTACTTTGCACTATATTAAAATTTGAAGAAGTAGTTTTATCTGTACTGATAGCTGATTTTCTGTTAATTGTTTTTTGGTTTGTTTTACATTTTGATGGAGGAAGCGGAGTTGTTGTACTTGAAACTTCTTGTGTTTCACTAAATGATTGTATTAGCTGTTTTGTTTCAACTTTTTTTACAAATTCTGCTAGAGATGGATGCTTATGTTGGACACCTTTATTTTCATTTGCTCTAATTTTGTGTTGCTTTCTATGGAGTTGTCTTTTGGTAGGCATTCTTTAGGGTCTGTTGAAAAAAATAAAGAAGATATGGGTTGGGGTGTTCTGGAATGTGTGTGTGCTGTGTGCATGAGTGTTTGAGTAAGATGATAAAGATGTATGTAATGGTGTGTGATTGTGCATTGGGAACTAAAACTAGTAGGGATAGGTATTCTTGAATTTGTGTGTTACTAAACTGGGGTTCAGACGACAAAAAAAAGCAAGCTAGTGGTGTGGAAAAGTACAAATAATAAATCTAAAGTATACAATTAAAACAGTTGTTTGTTCTATAATATGAAAATTGTAGTGGTTCGGTTGGCTAATTTGTGTGTCCAAAAATAGAAATGTGTGGGCCATTCTGGTTGCAAATCGCTGTTTACGACATGGACATTTTTGGAAAAAATGGTACAAAATCTCTATTTTAAGAAACCAAAATAGCTGGTGTTAATGTTATAGTATATTTGATTAATAATATAAATATTAGGGTGATATTTAACTTACTATTTTTTAAAAATTAACAGGTAACATCTTAGTTTTTCTTTCTTCTTCGAATTCGGCTGCATCTTTTCAGGAAACTGGTCTTCACTGCAACTGTAAAAGCTTCAAATTAGTAACTTTGTTTGTATATAGCACTGTTTTTAATTTAGATATTGATTTTTTAATTGAAATCCTCAGTGCCTTCTGTAAAACCATTAAACTAATTTATTTACATAAAATACATTGCATCAGTTCAGTACATATGATATGTTCTTAGTGAACAAATTGTATTGAATGACTAACTGTAGCAAAATAAAATATCTTTACTATGTCTTGTGAAATGTATAATATATTAGTGAATACCACTATTTCTGTAAGTAAACTGTTCTAGGTAATAGTGCCTCAATGTCATGTCTAATTTAAAGTAATTAAGTAAATAAATAAATAAAAACAAAAAATATGAAATTGTATAAGTATTTTTATAAAGGTTTAAACATAGATTGTGTTTGCATGCAATTTTGTTTGAACATATGTAGTCTATATATTTCATTTAAAAAATGTTAGTTTAACATGATTTAAGTGTGTGTGTATAAAGAAAGTAAAAAGTATAAAGGTGTATAAGTGATAGTTGATTTTAGGAAATTGAAAAAAGTACAGTAAATTCATTTTACAGATTTTACAAGGTAAAAGTCTGTTTGAAAATGTGTTCATCTACCATAGCTCTCAACTCACACGCTTTTGGCGGGTGTCAAACGCCTTGTAAAGGGCAGACTCACCCGCCAAGCCTCCTGCACACCCATTCATTCCAATGGGCGTCTCACCCGCCAAAAACAAAATCGGGTGATTTCACCTGCCTGTAAAACAAAAATGGTTGAGAGCTATGTCATCTACTATACAGAAAATATGCATACCTGAAGTTTGTGTTCATGCATATGGATATGCATGGAGCTACAAGTAGAAATCTTGAAGACTTGTACAGTATTTGTGGTAGATGCTGCTTGCCAATGATATGACACTTGTACTCAGAGAGATTCAGAGTACATTTGCAGTGCTGATATATGATGATGCAGTTAGATGTAGAGGTCTTGAATGTGATTGGTGCATGGTCATGTGATTTTTGAGGTACATCCAATGAGGGAATGCCAGAGAGAGTGTAGTGGAAATGGTAGAAGGGCTGTTCATGTTACGATATGTCCGCGGACATGGCGGTAGTTCCCGGACATCGGGAGTTACATCCGGGGATTTTTGGGTTCAGAAGTCATGCAAATGAGAATAAGTACTGAAAGGGATTGGTCAGGAAAGTTTGGTGGGTGTGTTGTGCCAGGGGAGATTTTCTCAGATACTATTTTTGCTGAGAGAACAAAAGATAGCTATGGCTGTGTGTTTCAGAAAACAGATTGTTTGGATTTTAGGAGAATGGCCCACACATTTCTATTTTTGAACACACAAATTAGCCAACTGAACCACTACAATGTTCATATTATAGAACAAACAACTGTTTTAATTGTATACATTAGATTTACTATGTGTACTTTTCCACGCCACTAGCTTACTTTTTATGTGTCATCTGAACCCCAGTTTACTAACACATAAATTCAAGTATACCTATCCCTACTAGTTTTAGTTCCCAATGCACAATCACACACCATTACATACATCTTTATCATCTTACTAAAACACTCATGCACACAGCACACATACATTCCAGAACACCCCAACCCATATCTTCTTTATTTTTTTCAACAGACCCTAAAGAATGCCTACCAAAAGACAACTCCGTAGAAAGCAACGCAAAATTAGAGCAAATGAAAATAAAGGTGTCCAACATAAGCATCCATCTCTAGCAGAATTTGTAAAAAAAGTTGAAACAAAACAGCTAATACAATCATTTAGTGAAACACAAGAAGTTTCAGGTACAACAACTTCGCTTCCTCTATCAAAATGTAAAACAAACCAAAAAACAATTAACAGAAAATCAGCTATCAGTACAGATAAACTACTTCTTCAAATTTTAATATAGTGCAAAGTAAGCATACCAAGAAAAGTATTTTAGCCAAAATATACCGTCACAAAGTCCTTCAAAATCTTATAAAAACAGGAGAGAAATCAGGTTCAAAGCTTAAAACCTATCGTAGGAAATTAATCTTAGAAGCATTGATGGACAGTGCAATTCTTCTCAAAAGAAATGTATTTATTTTACTGTTAAACAAAATGAAACCACTAACAAAACTAATAACTACATTACAAAAAAGACTTATCAATAAGCGAAATGTCAACCGAAAGAACTTCTTAAGTATCTGCAGAGGTGAATAGAATCACACTACGAGCACAGAACCATATTTTAATGAAGAAGCGTACAAACAAAAGCAAACAAATACAATTGCCATAAATAGCAGTGGTCGAGGTTATGAAAAAGTGAATAATACCATAATGGAAGAAGAAGTACTCCTTACAAAAATATGCCCTGAAAACTTAGAATTACCCCTCCATTCAACTGAATCAGAACGTCTAGTGTACAAATGGCCATGCACGTCAATGTGTAACATTCCCAAACAATGTTTCAAATCTTTACACCAATTCCTCAATAAATATGTAAAAAGCAAAGACAAAATCAAAATTAAATTACTGCAAAATATAGATACCTGTCCAGTGCGCAAGTAAACAGTACTACAAGGACATTCATTGGCCTGCATTAAAGGACCTACTTGTAAAACCACTTTCCATGATATCAAAAGGATATCAACACATCATTCAACTATAAGAAATCTAGTCTATAAACTGTACTATGCTAAAAGTCCTGCTTTAGCACTAGCAAAGTTATATAACATCCTTCTACATGGTACAGCAAAAGACCTACTTGAAGAAATTCACTATATCCAGAAAAAATATTTTGGAAGTTAAAGCCATTTACAGAATGAAATAGCTTTAAACCAATTAAGCAACAATTCTACACATGGCAACCTTTTGCTAAACACATACAAAAAAGAAATACTAAAATTTAAAAGTACATCAGCTGAAGTACCAAACCATGTATGTGTATGTTGCCGTAGAATTTTTTATAAAAGTAACACAAAAACTGTGGACCTATCATACAAAATAGAAGACAATGAAGATTCTAAATGGTTTGAATTAGCTCTCTACCTTGTAGCAGAAAACAAATATGAAATAACTGAGCCCTTAATACTTTGCAGTTATTGCACTACAAAACTTGACAACAACCAAACTCCTTCACGTTCTATCACAAATAATTTGGAATTATACCCAGTACCAAAACCTCTACAACAGCTTAATTTATATGAGAGCATCATAATTCAAACAGTACACCCATTTCAAGCAATAATACGACTTCACCAAAAACACCAAATTTACCTCCCTCTGTATTGTTAAAAGGCATTCGTGGAAAAGTAGTTTATTTACCATTAAATCTAAAAGAAAATGTGCATACTTTAGGAGTGCAACGTCCAATGCAGCAATCTTTAATTATATTAGTAAATGGAGTACCTACAAAAGACAAAAAAATATGGCAACAGCTGGTAGATTTATATAAAGTTAGACAAGCCTTCCAATATCTTAAAGAGAATAATGAATATTACAAAGAAATGAATATTGAAGAAAACTTGAAAGATACAACTGAAATAATTCAAGAAACACAAGAAGCTGGTCAATTTGAGCTACTAGATCCTGCTACAATATCAAATACTTATACCATTATACAATTCATCCTTTGCACTGTAATGAAACCGTACAAGGTGTACTGGAAACATACCAAATGCATCAAACAAAAGGATTGCCAATCAGTATATGGGAAAAAAGTATAGAAGCACGTGCTTTTCCTCTACTCTTTCCAACTGGCAAAGGAGGAAGGTATGATGATAGACCTATTCAAATATCAGCTTCAGAATACCGCTCATTACAGATGTATTCTGAAGATCCCAGATTTAGACAAAATGTGGAATACATATTCCACCTACTCTTTGAAAGTGAACTAGCAACTTTATGTTACGGAGTTGCACACATATTAAAATCAGGATCACACTTTCAAAATATGACAGCTACACAATTATTAGAGAAAGTGCAACAAAAGGATGAGGTTTTACAATCAAATATTACAAATCTATTAGCAAATATGCGTGGTACTAAAGAGTACTGGTTTCGACGTCATGGAGATGTAAGTTGTATGATCAGAAACCTTGGCCCACCCACTTGGTTTGTTACATTAAGTTGTGCAGAATATGCATGGGAAGATTTACATGATTTCCTATGCATATCAAATAAAAACAAAACAAACATAGATATTCTAACACCTGGAGAACTTTGTTCTTTGGGTCCTGTTAATGTTTCAAGATATTTTCACCATCGCTTCATTGCTATGCTACATTTTATTTGTAATAAAACTGTTCCTCCCCTTGGAGAAGTGCAACACTTCTTTTGGAGAAAAGAATACCAAGCCAGAGGAGCACCACAAATCCACATGCTTTTATGGATTAAAGATGCTCCTAAATTTGGTTAAGACAGTGATGCCACTGTTTTACAGTTCATTGAAAAATATGTCACTTGTGAAATTCCATCAGAAGCCACAAATAGTGATCTTCGTGCACAAATTTTACAATTTCAAAGACACAAATGTGGAAAATATTGTCGTCGCAAATACAAAAACAAAGGCAAATACTACACCAAATGCCGATTTGGTTTCCCTAGACCAGTTACAAATACAGGTCAAGTAAACAACCTCATGTCTTCAGTTAGACATAGTGTTAAAGGTAAGTCACCTAAAAATACATATTACATAAAAAGAAAAGAAGAAAAATATATCAATGATTATAATGCAATCATTGCCCACTTATGGAATGCAAACATAGATGTGCAGTACATTGCAGACAATTCTACTGCAGTTGCAAGATATGTCACAGCAACTAAAGCAGAAAAGACAGAGCTCCAAGACCTCTGGAATGACCTGTCATCAGATAAAACAGTATCTCAGAAATTATACAGCTTGGGCATAAAAATGTTCACCCATAGAGAATGTGGATCTTATGAAGCAGCTGATCGTTTAACTGGTACTTCAATGTATGGTGAATCTGAAAATATACTATGGCTAAGTATTGGTCCAGCTAAATCTAGAAAAAGAGTTCTAAAATCATATGAAGATATAGAAACAATAGCCAAACATGATCCCAACAGCCAAGCCATTTTAAAAAACAATTTATTGGACACATACTACCCAAACAGAAGTAATACTTTGGAAAACATGTGTCTATACCAAATAGCCCAAAACTACACATAGAAAAATAATATGAAACCTGATGAAAAAAAAAGGAAAATATACAATGACAGACTGTGAAGGCAGCTTAGTTAAACTCACTAAACCAAATTTAATTAATCATATCAAATTGTCATTGAAGACTCCTCAACATAAAGAAGTATATTACATGTCCCTGCTACAACTCTTCAAACCATGGAGAACAAAAGAACAATTACTAGATAACTATGACTCATATGAGGATGCTTTCAAAGCAAATGAAAGCACTATAACTGATGTAAACTTTACACAGTACAAAACAATGTTGCACAATGAACAGCAACATGAAGAAGAACTCCAAGCCCAACTAGATAAGGATACTCCTGACAGTAGTCAACCTTCTGTAACAGGAAGCCAAGAACCACTGGGAGAACCACTAATAACAAATGAGGCAGAATTAGCTATGATAGAAGTAGAAAACATCATGTGTCAGTATGAAGATAAGGAAGACTTAACTATACTACAATCAAAACTAAACAATGAGCAAAGTAGCATTTTTCAAGAAGTAACAAAACAAATTGCACATGGTGTAAAACATGAAAATAAAGAATGTTCCTGCCATAATTATAAACCTATACTACTGTACGTCGGTTGTGAAGCTGGTTCTGGCAAAACATTCCTAATCAAAATCATTAGTAAATTCCTTCAACAATTGACAAACAACAAACTGTCAGCTGTTGTCACTGCCCCAACAGGTTTAGCTGCCTACAACATAGGTGGTGTTACATTACACCGATTACTACTATTACCAGTAGAACACCATAACAAATTAGACTATTACAAACTTTCTGCAGAAGCTGGAATGGAATTACGCACAGAATTGAACCAAATGAAAATGCTACTAATAGTTGAAGTGAGCATGGTCTCCAACCTGATGTTAGCTTTGATTCACCTCATATTACAAGAAGTACTCAAAACAGACTATGAAGAGCTCTTTGCAGGAAAACACATTATTGTTTTTGGGGATCTGCTTCATTTAACACCAGTAAAAGGTGAACCTATTTTTAAAACATTAGGGCACAAACTCTGCCGTAAAACTGTTGGCAGCATTGGAAATGTCAACCTTTGGCAACATTTCCAATACAGAGAATTAACAGAAAACATGTGCCAATCTGCAGATCTAACTTATGCCAACATTTTAAAAAGTTTGAGAGTTGGTATACTTTCTAAAGAAGCAGAAGCAACATTGAAAACCCGGCACATTAATGCACTTTATGGCGATAATGCATGTGCTACAGATGTTATGGAACAATTAGCCCACAAAAATGTCAATTGTATGGCCTTAATGCCAACTCTTGCAAGCTGTCTCAAATTCAATAAAATAATGTTAAGTAAAGAAATGCAACCAATAATGGAAATTAGCGCAACAGACAAACTAGATGTACATGGTATGACACTACCCATGTGTGACCAAGCCACAACAAGACTAAATAATTTAGAAAAATCAATCTCAAACACAGCAGGCTTAGAAAAGATGTTAAAATTATCCTTAAATTGCAGAGTAATGCTTAAACGTAACCTTGACGTGGACCAAGGACTAGTTAATGGAGCACTGGGTACAGTTGTTGGCTTTCAAACATACCCACGTGACAACAAAATTCAGTTTGTCAATATACTCTTTGACAAACTTTCAGAAGTAAAACGGATAGGACACTCAACAGCTAGATTCCTTCTCTTCAAAGATATGCATGTACGCAGAGAACAATTTTCTCTAACTCTTGCATACGCAGTCACCATTCATAAATCACAAGGTCTTACCCTAGACAAAGCAATGATAGATATTGGTAACACAGTCTTTAAAGAAGGCATGAGCTACGTAGCACTATCACGCTTACGTACACTTGACGGTCTATTTCTAATCAACTTTGATGCAAGTAAAGTAAACACTGATATTCCTTGCATTTTAGAATATAATAGACTTCGCTCACTATACACTCCCCATCTAAACACATATTCTGTTCCACAAAAACTAAAACGTTGTAAAAGAAAACTAAATCAAACAGAAATGCAACAGGACGTTACTGCAAATCCTCCAAAGAGAGTAAAAGAAACTAATACTTCATCAAGTACCACAAACAAAAAAGAATCAATTAGAGAAAGTAAACCAGGTACTTCTTTAAAGAAGGAAGACAAACTCCAAAAAAAGCAGTTAGATACAGAACTACCTGGACCATTTAAATTCACAAATATAGTTGGTGTAAGTTGCTATGCAAATGTAGCAATGAATATTCTATTTCAATTACCACCAATTGTTGACAACATTTACTTACACAGTACAGACCCATTGTGTTTGGAAATGTTAGTACTTCACAGAAATGCAGCAAACAATCCTGACAACACATATAGTGTTTTTGGAATAAGACGACAATTGGACTACTGTGCTGGAATGGCGAAATTCACTATAAACTCACAGGGAGATCCACAAGAATTTCTAATGTACTTACTACAAGTACTGGAAAACAAAAACATACCTATAAATGAAATCTTTCAGATTTCATACATGTGGAAACATACATGCACTCTCTGCAACAATGTGACACAAGAAGAAATCCCCAATGAACGCTTCATATATATATCAATATCAAATTGTGAATCCATTCCATTTCAGCAACTTGTACAAAATGCAAACCATGGTAGATTATGCTCTACCTGCAATTCAGATAATCGCTCCACGTTAGTAATACAAACACATAGTAAATACGTAATACTAATGCTTCTACGTTACAATGCAGATGGTACCAAAAACAACTGCAAGCTGACTGGAGTCACACATGATCAAATAATACTTGGTAAGAAAACCTTCACAACAATCTACCACGCAGGAGCCACAACCAATTCAGGACACTACACTGCATATATAAAAAAGAAATGTGGATAGTTTGAATGTAATGCTAGTACCATTACTCTAAAGCAGAGATTACCAGCAAATCTTACAAACGATTATTTGATGTTCTTAAAACCAAAATTTGATAAATATACTGTATTTAAACCTTTTAGTAAATTTGTGTTAAAAAAATATAAACTGTTAATATACTCCAAAAGCTATCTAACTGCTCAAAGATTCTACAACAACTAATCAAATAAATGAATACCACTAAATTAGACCAAAAAAATACACAGTTAGAATACGCCAATTGGTATCTAACTGTCCCAAAATTTAACAATATCCAAATAGATAAATCAAAACCACTAAAATATATTAAAAAAATAGACAGTTAGAATACGCCAATTGGTATCTAACTGCTCCAAAATTTTATAATATCAAAACAAATGAAGAATCTGTTACTGCTCCAAAAAAAATACAACAAAGCAAAGTATAAAGCATTAGCCAGAAACAACAAGTGAACACTGAAAACAAACAAACAAATAAACTGTAGCATAACAGAAAAAGGTTTTTTTTTTTTTAATCCAACATGGATTTATTTTCCTCCCACAGACCCAATGATTTTAGCAACAAATACAGAAACTGAGCAAATTGCACAGTACTCTGATTTGTACTCTACTAAATATGAGGGTCGTCAAAAAATAAAAGTATATTGCTTATAAAATGTAATAAGTCATTACAAAATACTAATACTAACATGGTATTTTATTTTATCACAGAAATGAAGAAGAAAAACATGGACTCCCATTACTAGACCAAACAGTAAGTATACAATAATAAGGACAACCATAGCAGCATATCACATAAATAGTATCTAATACCTTTGTTCCTTATACATTTGTTTTTCACCCAAAGTTATAAGCAAATATGAATGTGATATGCTGCGGTGGTTGTTGCCAGGGCATAGAGTCTTGGGTGCATGGCCAAATGTCCATGCACCCAAGACTCTATGCCCTGGCAACAACCACCACAGAATATCACATCCATAGAGTCAAACAATTCAACTATATCTATGGGAAACTTTTAATGTCCGCGAACAATGTGAGTGTTCTTAGAACACTTTGAACTTGCCAGCGAACAATACGGATACCGTTTTCAGGACACCCCCTACGAACATTTCAGAACAACACGATAGTTCTAATAACACTTTCAACTTAACAACGAACAATACGGACAGCGTCCTAAGGACACCCCCTACGAACATTCCAGGACACCGGGAGTTTTCTTAGAAGCGTCTTCAGAACACCACCATCTTGTTTATTTGCGAACATTTCAGGACGCCGCGAGTGTTCTTAGGACACATTCAACTTGACAAAGAACAATACGGACAGCGTCCTCAGGACACCCCCTACGAACACTCCCCGGACACCGGGAGTGTTCTTAGAAGCGTCTTCAGAACACCACTATCTTGTTTATTTGCGAACATTTCAGGACACCCCGAGTGTTCTTAGGACACATTCAACTTGACAAAGAACAATACAGACAGCGTCCTCAGGACACCCCCTACGAACACTCCCCGGACACTGCGACTGTTCTTAGAAGCGTCTTCAGAACACCCCCATTTTGTTTATTTGCGAACATTTCAGGACACCGCGAGTGTTCTTAGGACAAATTCAACTTGACAGAGAACAATACGGACAGCGTCCTCAGGACACCCCCTACGAACAGTCCCCGGACACCGCGAGTGTTCTTAGAACAGTTTCACTTTGCTTGCGAACAAAACAGACACATATTGACTCCTTAGAACACCCCCTAGTCAGTTTATTTAGAACATTTCAGAACACCCGGGATTGCCGCAAACAAATCGAACACAAAAAGAATGTCTAACACATAAAAAACACAACTTTCATCCTATCTCATACACTCCCACCCTCCCCAAACACTCCTACACACCAACACACTCTACAAAATACACATTCTGAACAAAGTTTCACCGCGCTGTCCGGGGACATCCGCGAATCCAAGATGGCAGGCGCTACCGAAAAATCTGACGCGCTTCACGCTCCACGCCGTCCAATCAGCGAACACTTTGCATGTCCGCGAACATCATGCAAGACGATTGGCCAATCAGGACACTTTCCGCGGAGCGAACAGGGAAGTGTGTCCGCAAACCGAACACAGATATCACTAATTTTTTTTTACCTACTTTTTGGTCATTTTAAAAAAAAATACTGGACGGATTTTCACCAAATTTGCAAAAGCACGCTTTCGGGACCAAGCCGCTGCTCCTGGTCCAAATTTGGTGGAAATCCGTCCAGCGGTTTGGGCTGTAGGCGCAAGCAAAATTTTTTTCCCATTCACTCTATGGAGAGTGAGTATAATGTATACAAATATGAGCATATAGAGGGAAGGTAGAGTAATAAAAATAAAACTATGAGAAAGTGCTGATAACCATAATGATTATCTTCATGCACAGAAAGGATTGCTCTCTTTCAAGCCTGTATCTTCCGCTATGTATATGTTTCATATGATGTGACTGGACCCTAAGTCTACAAATAAAGTACCTTTTCAATTTTTACTTCCTGACTGTTACTGAAGAAAACTATGTATGTATGTATGTATGTATGTATTTAGTTTTTATATAGCGCTGATAGCCCGCAGGCATCAGGGCGCTTGTACATAGAACACCGATACTGCGAGACCGAAGACAGACAACACGTATGGGACGGACAAACGGTACAGCTAGCTAATGAGCGACGCGATCTCTAACTAAGGACCTGTGCCCACGGGTTCTTATCTAAAGAGGTATGTTTTCAGCCTCTTCCTAAAAACTGGGTGACTGACTTCGGACCTAAGTGATTCAGGGACGCTGTTCCACAGTTTGGGAGCCAGCACAAGAAAGGATCTGCCCAGCCCTGTTTTTAGCTTAAACTTGGGCACGAGCAGAAGACATTTTCTACCCGAGCGAAGGTTTTTGGTGGGATTATAGGGCCTTAAGTGTGTTTTCAAATAGGGATGCGCTGAGCCATACAGGCATTTGTGAACCAAGCAGAGGGCTTTGAACTTAATGCGCTCCTCTACCCTGAGCCAATGCAGCGCTAGCCTCTCTTCAGTAACATGGTCTTTCCTTTTCAGGTTTTTTACTATTCTGACCGCGTTGTTCTGGATCACCTGACAACTGGATAGATCCTTGGAAGCGGCCCCCAACAACAGGGCATTCCCATAGTCGAGCCGTGAGAGAATGATGGCTCTGGCTATCGTTGCCCTGTTTGCTTCATTAAGCAATGGTTTGATTGCTTTCATGAGCCTAAGATAATAAGCTGAATTTTTTTGAAGGAAGTTGGTTTGGGCGTGAGAGTCGACAACTGAATCGACCATCATGCCTAGGGTCTTTACCTTGGGAACCACTTGGATAGTGGCATTTTTAATTTGAAAAGAGCTGTACTCTGCTCCCAGTTTTTCCAACCGACGACAGGAGCCAAACAACATCAATTCTGTTTTGGAGTCGTTCAGGCACATCCAGTTTGCCTGCATCCAGTCGTCAATTAGCTTATAAACCTTGGTGAGCGTTTCACTATGTGGAACGATATGGAACTATGTGGCTTCGATATGTCAGTAAAGGATAAAAAGGCAGAGCCAGCCATGTGATGTCATCAGTGATGTCATCAATGACATTTGTGATGTCATCTTTGATGTCCTGGGTGTTAGTGTTAGCAGAGCACGGTGGCGCGAGTTATGGTTGCTTATGTTACCATAACTGCCGAATTTCAGAGGTTTTTCGGTTTTACTTTGAGCCATAACGTCCCTTTAACAAAGTTGTTTCACTGAATTTCATAGGTTTTTAGTAGCGCAACATAACCATAACGTCCCTTTAACAAAGTTTTTTCACTGAATTTCATAGGTTTTTAGTGCACAACTTAACCATAATATCCCTGACTTCATATACATGTAACATAGAACATACTAACCCCCTCGTAGTGATTTTCATGTCCGCGGACTACCGCCATGTCCGCGGACACATCGAAAATCTGAGCGTGGTGAATGTAAATTTAAATAGTGTGCCCCATTTCCCTTTTCAATTTGGCTCTGAAAAGAGACTTTTTTTTTTTTTTATAGATGCTTGACAGACACCTGTTATTTTGTATTTTTTTTTCTTGTTTTTTTTTCTTACTTTACTCCTAAAATCTTCACATAACCTTCTCCAAAGCAACCCTTACATTCCAAAATCTAAAGGCATTTCCCGTAAAAGATAAAGAAATGCCATCTTCTTTAAAATTAACAGCATTACTGGCATCAATATTCTCATTGTTACAGAAGAACATACCAGCTCTAAGCATGAAGGCACACATGCCTCGGTTGATGACACACCTAGCAATATTTTGCTGAGGACTAAAAACTGAACTATTGTCCCATATTGCCCTAGGTAGTAATCTAGAAAAAAATACTTTTGCATTTGGAAGGATCTTCATTACTGCTTGAACCAAGCATTCCAAATCAGCCAACAAAGTAAGGGCACTGACGTTGCCCAAATGGAAAGCACCATAGTGCAAAACTACCACATGCGGACTGTTCATCGTGGCCATATCCTCACAAACTTGTACAATTCCCTGTACATTGCAATCAGGCACGCTGCTCCACACCACCTCCACTCCTTTCACATCAAAGTTCTTTGCAACATGCCTGCATTCAGCGTACTGCTGTAAACCATGCACAAACATATCTCCGAGCACCAACATCCTGACATTCTCCACTTCTGCCATCTTCACCACACACAGTCTCTTTCAACACAAATCCACAACCTCGACATCTGATTGGCTGATCCGTACAGTCTTCTTTCCATGTTGGATTTCCTGGAAAAACCCAGATGTAGCACGCCCTGTCCACGAACAGCCGCGGTGTCCGTGGACGGCGTCCACTTTACTCTCTGTGCCATTCCCTCATTGCATGCAGCTAAGCAATCACACAATACGAATAACGTCCTCAGAACAACCCCATTTTGTGATTTTTTGAACATTTCAGGACAATTATTATTTCATTATTCAACATATTAACATTACACATATTATACTTTCATCTTGTACTCTGCACACAATGCTATGTTTCTCCATTAGTAGCTCAGTATACTAGATAGAATCCCATAATACAATGCTATTTATATCAATGCATCATTCAAAGCACTAATAACGGTATGATATTTATTGCAATATCCTTCACAAATTTTCCGCAACATTATAATAAAAATCCCTAGTACACAAATTCCATGAAAAGTACATACACACGTGATGTCATCAGTGATTTTATCAATGACATTTGTGATGTCATCTTTGATGTCCTGGGTGTTAGTCTTAGCAGTGCACGGTGGTGGCGCCAGTTATTTTTCAAAGCTTACCATAACTTGCGATTCTCAGGGGTCTTTCGGCTGTACTTAGTACCATAACGTCCTTTAAACAAACTTTTTGTTAATATCACGCAAACAATATACAAACATGGCGTGCAAAAACCAACTTCTACAGATGGCTTTACACAGAATGTTGCAAAGTAAAAATGTATGCTTGTTCACAGTGAAGGTCAGCTGCTTCCACAACTTCTACAGATGGCTTTACCCAGAATGTTGCAAAGTAAGAATTTATGCTCGTTCACAGTGAAGGTCAGCTGCTTCCATTTTTTTCTCAGGCCACGGAGAGGCTCACGAAGCGGACTATAAGGTTGTATTGTGTTTTGACCTTGACAGACAGAGATTGTGATGAAAGACTTCTCTTGAAGGGGTGTTGCTAAAACGTAAAAGAAGATAAAGATGAAATTTCTGAAACAAAACCACTTTTATATATTATATCACTATGTGAAAGATCGTTGGCACACGCAGAGTCGTATTTTGGCACTGCACCACTCGTAGACAATGGAAATTGCAATTGTACTGTAAGTAACCCTTTAGATTACTTTATACCAAAAATAGTTACAATAGCGTAGCATTAAAGACCGCTCAAGTTGAACTTGTTCGTTGAAAGTGGCATAAGGTTTTCTACAGCGCACTATCACTGCCGAATTGATCCACTGTCGTTTAGAGGGCTCTGAAAAAGGCAGACGACACAGGGTGGGTTAATAGAAATAATTTAACTGGTCTATAGGCGGCCAAGCGCTCTACTCGCTGTGCCACTTCACTGTAGCCTGTCAAGTGGCACAGCGAGTACAGCGCTCGCTTTGACATCCGTGCAAAGCTTGCTAACGCAAGTTTGAGTCCTGGCAAGGCCAAACTCAGCCTTTCATCCTTCCGTGGTCGATAAATGAGCACCACACACCGTGGTTAATAATAAGCACTGCTTAGATACCTCATGGTTCTTAGCGCTATATGAATGGGAAAATATTATTATTTTATTATTAACATACTCTGTTGCACTATCTTCGATAGCAAATATTTTCACGCCCTAATAAATAAAATGATGATTTTTAATGAAGATCGGCTGGTGAGACTAATTTATGTTTTTTAAAACAGGTATGTGGCTCCATTTTGCCTATGTCACGATTTACAGACTCCAGCGGATGGGGTCTTCAACTGCCAGGTGCAGGTCCAAATATGCAACTTCATGACCCTCACAATTTTATGGGACAATCGCCAAGGACCAATATGCCCTTACGCAGTACTAGCGGCTACAAACAACATACCAACCAATAGGGTGGTCTAATGGCTCGTTGTTGGAGCAACCTTCCGATTATCAGAGCGACCATTTACTTCTTTTATCATAAACCAACAGCCTATCTACCGCCAAGGAACAACGCGTGGCTCCAAATAAACATTTGCTGATCGACAACAGAGACAATAGCAAGTCGCTGAATATTCACTAAACATTTCATTTGAAATAAATTTACTTTACCAAATGTACAATCCTGCTGTTTACTTTTAAACCACAGTTTCATATTCCGAATTGTGGCGCACTGAGTTGTAAGCTGATCTAACACTCTCTGTACCGCAAAGGAACATCGCGTGTCTCAACATGAACTTTTTGCGGATCGACAACAAAGACAAATGCAAATTGCTGAATATTCTCTAAACATTTGATGTCAAATAAATGTACTTTACAACATTAACAAACTTGCTATTTGCTTTTAAATCACAGTTTCATATTCCGAATTGTGGAACCTATCTCATACTCCCCCACCCTCCCCAAACACTCTTACACACCAACAAATGGCACTAAATACAATTTTTTATCCACGTTTCACTGCGCTGTACGCGGTCGACTGCGAATACAAGATGGTGGGTGCCACAGAAAATCTGACGCGCTCCACGCCCCTCGCCGTCCAATCAGCGAACACGTCGCATGTCCGCGGACATGACGCAAGGCCATGGGCCAATCGGTGTGCTGTCCGCGGAGCGAACAGGGAAGTCCGTCCATGAACACAGATATCACTAATTTTTTGCCTTACATTTTGGTCATTTTTAAAAAAAACTACTGGACAGATTTACACCAAATTTACAAAAACACGCTTTTGGGACCAGGCCGCCGCTCCTGCTGCAAATTTGGTGTAAATCCGTCCAGCGGTTCGGGCTGTAGCCGTGCACAAAGTTTTTTCCCATTCAGTCTATGGGAAAAAAAAAAGTTTTGGGACCCCCTTATAGCTTTTCCCCTCCTGGACAAATCCTCAGCAAACTTTGCAAAAATTCAGAGTGACCCAACTACTTTTTTTGCAAAGTTTGGTGAGGATCCGTCCAGGGAGAGCGAAGTTATAAGCCGCCCAAAAAGTGCTCTTCCTATGGAAACAGCAACTTAACCATAACTACATGGCCACTACCGTGGCCATGTAATAAATATATATATATATATATGTTTTGAAAGATCTTTTGACACAGAAGAACCAGCCTTACATGTGCAATGACTCTGCCCAAGTCGCTCAAGGCATACCAAACCTATACAGGCTCCCTTTGCATGTCACTGATCTCTTCTGAGGCTAATTACTCTCAAGGCCTGGTAAGGAGCAAGTTACTTAGCTGTAACTATTGTTCTCCAGCATGGGTCTGGCATGGATTCACATGCTCATGAATATTCCTCGTTGTCAGGCTGGGAACCCTTGGTAAAAGAAATAACAGTTTCATTTTCACTTACAAACTGAATTTCTCCTCTAAAACAATCACTGCACTCGGGGTCATACTGCCCCCAGCCAAACCCTCCTCTGGTAGCCATCTTCAGATTTGGTTGCATGTAAAGTTGCAGCATGACCAAAAAGAGCCGCAGAAGGGTAGGAAGGAGGGTTCATATGTGAATCCATGCCAGACCCATGCTGGAGAGCAATAGTTACAGGTAAGTAACTTTTTCCTTCTCCCATATGGGGGCTGGCATGGATTCACATGCTCATGAATAATGAAATCATAGCAGTACAATGTTACACAACCATGGGAGGTGGCAAGGCTCAACAGAATCAAATACTGTTATGTCCGGCACAGGCTCACCTTCAAGCAAAACGGTTATGTAGCATTGCTTGGCCGACCATGGACTCCTCTCTGGAATCTCTCTCGACGCATTAGAATCTCAAGAAGGTGTGCATGGACCTCCACGTAGCAGCCTTGCACAGGTCCAGCAGGAGCCCACCAGACAGGAACGCTGTTGTCGCAGCAACCGGTCTGGTGGAATGGGCTTTTGGACAGCTGGGCAGTGGTCGATTCACCAATTTATGACAGTGCATGATGCAGCCTGAGAGCCACCTTGAGCTGTAAGCCATGGACAAGGCCTTCCCATGGTTCACTGAACCAAAGTTCACAAACAGTTGAGATGTCTTCCAAAAACTCTTTGTGCCTGCCACATAGAACTTCAGAGCACTAGCCACGTCCAGCGATTGCAAAGTCCTTTCAGCCGGCTATGTAGGTTTCAGGAAGAACACATGTAACACCAAAGGCTCGTTGAAATGGGATTCCGACGGAACCTTTGGCATGAAGTAGGGCTACGTCTGTAGCACAACCCTTGAATCATGAAAAGTCAGATATGGCTCCTTGCAGGATAGGGCCTAGATCTCACCCACCCTCCTAGCAGAGGTTATGGTCATGAGAAAAGCCATTTTCCATGAGAGGAACTTGAGAGGGGCCTGGTGCATTGGCTCAAAGGGGGCTCCCATAAGACTCATCAGCACTACATTTCGTACCCGCACCATGGCAGGAGTCTTCACCAGCATGAAAGGTCAAAACAGTCATTTGAGGAACACCTTGGCTAGACGGGCGACCGCAGAGAAGCTTGTCCTGGAGACCTGGTGTAGCAGGAGATAGCCGCCAGATGCACCTTGATAGAGGTGTGCGCCAGTCCCACCCTGGCCAAGGACAACAATTAAGGAAGAATTTGCGGAGCCATGACCCTCAGAGGGTTGATCTTCTGCGAATGGCACCAAGTACCGAAACACTTCAACTTGTAACCACAGCATTTAAGAGTTGGTGACGCCCTGGCCTTGGCGAGGACCTTCCTGCAGTCCACTGGAAAATCATATCCTACAAACTCTAGTGCGGCAGGAGCCAAGCCCTCAGGTTCAGAGATCCTGGGTTGTGAAGCAGGATTCCACATCATTCTCTAGTGAGCAGATATGCGACTACTGGCAGCTTGACTGGAGGCGATACGGACAGGCTTAGAAGGTCCGGGTAGTATATCTGCCTTAGCCACGCCTTGGCTACAGGTATCATCCTGCATCGGCACTGTTTGAGTTGATGGATGACTCGCAGCAGGAGAGGCACCGTAGGAAATGCGTACATAAACAGGCCATCCACGGGAAGGAGAAGGCACCCATCATGCTGCTAGGCTGGTGGAACCTGCTGGGAACATTCTGGCATTTGGAGTTTGTCGCCATTGCAAACAGATCGATCCGGGCTCCACCCCACTTGATGAAGATGCTGTCCGCCTGGTCCTGACGAAGTACCCACTTGTGGCACGAGCGCAATTCCCTGTTGAGAGTCGGTGATTGTTTTCTTGACTCCACCCAGGTGAAAGGGGATGAGGAACATCTCTTGGTGGATGGCCCACTGCCACAAGTTCTGCCTTCAGGGATGGAAGGAAAGACTTGAGGGCCCAGAACACTACCTGCAGTTTGAGTATATTGATGTGGAGATCCTCCTCCTCTGGCAGCCACAGGCCTGTGGTGTGCATACATCCTGTGTGGTCTCCCCAACCCTCCAGGGAAGCGTCTGTGGTGACCATCTCCTGGTAAGGGGGGTGTTTGAAACCCTGTGCCCTGGGTGATGTAGGAGTGTATGCACCACCATCGTATCGCTCAACGGAAGTTCTCGTCGAGAGGCATCTTGTCCATGAAGCTTCCTGACACTTGTATCCAGGGGCGTCCAGGAGCTCCTGAATAGGATGCACCCGCAATCTGCAGAGTCGTATCAGGTAGATGCAAGATGACATCATGCTGAGCAGCGACTGGATGGTCTGCACTGTGGAGGTCTTTACTGACAACAGTGGTTGCACATTCCTCAGCACGGTGGCTACTCTCTACTCCGAGGGAGATGCTATGCAGGTGACTGTGTTGAGCCGGGCACCCAGGAATAGAGCGTTCTGTGATGGTGTCAAGCAGGACTTTGGATAATTGGTGGAGAACCCCAGCTCCGTCAGCAGTTGGACAGTCGGCTCTGTGTGTTCAACGGCTACCTCTCTTTATTTGGCCTAGATCGTCGAGGTACAGGTACGCGTTTTCCTCACAAGTGTAGATGAGCCGCCACAGGTGCCAGGCACTTTGTGAACACCCTGGGTGCCGACTTTAGGCTGAAAGGAAGGGCTTTGAACTGGTAGTGTCTTCCCTGCACCACGAAGCATAGGAACTTTCAATGTTACATGTGAATGGGGACATCGAAGTAACACACGCTACAACATGACCATCCTGAATTTCTGGGACTTCAGGAACTTATTGAAACACTGCAGGTCTAAGATGGACCTCCAGACCCAGTATTCTTTCTGACTAAGAAGTATCTGGAGTAGACTCTGGAGCCCCAGAGTCATCTTGGAACTAGCTCTATTGCCCCTTTTTTTGGCATGACCCATACCTCTTGCAGGAGCTGAGAGAGGTGATGTTCCTGCCGGGTCACCAGAGGGATCCGCGGACACTTCTGCTGAAACACCAGTGTACGTCCATGGGCAAGAGCGTCCAGAACCCATTTGCCAGTGGAGATCTTTTCCTGCTCGCTGACGAATCCCATCAACCGGCCTCCAACCGGGGTGCATAGGTGGGGGACGGATGTCCTGGCTAGTTCAGTCCTGCTTCGGTGCCTGGATTCCATTTTGGGGGCGATGGCGGCTCTGACCATCTCTACCAAAAGCATTGGAACTGCCTCTCTAGGACTCCTGGGCTGTGGACCAGGAGGGTCAACTGTACTAAGAGGAGCTTCCACCAAAACCTTTCATCACTCTGCCCTACTTCCCTCCGGAGACACAAAACGAAGAGCAGTGCTGTTGGAGAATGCTCAGGGCACGGGCCGTCTCTGTGTCCATCTTGATGCCCTTCAAGTATTTGTTGTTTGCCTTCTCAAGAGGTCATCCCAATTGAAGGGAATGTCCAGTACACTCGTCTGGACCTCCTGACAGAAATTGGTGGCATTCAGCCAGCATTGATGATGAAGGCAGACACCATTCTCCATCTGTCAGAAACAGGAGTCAGCGATGTCCAGGGCCTGAGCGATGGCATGGTCCAAAGCCACTTACCCCATCTGGAGGAGTGACCTTTCTCCCCATGGCATCCAATTTCTTACCCTTGCTGTCCAGAGGGACTGAGGATGATGACCATGGGATAGACAATCTCTTCCTCGCAGCCGCTGACACCACTGAGTCCAGCGACGGTTGCAAATGTAGGTACCTGGGTGCGGACTTCGAAACCTGGCACTTTTTCTCCAGCCTATCCTGCTTAGCTGGGGCCATGGAATGATTCTTCAACACGGCCATATCCCGCTCCTAAATGTTATCTAGGAGGCGCACCGCCATTATGGTCTTCCTTTTGGCCTTGCACCGGTGGTAGAGGAAGCCTTCCTTCTTTGTCTCATCGGGTGTCAGCTGGAAGAACCCGGATGCCCTGGCGACCATGGCATGAAATGACCACACCTCATCCAGTGAGAATGCCCTCGGCTGCGGCAAACCGCCATCCATGAATATGTCGTAGTTGTTGTGCTTCGTCGTCGTGGCTGTGTCCGTCCATGTGTCCGGGTCCCTTGGCGGGAGGGCATGTGGTGCGCGGGTTGGTGATGCAGAGGTGTTGGATTTCATCTCCTCTTTTTCAGCAGAGGCTGATGCAGCCCCTGATGCAGGGATGGGGCCTGCGGCATCCTTTTCTGGATTTCCGACACCAACGTGTGCATGGTCAAAAGGATGTCCAGCAATACATCTCTTGGCAGAGTTGGAGAGGTAGGCCTACCAGGCCCCATGCCATCATCGCTGCTGACATTTATGCCACCGTCGTCCCCATGTCCTTCTGGATCGTGTGCATGTACTCCCGGTCATCCTCGTCTGAGGAAGAAACATCTGTGTCCTGGGGTATGGCCTGCTGGCCTGAGGCCTCCTCGCTCTCCCCCTTTTTTGCATTCTGAGAACTGGGCTCAGCAGTGGCATCCTCTTTTCTGGTGTTTTTTCCACGGCCAAGCGAGGCCTCCCACCTCAGGGGTAAGGACACACTGAGTGCAGTCGGGCTCCCTTCACCCGATCAGCCACTTTGGCCTTAGTGAGAGCGGCTGCCACCATTTTGATCATCGACAACGACTGTCGTTGTGCCGCCTGGGCCTTCTTGTGCAGGCCGCTGCCTTTTCTTCCACCCTAGTCTTCACAGGCCTCTCCTGCTGCTTAGCCGGGTTGGGTGACTTCCTTTTGGAGATGGAGCTAGAACGATGGCTGGAGATGGAGGCAGATGGTGAGCTTGATCGCACTCTGCCCATTGTGGGACCAGTTTACGCAGCGACCCCAATGGAAACAGACTTGCAGTGTTGGCCTTGTCTTGGGCCCCCATGGATGGGGCGCCCTCAAAGGACTTTGAAGCCCCTCCGCGGACCGGCCGGTCCTGAGTGAGGCATGACCTTGCTCTGGGCATGGGGCAGAGGCCTTGGCGCTTAGACACCCTGCCAGTCTACTGTGACAATCATTCATTGTTCTCTTAGAGAACCCAAAGGCAGATTTCCCAATCTCTTTCTTTGAGGTTCGGGTGAAAACAGTAGAGGCACAGAAGGTGTTTGTCCACCACAAACACATTCTGCAGTCTGCATCTGGAGCAGAGCTTGAAAAGGGAGCTTACCTCTTTCTTCTCTTCTGCCATGGTCGGGCGTGCAGAGTAGGCCCAATGGCCTTCTGGGCACTTCGTCAAAACTTGATGATCCTTCCCCTTAAGGGGCGCTGAAATTCACTGACAAACGGATCCCTGCTTGTCAGCCAATGGAGAGAAAGAGCACACAGGCTCTGTTTGACACAAATAGGACTGTTTATTCAAAAAGCGTGAAAAAACAGTAGAATAGCTCACGGAGCAAAACTCAATGACTCCCAACCCCTGACCGTACAGTAAAAATCCGAAGACGGCTGCCAGAGGAGGGGCTTACGGAGAGGGCAGTCATTGGCTGGGGGCAGTATGACCCAGAGTGCAATGATTGGTTTAGAGGAGCAATACAGTTTGTAAGTAAAAATTACACTGTTTTTTCTTTTACCGAGGATTCCCGGCCTGATGACGGGGAATATTCATGAGCATGTGAATCCATGCCAGACCCCCATGCTGGAAAAAGGATTTTCTCAAATGACTTCTGAGACCAGACAAACCAAGGAGCGATTATAGAATAACTGATTCACTTGGTGCGCCATGACTTGGTTTATGTGAAAAGCTTTGCATATTCTCTTTATCAGTATTTCTTTCTTTTAATGTTTGCAGCGTTTAGATAAATGGAAGCCTGTGGGCACCAACCCCTCTCTTGAAACAATTCTCATATCCGTGCAGCTGCCCACTAACAGGCACCATGTCTTGTGTTATTCTTCTGTCTGGACTTTTGTCCCTATGTGTCTAGGTAAGGTGTGGACGTGCCCATTTTCAGTAGGATATTTCTGTCTATCCTGTATACAAGGTGTGCTTGTGAATGCTAGAGTACAGTAGCTGCTGCAGTAAATGGACATGTACGCATAGCCTTTTATAGGGACTTATTCAGACAAAGTTTAATTATGCCGGCCTAAACTGACACCAAGCGTTATAACTGCATCCATTGCATCAGACCACAAACTGTTCAACATACACATATAATGCTCAGTGTTTTGGTTTCAATGGATTGCAATGCAGCCTAATTCCAACACTGATTCAGGGTTTCCTCCTTATTACATGCATCTTTGCCACACTGCTTACGTTGCAGAATTGCAAGACCTGCTGATGGCATTTATGAAACGTTTCACTCTTCCAACTAGCAAGCAGAGGCATGTTAGTCCTGTTGGCTTCGAGGACAAAGCTCTGTTTGGCCCCATGCATGAATCATTCTCTCAACCAATGCCCTTATAATTCAACCCTGATAACATTGTACAACACTGTGCCATTGGTGTGCTGTTAGACCGAGACGGTATCCAGTCAATATATTTAAAATATGACTTAGTGGACCATAATACCGAAAAACACTCATACATTAATTAAATAAATAAAGGCTATTGGGGTAAGGAGGTTAAAATGGTTCGGGATGGGGTTGGGATGGCGTTATACAGGTAAAAAATAAACAGGGTGCTTGGGTGGGGACCATGAAAAAACTCAGTTCTGTGTTTTCCGGTCTTCTTTCCACAATGAAATGTACCACTCTGTAATTGTAGTCCGTAAAATCCCATATAACCTTAGAGACATGGTGCGATCAAGCTGCATACGTGCATTCTTATCTATAATATACGTACGGCCTGCCTGTAAATTAAGTACTAGTATTATCACATGTTTGTGTTTAGTGAAGTTTCTACAGGCTGTACGTGGATGTCTGCATCAGGTCTTTTAGCTCACTAAGTTATCTTACCAAGTGGATTAAACTACATGCTGCAGACATCTGTTGGTAACTGATATTGGAGCTCATTAAACTGAATATCAGCATGGACGACTCGGACAGCCACTGGGCCTCATTAATGGTCCAGAGGTAACTGTGCCGGTAAAACCGTCAGCTAGCACCTGGACCCGTAATTAATTACTGGCGCCTGACTTCCCAGTGTCACCAAGCTATTCTGAGTCCAGTGGCTGGAAAGTCAGGCGCCAGTAATTCTGTTGGTCCCCATTCCCATGGAGACCCATAGGACTCCATGGGAATGGGGACACAGGAGCACCAGCACCTGTGAGAACGCTGCAAGCGGGTGCCGCCCCCTGGCAGGTCTGACCCTGGCAGGCGCATAGCACCCACCCACAGAGTTGCTTTGTTCCAGTCCAGAAACAATGGTGCCGGTAGACTTACCGGCACCGTTGTTTCCAGACCGGGACAGTTGTAATGATGCCCAATGTGTCATTATTACCTAACTTTAAAATGTTGGTCTTTTATAAATTACAACGTACAGGTAGTATCTTGAAACCCAGTTTCATAAAGTCAAGTAATTTGGTATGTTCTCATTTACCCCCAGGTCTATTCCCACTGCAGTTGATTGCCATGCAAAGAAAAATAGGAAAAGTGTGTTTGTTGCATTCTTTATTTACAGGTATTGATTTCAAATGGATTATTACATAGACATGTAGAGTATATAAAAGCATATATGAACTTAATTTGCATTGATCTGCATTCACAGTTTTGTCATAAGTAGATTGGTTGTTGTCCTAACTGTTTTTCTACTCAGTGCTGTTGTTGAGTGCCAATGGCTTTTTCAAGAAAACATCCAGCTTTGACAGAGGTGTTGTCAATAAACAAACTAATATGTAACCTTATAACGTCACAGGATTTCACAAATATGAAGAAGACAACATTAGAGTAACACACTCTCCGAATGTCAACAGATAATGAAAGTGATGCTTGCATGTGGGAAGTGCTGTAATGGGCCTTTATGTTATGTTATGTTATGTTATAGAAATGTGTAAAGAACGCCATACACCAGTGAGGGCATCAGGGTGCTAAGCATGGAAAGTGTAAGCAGATAAAACAGGACTAAAACATCTATTAAATATAGAACAGAAGAGTATTTAACCTATGTCTAAAAGTAAGATGATTTTGTACTGCGCGTAGGGTGAGTGGAAGGTAATTGCACAAACGAGCTGCACAAACCGAAAAGGAGCAGCTGCCGGAGTGAGAGCGCCGGATGCGAAGATCAGAGATTCAAAGTTTAGAAGTTCACCGCAAAGGACGAGAGGGAATGTACTGAGAAAATGTGGCCTGAAGATATTCAGGGTTAACGTCATAGAAACCCCAGTGAACAATGCACAGAGCTTTACAGTTGACTCTTATGACAATCGGAAGCCATTGAAGAGCGGCAAGAGCATCCATAGCAGAAGAAAAATGAGGAGCTCCCAAGGTCAGGCGGGCCGCAGAGTGCTGAAGAATCTGGAAATGGTGCAACACATAATTAGGTTGGGCTAAATAGAGAGTTGCACTAATCAAAGGAACCAGAAATGAGAGAACAGACGACAGCCAGACAAAGGGAAAGGGGAAGAAAAGGAAGGACCTTACGTAGAACTCGAAGTTTAAAGTGAACAGCACTCACCTGGGGGAGAAGAGAGAGAGAGATGATGATAATTTAACACCCAGGTTCTTAACATCAAGTGAGAGGAGAGGGAGGGGGCTGAGATCAGAGGGCAAAATGCACTGGACCACAGAGAGGCATTGGGATGAGAGCTGAGTAGATGAATGTCTGTTTTATCCGCATTGAGGCAAAGCCAGTTAAGAGCCATCCATACATGGATGGCCTAGAGACAGGAGCGGCAACGAGTGGCTGTATCAGGATGGGCAAGGCCCAGCCGCATCAGAAGCAGAATGTCATCATCGGGAAATTAAAGAGTTAATAAGAGAAATAAGAGGGTAGATGTAAACATTAAAGAGAAGGGGTGAGAGTGCAGAGCCTTGAGGGACCCCGTAGGAAAGGTAGAGAGCAGATTCTAAGGCAAGAATTGATGTATTAACGCTGGGGGAGACTACACACTACTTGTTTGTTTGGTATTAGGTGACCCACCTATTAGAATAGGACTGCACTATGCACATTGGTAGTGTGACTGAGCAGCCAGGCTTATCTCAAGAGGGGTAAATGTGAGCTGTAGACTGCAACACTTAAATGCAAGGTTTTTACTTAAAATAATTATTTATTTATTTAACAGTCATTTTTAAATAAGCATTCTTTAAAAAGGGCAATGTATGTAACAATCAAATATACTTTAAAATATTTTTCCAGAATCAACACAAAGCTAGTAGATACTCTTTAGAGATGCTTTACACACTTTCTACAAGGTGACTTCACTTACTAGAACAGTAATTGCATTTATATATTGCTAGTACACCTTTTAGATTTAGAGGTTCGCAGAAAGGAAAGGTTAGAGGGAAGAAAAAGGTTAAACAGGTTCTCAGAACATGTGAGCACCTTAAATTTCCCAATTAAGTCTAGATAAAACTTTTCCCAGCAATATTAGTTTAAAACCAATTTATCACCTATGAGGGACAGTAAGTACCAAAGTAAAATGGAATAGAAGAGTCTGCAGGGAGCCAGGACAGCCAGAGTCGATTGGAGCAAAGTCTATTGAGCTGAGGCACTTCTTGCACAAAGTTAGAGAGCTTGTTGAAGAAAAATCACTGTAGGGTCACATATTGTTACACCTGTGAAGGATAGAGCTGAAATCAACTCTAGAAAAGCAGCTACTGCAAATTTCAACTGAGAAGATCAAGCTACAGACACCAACGTAAGTACCCCAAGTCTGAACAGTATCTTTGGTTAGAAGAAGAGAGGTCCAGCTGGCTTCTATCTGGTTGCAGTGATGCACATCCTGGGTTCCTGTGACTCAGTCATGGGGACAAGATGGAGGAAGTATGGGGATTCCTGCGGCAGCAATTCGGAGGTCGGCAGCAGCTGCGGGCTCTTTTCGGATCAGTGGCACTTTGTGGTTTCAGCACAACCTCAGATCTTGTATACCGGTTGGGCTTCCTTCACTCATTGAGTCCAGCACTCTGATGAGGTGACTCGAGCTCTCGTCATCCGGCTTCTGCAGGATGCAGGGGAGAATACTGGAGCTTCTGGCTGGATCACAGACGTTGCACTCGACTACGGATTTCTCGAATCCTGGCACTCGGTTCCTACAGCAGCAAAGAACTACAGCCAGTCGGGGAAGGTGGTCTAGTGGAGTTCGTCTTGGATTTAGTTAGTCCCACTAACCCAAGGGAAGAGGTTGTCCCTTCCAGAGCTTCTCTTGTCGATAAGAAAAAGAAGCCTCTGCAGGGCTTCACCGGGCAGTTTAAAAGTCCAGGAGGATGAAGCAAGCTTCGTTCATGGTTTCTTCATCATGTTGTTCTTCCCAGTGGTTGACTCTCGGCCTCATTACAACTCCGGCAGTAGCCGTGCCAGTAAAAATGGCAGGCTGTCGCCGGAGTTATATATTTTTTTTTGGCGCCTGACTTTAGGGAATCACCACAGCCCAGGAGGTCCGTGAAGCCAGGCCACGGAAAATGTAACTCCCCATTCCCTTTGAGTCCCATGGGACTCAATGGGAATGGGGATCATGGTACCGATGACACCATTCAAAATGGTGCTGGTGCTACCGTCAAAGTCTGCGAATGGGTGCCGTTCCTCGCGCCAGGTCATACCTGGTGGACAGAAGTGCATCTGCCCGGCAAAGTTATACTCTGACAGTCTGGTAACAACAGTGCTGGTAAGCATACCGGCACAGTTGTTACCGGAATGGCAGGCTCGTAATGAGGCCCTCTGTCTTCAGTCCGAAAACCCTTGCCATTTAAGCAGGTTTCTCCCATTCATGCACAGCCTAGCTGTCACTCAAAAGCAGGGTTGCTGTCCTGAAAGGACAGCCAGCCAGCCAATCAGGACTGGGTGCCTTCAGGCATTCCTAAACACAAAGGACAGGTGAGTTTCGGGAACCTCCCTCACTTCTTGCCTTTCCAGACACACTACAGCCTGAGGAGGGATCCAGTGCTTAAGCCTGCCAAAGGCAAAATGAACAAAGGGCTCAACCCTGGCTTGGCCTGCAGATTAAAATCCTATGAAGACCTCACAAATAGTAAATGGTGAAAAAAGAAGACCAGGGCCATTTTGACAAAATGGTCACCCATGGGGGCAATACTGCATCTGAGGATTCAGCCGACGGTAGAAATAACACTAGTAGCAACATGAAACCACTGCCACCAGCCATTTAAAGTAGTGAGGGTAACAGAAACATGTTACATGAGTAGGTAAGAAAAGGGGCTACTTAGCATACTAAGCAACCCCCCCAGTACTCCACATAAGATGGCATGTGCTGGACCTACAAAGAGAAAAGGTAAGTAAAGTCAATTTCACTTTACGATTGTTGGGAACAGTAGTTCACAGAAGAAAAGGTATTTAAACCATATGAGAAATCTAAAGGATTCTTCTGTGACAGACACTGCACTGAAGGTGCTATGTGTCACCATACAAAAAGTAGATGTCTATGGAGTTTGTCAGACTCCAGAAAACAAAGGAAACAAATAATCCAAATCAGATCAACACAAATGAGAGTTTGAGAAAAAGTGCTCACTCACTACAGGGTTAATATTCAAAAGTCCTAAAGTCCAGCAAAAGAACTGGGGGTCTCTAAGGTTGAAGGGAATCAGCACAGAAATGCGCATTCTCTCTAACACAGATGACGTGAAAGGAGACAGAAAAAGAGATTGAGATCGACAGTAAGAAAAGAGATAAACCAATCCTGAACTTGTCCAGAGATGCCCAAGAGAGAGAGCCTGTAGATCAAGATGGCGTGATCTATGGTGTCAAACGTGGCAAAGAGATCCAGGAGGTGGAGAACACCAACCCCCACTGGTCTGCACCAGATCATCAACCACCGACACCAGAACTGACTGAGTGCCCCAACTGGGCCTAAAGTCAGATTGAAACAGGTCGGGCAGCCGGCATTCCCAAGAAAAGAAGAAAGTAGAGGTGTAACGAGAGATTACAAAGGTTTCATAGAAAAAGGCAGAAGAGAAAGAGGGTGGAAATTAGCAGGAAGAGAAGGATCGAGATTCGTTTTTTTCAGAAGAGGAATGATGATGGCTTGTTTATGACAAGAAGTAATGGAACCTTTTACCAGGGAAGAGTTTACTTCTGATGACACCAAAGAGGAAATCGAACGGATATTCTCTTTAAAGATACCCAAAGGGATGGGGTCAGATGGGGAGGCAGACTTAGGGCGCAAGGTAGCAGAAATAATATCAGCCTCAGAGAAGATCGGGAAGACCGGGAATCAGGACCAGACTGCCAGAGAAGGAGAGCAGACAGAAGAGAATGTTAAGGCAGGGCCCTGAGAGCTAGTACTCTTCTGTCGGATAAGAGAAATGTTATCCTGAAAAAAAGGTCACAGTGACTGGCCACGAGATAGAGAGGGAATGATGGGTTTGGCGCTAGGTAGGGTAGATAGGGATTGTACTATATTGAAAAGAGCCTTAGTGGCATTAGATAACAATTGAATGTAGATGGTGAAGTAGGCACGCTTGGCCTCTATAATGGCTAGCTGGTAAGTGGCTGTAGCACTGCAAGGGCAAGACGAGTGGAAGGAGAGTAGTCAATTCTCCATCTACATTCAGCCTGCCGTCTGAGGAAATGCATCTTGGTGAGCGCTGTGTAAAAACAAGGCTAAGAGGGGTGGCCATGAGGCCTAGATACCTGGAGGGGCCCAAGAAGATTAGCTATGTGTGTAAAGGAAACTGAAATGGTAGTACAATCAGCAGGTGAATCTGTGGGAAGATGATCAAGAATATTTTTTTTTACGATAGCGACCCAGCTAATATTATTCCAGCAGCGCGACAGGGGTGAGGGTGCGGCTGTACTGTAGGCATGGGAGCACCTCTAATGGAAAACAGAATAACTGCATGGTCCGACCAGGAGACAGGCAGATTCGGATGTACTCTAAGCAGATCAGGCAAAGCCAAGATGAGATCAAGTGTATTGTCCGAGGAGTGTGAGGGTCCGACAACCAGCTTGGTCAAATCAATATCCGCAAGAGCAGACACAAAACGAGAGGCAAGGAGAGCACGTCATTAGGACAAAGGTTCAAATTCTCTACAGCAATAAGTGAATTGTAATGAAGCCTCTGATCAGAGAGGATCTCAAGAAAAGCAGAAACAAAGGCTGCGTCATAGGTGTGGGGGTCTATAAACTAAAAGAAAATGGAGAGTGCAGGTAGGAGATACTTCCACACAAAGGAGAAAAGATTCCCTGTGCAGTGTGAGAAAAGAGTAGTATAGAATATTTTAGAACAGTGTGAACATTTAGTGCAATTCTGCCCCCAGAACGCTCTGAAGTACCGTCTTGGCATAAGATAT